>NC_138778.1:217409199-217689199 GCF_965119305.1 Pelophylax lessonae
CGGTTTAACAGGACAGGTTCCTCTCAGAACAGGCCTCGCCATTGTTGACCAAAGAAGTTGAGTGCATGTGCTTGGGAAATAGACGTATGAGTGCTGCCAGTATTGCTTTAGAGGTTGAAGGGGTGGGGGGTCAGCCTGTCAGTGCTCAGACCATAAGCTGCACACTGCATCAAATTGGCCTGCATAGCTGTCATCCCAGAAGGAAGCCTCTTCTAAAGATGATGCACAAGAAAGTCTGCAAACAGTTTGCTGAAGACAAGCAGACTAAGGACGTGGATTACTGGAACCATGTCCTGTGGTCTGATGAGACCAAGATAAACTTATTTTGTTCAGATGGTGTCAAATGTGTGTGGCGGCAACCAGGTGAGGAGTACAAAGACAAGTGTGTCTTGCCTACAGTCAAGCATGGTGGTGGGAGTGTCATGGTCTGGGGCTGCATGAGTGCTGCCAGCACTGGGGAGCTACAGATCATTGAGGGAGCTATGAATGCCAACATGTACTGTGACATACTGAAGCAGAGCATGGTCCCCTCTCTTTGGAGACTGGGCCGAAGGGCAGTATTCCAACATGATAACAACCCCAAGCACACCTCCCAAGATGAATACTACCTTGTTAAAGAAGCTGAGGGTAAAGGTGATGGACTGGCCAAGCATGTCTCCAGACTTAAACCCTATTAAGCATCTGTGGGGCATCCTCAAACAGAAGGTGGAGGAGTGCAAGGTCTCTAATATCCACCAGCTCCGTGATGTTGCCATAGAGGAGTGGAAGAGGGCTCCAGTGGCAACCTGTGAAGCTCTGGTGAACTCCATGCCCAAGAGGGTTAAGGAAGTGCTGGAAAATAATGGTTGCCACACAAAATATTGACACTTTGGGCCCAATTTGGACATTTTCACTTAGGGGTGTACTCACTTTTGTTGCCAGCGGTTTAGACATTAATGGCTGTGTGTTGAGTTATTTTGAGGGGACAGCAAATTTACACTGTTATACAAGCTGTACACTCACTACTTTACATTGTAGCAAAGTGTAATTTCTTCAGTTTTGTCACATGAAAAGATATAATTAAAATGTTTACAAAAATGTGAGAGGTGTACTCACTTTTGTGTGATACTGTATATTTATACTAAACCCGTGGGATCCATCTCGAAGCTGGAAATCATTGTAGTAGACACTGCTACTCCAGTGATCCCCACTAGCTTCTGGGTTCTGTGCCAAGTGACTGCACTGCTGTGTTGTGAACACTCTGACTGAGATGTCCATGTCAAGTGGGTGACCACTTATGTTCACAATACAGCAGGGCAGCCGCTTGACACCAGACCCGGAAGCTAGTCGAGATCACTGTCTACTACAGCCATTTCCAGCTTCCATGGGGATCCCACGGGTATGGTATATGCATAGTTATGTTGGTCCAATCTGAACAGTGGCGGTTTTAGGCATGGGCAAACGGGGCATTTTTTCATGACACGTGGGGGGCGGCATGACAGTGTTCCCCAACCCCCGATACCGGTCTGTGGATCAAATGGTACCGGGCCGCCCGAGGAACTTTGAATAATTTCATGTGGCAGCCGAGCCGAGGCGCAGAGCATTGCTCCCCCCCGAGCCCGCCCATTGTGTGACAATAGCGAATGGAAATTCGCTATTGTCACACTGATCCTCCTCCTGGCCAATCAGGGAGCCGGTCCTCCCGCTTCCTGATTGGCCGAAAGGCAAACCCCACGCCATTGGCCGAGGAGGAGGCGCCGCGGGAGGACTGAGGAGACGCGGGGAATCCGGGGACTGAACTGAAGAGAAGTGAGGTAAGTGCACGGACGGGTCTCGTGGGGGGAACGCTGGCATCTCTACATTGAAAGGGGGCAATGCTGTGGGCACTCTGCATTTATTGGGGGCATTGCTGTGGCACTCTGCATTTATTGGGGGCATTGCTGTGGCACTCTGCATTTATTGGGGGCAATGCTATGGCACTCTGCATTTATTAGGGGCATTGCTGTGGCACTTTGCATTTATTGGGGGCAATGCTGTGGCACTCTGCATTTATTGGGGGCATTGCTGTGGCACTCTGCATTTATTGGGGGCATTGCTGTGGCACTCTGCATTTATTGGGGGCAATGATGTGGCACTCTGCATTTATTGGGGGCATTGCTGTGGCACTCTGCATTTATTGTGGGCATTGCTGTGGCACTCTGCATTTATTGGGGGCAATGTTGTGGCACTCTGCATTTATTGGGGGAAATGCTGTGGCACTCTGCATTTATTGGGGGCAATGCAGTGGCACTCTGCATTTATTGGGGGCATTGCTGTGGCACTCTGCATTTATTGGGGGCATTGCTGTGGCACTCTGCATTTATTGTGGGCATTGCTGTGGCACTCTGCATTTATTGGGGGCAATGTTGTGGCACTCTACATTTATTGGGGGCAATGCTGTGGCACTCTACATTTATTGGGGGCAATGCTGTGGCACTCTGCATTTATTGGGGGCAATGCTGTGGCACTCTGCATTTATTGGGGGCATTGCTGTGGCACTCTGCATTTATTGTTATGTTGTCATGTTATTTTTTTTTTTTGGGGGGGCGCTGGGAGGGAGTCTTGCCCGGGGAGCAATTTAATGTAGAACCGCCACTGAATCTGAACCAATGCAACTAAGTAAATATATTGAAAACCTGGAATTCCTTTTTAAACATTAAATTTTTTGGTGTGTTTTAGAGCTTCAGGTGGATTCAGTATGTCTTCTTTCTTTCTTTCTTTCTTTCTTTCTTTCTTTCTTTCTTTCTTTCTTTCTTTCTTTCTTTCTTTCTTTCTTTCTTTCTTTCTTTCTTTCTTTCTTTCTGGCTTTCTTTCTTTCTATAGAACTTAGGCAAATTAAATACTTGATGTCAATACTACTACCCAAATGCCTCCTGACTTTGGTCCACAAGTAGTCCCTTGGAAGTTGCTAATTTCTATAGAGCGGTACGTTTTGGGATGTGGAGTATGGACAACCCTGCCTGAAAGCTCCAGCTGCTGAAGCAGAAAACTGCTTTACAAACTCTTTAAATTAATTTCCTCCATAATGTCCCCATTGATCAAGTTGAGAATGACTTTCTATATCTTTGCATGTGCAAAGCTCTTATCTTGATGATGAGGTCAAGACAACCCTTGCCGTAGACCCAAAGAGGCCTTATTATTAATGAGTTAATGGTCTGTAGGGTTTTAATGAAGAATATGGAAATGAGGGGAACAAAACGGTCGCAGCTCGTGTCCCAAGAGTAAAGGGGCTTAATTAAACTCACCTTTCTTGGGTCATTAACTATAAAACTACCTGTGGACCGACCAGTAATTACTTTGTCATGACGCTAATTAATTCCCTGTGAAGACTGAATATAATTTTTTATCTGCCAGTTTAGAGGCAAGGGAAAAAGAGTCAAGTTCTGTAGGCTAAGGGATGAATCCAGAAATGAGAAGCATGTGGTTTCTGAACAATTCTACAAGATTATATTAATCAGAATCCCAGGATAATGTAGCCAAAACATGAAACTTCAGTTCACTTCTGGAGAGAGCAGGTAGTTCCGTTATGTATGACAAGGCTTTATGCTCTGTTATGAAAGACTTATAGTAACCAATCACATAGTTAATAAGTGTTAAATGATTGGTTCACTGTTAAATGCCTGATGGTTTATTTACTGTAGTTTTAGGCCATATTTAGTACTTGGAAGATAAATAAAATCAGCAGATGAAATTTCTAGTAGTCATTCGATTTTGTTAGAGTTGGCTCTTAGGCAAAAGAATCTGATGTTTTGTGTCCTTCACAAAATCAGAGGAGCTTCCTCTGATTTCTCTACTCCCAATGGGCAGTGGTAGCTGTTCTCACACGTCATTACATCCAGGAGAGTACCTTGAGTCCAGGCTGTATGATGACATACTCCCAGAATGTTAGTGTCAGATTGTAGATCACCTGCAGGTGGCACTGAGATTCCATGGGCGGAGAGTCCACCAGTGGGTTTCTCTTAGCAGCCAGCAGACCTCAGTAATCAATTTCCTCCTAATGCTGGCTGCTGGGAGGGTATTTGGTTCTTCCCCTACTAAGTGCCTTTTGCTCCACTGTTTCGCTTGCTAAAAGATACTGATAGCTGTCACCCTGTTCCTGCCCTGCTCACCGTATCCTGCTGCCCTGTACCTGCTCCCTCTTGTTCCTGATCCCAGTCTTGGTTCCTCCTTCCCATCTGCTCCCTGCACCCTCAGTTTTCCCTGCTTTTCTATGTTCCCCATTTTGTATGTATTGTATATAGTTATTTGGTAATTAACCGGATCGTAAAGGCCTTCTGTGTGCAGCAGCCCCCCTAATACTTACCTGAGCCTGTCTTTATCCAGCGATGTTACAGGAGTGTCTAAGCTGCCTGGAACTTCCCTCCTCATTGGCTGAGACAGCAGCATGGCGTGATTGGCTCCAATTGCTGTCAATCAAAAACCTTCAGCCAATCAGGAGGGAACTGACTGGGTCATGGCCCAGTGTCTGAATGGACACACAAAGCTGTGACTCAGCTCAGGTGCCCCCATAGCAAGCTGTTTGCTATGGGGCACCCAACAGAAGGGAGGGGCCAGAAGACTCAAAGAGGGACCCGAGAAGAGAAGGATCCAGGCTGCTGTGTGCAAAACCAACTGCATACAGTAGGTAAGTATATCCTGTTTTTTATTCTTTTTTTTTTTTTTTTAAACGAGACTTTACAATCACTTTAAGCTTCTGTGTGTTAGTTATTAGTCAGATATTCTGTCACTGGGTTTCTTGGTTCACATATATTTTTTTGGTTGCCTTGTGCTGGTGTTTGGATGGATTTTGTTTCACTGTAAATAAATCTAATTTAAAGTGGTTTTAAACCACAGTTGATGAAAAAAAAAAGAAAAATCCCCAGCAAAGCAATGCCATAATGTTATGATGATAATGCATCGCATTCTAGCACATTATGAGAGACTTACCTTAAAACAAAGCCCTCCAGCGCTGCACTATCACTGCTGAGAGGGCTTCCGTCTTCCCCCAGTCTTCCTTCCGGGTTCGTGGCCTCTGGCTATATGAGTGGCTGGGGGCGCAATGATGTCACTCCTGCGCATTTACGCCAACATTTACCGCACAGTCTGTGATGGTACGGCACTGTATGCCGGACCTTCAGCATGCATGAGCCGATGACGTCACTGGCTACATGCACGCTGACTATCTCCCGAACAGTGCATGTGCTGCTGATTCCTGACAGTATGTCAATGATTGCCTGGGACAAAGAGTGGACCTTTTGCAAGTGACAGCGTCAGTTTAAATGAGAGTATTGCAGCAAAGTCTTTTTTGATTTTTAAATGTAAACTAAAATTAGGTGTACCAAGCTCGATATTCATCAAGGAGCCTCCATCCAAAATGTCTTGATGTAAAACAAGATAAATTAAATCTGTTTGCTATAGAACTAATGGGACATCATGTTTAAAGAACAGATTTTACCACATTGATATTCACCTGAGTGCTTCAGTTTCCATACATAGCAGGATAGCCCCGGCGGGGAAGACGGCTTCAGCTCATCGGGATTCTATTGGGAAATTAGCATGTATTGATTTCATTTCAGGTAATGCTGACTGCTAGATGTAGCTGGTAAATGTGCATCATTTAAAGGAAAACTTCACTTTCATTGAAAACAAATTGATATAACAAATACAATTGCTATCGATGCCATTCTAAAATAGATTTTTATAAGGAGATTTACTTTCCCTATTAATCCAAAGCCAGCTATTATTTTTTTACTGCCAAAAAAAATAATATTTCCAACTGACGGCATTGTATACGTCATGTACAGAACACCCCATAAATGTAATTTCTTTTTCCCACCAGCTATTTTTCATCTTACACCAAAAGCCATAGGCTCAGAATTAGAGATGGGGCGAAAATCCTCCTATTCGGTTCACACCAGAACTCCCGAACAGAGAAAAAGTTCAGAACCAAATGTTGAACCCCAATAAAGTCAATGGGACCTGAACTTAAAACATCAAAAGTCACCATTTTGAAGGCTTATATTCAAGTAATTGGCCATGAAAAGTGTATGGGGGTCCGGGTACTGCCGTGGGGGACATGTATCAATGTATCAATTATTTAAAGAAAAAAAAAAGATTGTTTTTACAGGGACAGTGATTTTATTAATGCTTAAAGTGCAACAATAAAAATGAAAAATTCCTTTAACTATGTGCCCTGGGGGGGGGGGGGGGGGGTCCCCTTAGTCTGCCTGTAACGTGGTGCATCTCTAATATGTATAGAACATGCTGCAGCAAAAATTAAAATTCTAAAGAAAAAGAAAATGAATAAAATGACATTTAAGTTGACGGCAATACAATACAATTTCCGGCAATGGAAAAATGTAAAAAAAAACTGTGTGGGATACCCCCTAAAATCAATACCAGACCCTTATCCAGGCACGCAGCCTGGCAGGCCAGGAAAAGGGGGAGGGCCAAGATCTCACCCCCACTTTGTAAATGAGTATGGGTACTACACAGTACCTCTACCCATTCACCAAAAGTTTTAAAAGTGATAAAAAGTAATAAAAACACTGACAGTTTTTGTCAAATACTTTATTAAAAAATAAAAAAACAGTGTCCTCCGATGTAAATTCATCGTCAATTGCCCGTTGGACCGCTGTACCCGATAAAGAAAAAATAAATCACTCCACGGTCAACTAAGGCAAACTGCCGAATGCCTGACCTGCCATTGGACAGTTCTTATATAGGTAAGAGCGGGGCCACCTGGCGACGTCACCTGGTGCCACCGCCCGCTTGTGACGTCACTGACCCAGCATGCATTGGTTGGTGATGTCACAAGGGGGGCGGTGCCACCAGGTGATGTCACCAGGGGGCTCTGCCCCTTACCTATAAAAGAACTGTCAAACGGAAAGCCAGGCATTCGGCAGTTTGCCTTAGTTGACTGCAGAGCATTTTTTTTTTTCTTTTTAGGGTCTGGCGGTGGCAAGTGTGTTTTTATTACTTTTTACACTTTTTTGGTAAATGGGTCGGACTCATTCACATGTGAGGGGGGGGGGAAGATCTGGGAGCCCCCTTGTTAAAGGGTGCTTCCAGATTCCGATAACCCCCCTGCCAGCAGACCCCCACAGCCCTAGCCCAGGGTTGTGGGGATGAGGCCCTTGTCCCCATCAACATGGGGACAAGGGGCTTTGGGGTGGGGGGGCAGAGCCCCTCTGCCCCAAAGCACCCACTCCCCACCCATGTTGAGGGCGTGTGGCCTGGTATGGTTCAGGAGGGGGTGGCGCTCAATCATACTCCCCTTTTCTGGCCTGCCAGGCTGCATGCTCAGATAAGGGTCTGAAATGGGTTTTGGGGGGACCCCATGCCTCTTTTTTTTTTATTAATTTTTTTATTAAACTGTTACCGAGGAAGCCAATTGACAGCTACTGACTCATGCAGCGTGCAGTGCAACTCAGGGTGTTCAGCGGGGCGAACACCAGCCAAACACCCTGCAAATTGGAGTATTTGCCGTACAGGCGATGTTCAGGCTGAATGTTTGCTCAACCCAAACTGTTCGCCCAACTCTACTTATAACTACTAACACTTAGAATGTGTCTCATCAGTGTTTCATCAGATGAAAGTTCATTAACAATATGGTCATCCAATGGTAGAGCCCCCAGTAACAGGTGCCCCCCCACCCCACTTGTGGCATTTCAACTGTACACAAATTTTGTGTACCATTAGTGTTTACTTATCACATTGTATTACATACCCTGGCAGAATCGGTGAGAGGGACCATGGTCGCAGCTGTTGGCAGCGTGTGTTTTGAATGATGATGAGTATAACACTTATCTACTGCTATGCCATCTGTAAACATGGTCACAAGAGTACGCAGTGGTTACATCCTGCAGGATCCTGTGTTTGACTCTATACCTGTGCACTTCCCTGCCTTGTCATGTCTTCAGTGCCTTTGATGTAGTTCAATTCTCAAGTCTTGGTGTGCTTTTTTTTTTTTTTTTATTACTCTTCTACTGACCCAGCTGGTTTTCTTTAAATTAAATCGTCTTTCTCGCGGCTTGCTGCTCTGCTGCACCTCAACCTCAGATCTTCTAGGATATTATTTGGACATCAATTTGTCTTTGATATTTGGTGTTTCTCTAGCTCTGGTTCACCATTCTTGTTCCTGTTCTTTCCATTTGTTCCTTGGCCAATATGTACCATGCTTCTTCGTTCAAGTCCTGGGAGCCTCTGACTACTGGAGAACTTAGACAGTTTATCAGAGGGGAAGACGGCACCTACAATGTGCATTGTATCTGACTAGACTAGGCCTTAAAATAGGTATGTCTTTTAGCACTTGTTTTAACCACTTGCCGACCGCTCACATTGAGCGTACTGCGGCAAAGTGGTTCGTAATACTACGTCGCTGGACTCCTCCCCCTGTAGGCGGCGCTCGCGCGCCGCCGGAGACGCGCTCCCGCTGTTTTCAGTCACAGCGGGAGTCGGGCCAGGGGAGGAGTGGCGGCGATCGCCGCTGCTCTTCCCCGATCGTCGGGGAATGGAGTTTGGAGATCCGCCCGCTTGTGTAAACAGAGCGGGCGGATCTCCTAAGTGACAGGGAGTGACAGATTGCAGGGTTCAGCATAGCTGAACATGCGATCTGTCCCTGTGTCACTCAGTCACCTCCCCCCACACACGTCAGTAAGCACCAGGCATACATTAACCCCTCCCTCTCCAATAAAATTAACCCCTTCCCTGCCAGTGTCATTTTTACAGTAACAGTGCATATTTATAGCACTGATTACTGCAGTAATGTCACTGGTACCCCCAAAAATGTCAGTCAAGGGTCCGATCTGTCCGCCGCAATGTCGCAGTCCCGCAAAAAAAAAATCGCAGATCGCCGCCATTACTCGTTAAAAAAAAAAAACACCAAAAATGACAGAAATCTTTCCCTTAGTTAGTAAACGCAATAACTTTTGCGCAAACCAATCAAAATACGCTTATTGTGAATTTATTTTACCGAACATAGGTAGCAGAAAACAAATTGGCCAAAAATTTTAAAAAATTTTGATTTTTACATTTTGGGGGGGGGGGGGGAGGATTTCATATAAAAAAATGTTAAAAATATTGTTATTTTTTCAAAATAAATGCTCTTTTTTTGTTTATAGCGCAAAAAGTAAAAATCGCACAGGTGATGAAATACCACCAAAAGAAAGCTCTGTTTGTGGGGAAAAAAGGACATAGATTTTGTTTGGGTACGGCATCGCACGACCGCGCAATTGTCAGTTAAATTCGCACAGCGCCAAATCGCAAAACGTGGCCTGGACGTAAGACAGCAAAATCCTCCGGTGGTAAAGTGGTTAAGGCTCAGTTCACAAAGCTTTGCCAAAAAGATAGAGATTATTATTTTGGCCATGTGACTGCAATGTCCAAGTCTCTTAGCTGTTACGTTTTTTAAATAGGGATCTTTGTCCTGGTGAGTTAGCTTTTTGAATGACTTGAATATGGTCATCCTTATTGCAGTTTTTTTGAAAAACATACAGAACTCATCATACCTTTCAGCATTTCATTGGCAACTCTGGGAGTCTGACAACTCTACCCTATAAATGACATCACCAACCATGCAATTGTTTCTATATCATTTGTCTTTAGTCCAGTCCCCAGTGATTTAAAACTCTTTGCCACCCAGTCACCATTTAAGCAGTATGTTATGCTTTTTTAACAAACTTTTTTTTTTTTGTCTTCTCTCTTCCTCTCCTTTCTTTCTTCCTTATTTTGCTTCTTCCTCTTTCTTCTTCTTCTTTCTTCTTCCTTCTTCTGAGTAAAAAAAATGCCCTTGTGTCAAAGTTAATTTAGCTGATCCCATGTTAACCTCCCCAGCAGTATTCCTGTGTGTGGCTCTGGGTTAATATAGTGTACCAAAAGCGGTAACCCCGAGCCACACTCGGGATTACCCCAGAATCATACTCACCTTCCCCTATGATCTCCCGCCACCCTCCAGCCATCCTCCTGCTGTCCTCTCGCTCTGTGCTAGGCAGATGCTGGAACCTGTCTTCCGGTTCCCTTCCCTGCAAGCGTTGCGACGCAGCGCAGTGGAACCGGCGGCTAAATTAAAAAATGTAAATACACTAAATGACATGATACCAAGTTGTGATCCTAACGGATTACACTGTATCATGCCATTTCACCACAGGATTGCACCTGGTGACTTTTCCAGTGCCCTGCCTGTGCTTTTCTAGTTCTTTGTGCCTGGAAAATAGAGAACGACCATGGCGTCCAAAAAGCGTTCTTTTTGCGCAAAAGTGCTTTTAGACGAACTGGAAAACAGCGACAGCGAAACGGAGTTACTTGAAGAACTGAGCAATAGCGATTAGTGGGAAAATTCGTCATCAGGTACGGAAAGTAACGACAGCGACGATTCTGATGACTCTTTCTGGCACTGACACTGACCGATTGGTAAGGTGGATGAGTCTGGCAGCAGCATTCATGATGGATTGAAGAAGGGGATAGCCTGTGAAGAGGCAAGAAGGGAATTGCAGTAATTGAGGCGTGAGATGACCAGGGAGTGAACTAGGAGCTTTGCTGTGTCATTGGTTAGAAAGGGGCGTATTTTGGAGATGTTGCGGAAGCTGAGGCGGCAAGATTTGGACAGTGATTGGATGTGGGGCTTGAAGGAGAGTTCAGAATCCAGGACAACACCTAGGACCTTGGCATGCGGGGATGGGCGGATAGTTGTGCCATTGATATTGACAGAGAGATCGGGGGAAAGGGCACGTGGTGGAGGATAAACTATAAGTTCGGTTTTGGATAGAGATTGAGTTTGAGGAAGTGGTGTGACATCCAGACCAATATATCTGCTAGTAAATTAGTGATACGTGAGGAGACTGAGGGAGAGAGATGAGGGGTGGATAAATAAATTTGGGTATCGTCAGCGTACAGATGGTATTGGAAGCCGTGGGAGGCTATCAGCTGACCCAGAGAGGAGGTGTAGATTGAAAATAGGAGGAGTCCAAGAACAGAGCCTTGGGGGACCCCAACAGAGTTATAGAATTGTAAGTAACCCTAAAGGTGCGGCTGGGATAAGAAGGAAGATAACCAGTGAAGAGTACAGTCATGGAGACCAAAGGCGTAGAGTTTTTTGAGGAGGAGGGGGTGGTTAACTGTATCAAAGGCAGCAGAAAGGTCCAGGAGTAGGAGTACAGAATAGTGTCCATTGGTTTTGGCCGTTATTAGATTGTTTGTTAGTTTTAGGAGAGCAGTTTCAGTGGAGTGTTGAGGCCGAAATCCAGACTGAAGGGGATCAAGAAGGCTATTCTCGGCAAGGTGGTCGCACAGTCGGTTGTAGACCAGACGTTCAAGGAGTTTGGATAAAAAGGGGAGCAAGGAAATAGGGCGTAGGTTGTTAAGATTTGTTGGGTCCAGTGAGGGCTTTTTAAGTATGGGGCTGACTAGTGCATGTTTTAGAGAGTTGGGGAAGATGCCAGAAGAGAGGGAGAGATTGAAAATGTGGGTTAGAGAGTGTAGAATAGGGCCAGAAGGTGAACGTAGCATTTGCGAGGGAACAGGATCCAGAGGGCAGGTGGTTAAGTGGACGTTAGCAATTAGTTTAGCAACCTCGTCTATAGTGGTTGAGTTGAATGAGGGAAGTAGTGATCGCACCTGTGGGCAGTGCTGTATCTTGGCCTAGGCCAACAAGGCCCAGGCCTAGGGCAGCACTTTGTTGGGGGGGCAGCAAAAAATGTGGACTTTGCTGCGCATTGATTATTTCACTCATTTGTATAAGGACTATGGACTTTCTATTTATTATACAAATAAGTGACATAATCCTAGGATTACAATCAGTGGCAGCAAACACAAGTCCAAATATCTTCAAAGAACTGATGGGGCTGCACTGATATGGCAGCACTGATGGGCACTGATATGCTCTGATATGCTGCACTGATGGTCGCAAATATGCTGCACTGATGGGCACTAATATGCTGCTCTGATGGCCACTAATGAGTTGCCAATGGTGGGTACTGATAAACTGCACTGATGGGCACTAATGAGGCTGCATTGATAAGGCAGCACTGATATGCTGCACTGATGGGAAATGATGGGGCTGCACTGATAGGCACGAGGCGGCACTGATAAGCTTCACTGATGGGGCTGCACTGATATTTTGCACTGATGGGCACTGATAGTCTGTACTGATGGCCATTGATGGGGCTGCACTGATGAGGCTGTACTGATATGCTGCACTGATGAGGCTGCACTGATGGGCACTGATAAGGTGGCACTGATGGGCTCTGATAGACTGTGGTTGTGGTTTGTGGCTTACAGATGACAGGGCGGGTCATAAACAGGAAGGAGTGTGGCCTTTACAAGAAGGGATGGGTCATATTTCAATTAGGGGGTGCACAAGTTTAGTCAGGCCTAGGGCAGCACAAAACCTAAATACACCATTGCCTGTGGGTATGATGTGTAAAGCATGGAAGGTATCTGAACAGCAGTAATCTCCTCACAAATTGTATCAATCTTCTGTTTGAAGTGGTTGGCGATCTCCTGAGCAGTGAGTGAGTCAGTGGGTGGAGGCAGTGGAGGACGAAGTAGAGAATTAAAGTTAGCGAAGAGTTGCCGGGGGCGGGATGACAAGCTGTTAATGAGAGTGATAAAATAGGACTGCTTGGCAGTGTGGAGACTGGAATTGTATTTTTGGAGGGCAGATTTATATTGGTTGAAATCTTTCTGAGACCTAGTCTTACGCCATAGGCGCTCAAGAGCACGGCTATGCTTTATCAGACTTCTAGTGTTATCTGTTTGCCAAGGTTGAAGGGGTCGGGGCCTGATTCCATGTGTAGTGAGGGGTACCAGTGTGTCCAGGGAAGCTAAAAGTGAAGCATTTGATACTATATAATTTAACACCAATGTGTATATGTAATTAATTTCTTGTTTCGCAACATCACATTTCTTATGTATTCACGGTTATTTTAATTTAATTATAGGCGCCGCACTTTTATACATTTTACCATTTTATACACACTTATCACAAGGGGAGTGATTAGTGCAGGCAGCAGAATATATAGTAAATTGCATAGTAGCTCGCAGCATCACCCATAATGTTTTGCTGCATATACAAACTGATTTTACTGTTGTGGGTTTTGTATCTCTGGGGGCGGTTTACTAAAACTGGGGTACTCAGCATTGTTCAATTAAACTTTGACAATTAAACCTGGAAGCTGATTGGTTTCTATGCAGAGCTGCGTCATATTTTGCACTCTCCAGTTTTAGTAAATCTCCCCCATTGACAAGGGAGGGATGTGGTAAACCATCATCATGGTGTAAGGTGAAGCTTCATAATTCAGGGACTTCCATAGTGGTGAAAACTGTAACTTCTAATAGATAACTATCTGATAGCATTAATTTTAATAAATGTATTTTAGATGAATGCACCCTTTAAATAATTTTTTTCATTTTTGGCTGTTTCCATATATACTATTCTTTACTCATACGCTTGTTTCTTGGTATGCTTTGTTTTTTGATAATAATCTTTTTTTATGGCTGTTTTCTTTCACATAATTTTAAGCACCAATTTACTCCAAAGATGTACTTGCTGGAAAAGAGCGCTGGAAAGATCAGCATGAAACCAAGCAGTACAGCGGAAAACTATTAAGTCCAATGCATTATTTATAACCAAACAGCGGCCTCCCTGTTTTTGTGTTTTACCTGCTAGTTTTTTTCTTTAAGTTTTCCATCTTAAATTAATTGTTCGCACAGCGATGAAGTGGGGACGCGCGCAGTGGTGCCAAGTAAGCATCAAAGTGGCATGCAAGAAAAATGTGGAGGGTTCTATCTGGTGGTGTATATGAATAGTTTTAAAGATGTGGAAAAAGAAAAAAAATGACAAATGTAGGTATGGTAGCAAAAATAATATGTTGTTTACTTTGAACTTTGTATTAAAAATAAGGCTTAACCACTTAAGCAAGGAAGATTTTACCCCCTTCCTGACCAGGCCCTATTTTGCGATTCGGCACTGCGTGACTTTAACGGACAATTGCGCGGTCGTGCGACGCTGTACCTAAACAAATTTGACGTCCTTTTTTTCCCACAAACAGAGCTTTCTTTTGGTGGTATTTGATCACCTCTGCGATTTTTTGATCATGTGCTATAAACAAAAAAAGATTTTGCAAAAATATCAATATTTTTCACATTTTTTTATATGAAATTCCCCCAAAAAAATGTAAAAATCTAAATTTTTTAACATTTTTGGCCAATTTTTTTTCTGCTACATATGTTTGGTAAAAAAAATCGCAATAAGCGTATTTTGATTGGTTTGCGCAAAAGTTATTGGGAAAGATTTTTGTCATTTTTGTTGTTTTTTTTTTTTTTAACGAGTAATGGCGGCGATCTGCAATTTTTTTTGCGGGACTGCGACATTGCGGCGGACAGATCGGACCCTTGACTGACATCTTTGACACTTTTGGGGGTACCAGTGACATTACTACAGTAATCAGTGCTATACATATGCACTGTTACTGTAAAAATGACACTGGCAGGGAAGGGGTTAACTTTATTGGGGAAGGAGGGGTTAAGTGTGTCCCTAGGGGTGTGCTTCTTACTGTGATTGTATGTGGCTTTTCATGTAACAGCAGAGATCTACGATCCTACATAGCAGGACGGTATGATCTCTGCTGTTACACAGGGGAGAATGACAGGTGGCTTTGTTTACATTAGCCGCCTGCCTTTCTCCCTCATCGGGTCCGCCGGTCACTCGCGCGGAGGTGTCCGTGAACGAGCGGGGGCGGGAGCGCCTCTGGCGGCGCACGCTTGCCCCCTATTGGCTCACAGGCTAGTGACGTACCCATACGTCACTTTGCCTGCACGGGGCTGACCGCCGCAGTATATGTACCTGCGGCGGTCGGCAAGCGTTTAAAGTGGTTCTAAAGGCAGAAGGTTTTTTTTTATCTTAATGCATTCTGTGCATTAAGATAAAAAAAACCTTCTGTGTGCAGCAACCCTCCTAATATTTACCTGAGCCCCATCTCAATCCAGCGATGTTGCACGAGAACCTTGGCTACCTAGGATGATTGGCTGAGACACAGCAGCGGGCGCCTTTGGCTCCTGCTGCTGTCAATCACAATCAGTGCAGTGAGCCAATGAGGCGAGAGAGGGGGCAGGGCCAATCCGCAGCTCCCTATCTGAATAGACACAGAGCAGCGGTTTGGCTCGGGTTTCCCCATAGCAAGTTGGTTGCTGTTGGGGGGGGGGGAGTGGCTAGGAGCACCATCGAGGGCCCCGAGCAAAGGAGGATCTGGACTGCTCTGTGCAAAGCCAACTGCACAGAGCAGGTAAGTATAACATGTTTGTTATTTTTAAAGAAAAAAATAGACTTTATTATCACTTTAAGCCTTGTACACACAATGAACATATCAAAGGATTGTCTGCTTTTTTGTTGCATTCTAGTCTCATATTGAAAATTAAGAGGTTACGAAAATTCTTGTACGGCAGAATATGACTTCAGAAGTGATGTAATGTATTGTATTGTAATGCATTCTTTTGTTTTCAAGCATGTGTGGTCTTGGTCCCAATACTTTTGCCAATATAGTGTGTGTGTGTATATATATATATATATATATATATATATATATATACACACACACTTTATATGCACATCACAGAGGACCTCTCCTGGACCGACAACTGCAGCACTGGCCAAGAAATCACAGCAGCGCCTCTACTTTCTCCGCAAACTGAGGAGAGCCAGAGCCCCATCCCCCATCATGCACACCTTCTACAGAGGCACCATCGAGAGCATTCTGACCAGCTGCATCACTGTTTGGTATGGCACCTGCAACGCGTCTTGCCGGAAGACTCTGCAGCGCATAGTGAGAGCGGCTGAGAAGATCATTGGTGTCTCTCTCCCCTCCCTTCAGGATATTTATGGAACCCGTCTCACTCGCAAAGCTTTATGCATTGCAGGTGATCCTACCCACCCGTTACACAGCTTCTTCAGTCTGCTGCCATCAGGGAGGAGACCAGCAGACTGAAGGACAGCTTTATCCATCAGGTTGTCAGGAAGCTGAACTCGCTGCGAACTTGCCCCTTTGTCCCTTTTCTGCCACAGGCACTACTGAACTATGCACCTCCCCTCCCTTAGATTCCATATCCTTGGGTCCTTCCACCCTCTCCTCCCACTAGCATTTGATGACTTGCACCAGTCACTTTGGCAGCATTGGTCTGCTCATTACCTCATTCATCATGGAACTGAAGTAATTGGTCTGCACTTTATTTGCCATGTGCATTGTGCTGTTTTTATTTAACCTTATTTTTATTTTTATTTTTTGGTGTTTTTAGATTTTTAGGCTGTATCTGCATGCACCGGGGGGGGGGGGGGGGGTCTAAGACTAATGTAATTTCGATTCTCTGTATGTATGTATTGTACATGTGGAAGAATTGACAATAAAGTAGCTTTGACTTTGACTTGACTTGATATACCATCCCGTACATCCATATACCTCTCTTATATGCCATCCTATTCATCCATATATACCTCTCCTATATACTATCCTATTCATCCATATACCTCTCTTATATACCATCCTGTAAATCCATATACCATCCATATACCATGCCATAAGTAATTTTACTGTACTGGGCTGTACTGATGGGCATTGATGAGGCTGCACTGATAGGCTGTACTGATGAGAATTGATGAGGCTGTACTGATGGGCACTGATGAGGCTGCACTGATGGGTGCTGATGAGGCTGCACTGATGGGCAGCACTGATGAGCGGCACTGATGGGGCTATACTGATGGACATTGATAAGGCTGCACTGATGGGCACTGATAGGCTGTACTGATGGGCACTGATGAGGCTGTACTGATGGGCAGCACTGATGAGCGCCACTGATTGGGCTGCTCCCCGACCGGGGGGTTGCCAGCAGCGGCGGGCGGCGGCTTCCCTCTCCGTCTCCTCCCTCCTCCGCTCCTTGGCCAATAGCATGACTTTTCCTTTCGGCCAATCGGGAAACAGGTCTCAGGACTCGCTTCCTGATTGGCCAGGAGGAGAATCAGTGTGACAATAGCGAATATTCATTCGCTATTGTCACACAACTGGGTGGGCTCAGGGCGCAGTGCTCTGCACCCCGAGTCCACCCTTTTTTGAAGCCTATTTGAAGCCACATCCTATGATGAGCCTGGTTTATTTTAATGCTAGTGCATTTTTATCTTTTGGCAATAAAAGTCTTTTGTTTTCTGTTTGTTTTCTTTGTACCAGAGTTTGCTTCCCTCTTGGAGTTGCTGCCCTATTGCTGCTGAGAAACCTGCTTGCCTGTTCTGTATCCAATCCATTGCGGACATCGCCTCTGGCCAGAATCCACTATCCAGAGCGCCCTCCACCTCCTCATCTATTTTAACAGAGAATTTATGAGCCAAAAAGGGCTGTTCCCTCTTCGGAAAGTATAAACGGGTTCCAAAGCCCCCAGGTCTTAGAACATTGTTCACGTTTATGCTGTGCTATAAGTATCACGTCTTCCATTTTTTTTTTTATATCCTCTACCTTGTGTAGCCAACTCGCAATGGTCAGTGGTATTTGTTTTTTCCAATGAAGAGGGATACATGACTTGGCGGCATTTTTTTTGTTTTTAAGTTTTTATTGAGAAAAACAGAGTATAACAACATTACAACAATTTATGTTCAGCAGTGAAACAACTCAAAAAATGTACAACAAGTATGTAACTCTATAATAAAGGTAACATGGCACACATAGAAATCCAATTATAAGCATTCGGACAGGTAGGCAGTATGTAATGCTATCATAACCAACAGTTGTGTTTGAAAGTTGGTGACCATAGAGAAAAACAAGAGAAAATGAAAGAAGGAATGGAAAGAGTGGAAAAGCGAGAGGGGAGAGAGGGATAGACTTGGCGTCGTTTAATAGGTGTCGTACAATGGATTTTTTATAAAGTTTTGCAGGAATGGTGGAAACATGTCATAAGAAGAAGGCTGGACCATCAGGAATCTTGTATTCTGTGAATTTTTGAGTAATTTTTCGGACCTCCACCCAAAAGTGTGTTAGGGCAGGAAAAAAAAAAATGTGGAGTAGCGTTCCACCGCTCTTCTGGCATCTCCAAAAATGGTCAGTTGTAGTTTGATAGTATTTGTGTAACATATGAGGAGTGAGGTACCACCTTGTCAAAATTTTAAAATTCGTTTCTTGAATTTTTTTGTTTCAAACTCTTTTTATTAAGAGAATAAAGATACAGAATACAACAATCTAAAGGTAGTAAAAGAATACAAGAACAACTTACAAGGACAATGTACAATATGTCTGTTTAGATACATTTCTTTGATCAAAAGGTACATATGAACTGATCTGAGATCTTAGAGGCAAGTAACATAAGATATTGCATTACCTAGAGCCTAAAGGCCCGTACACACGATACGAAAATCGGAAGGGAAATTTCATCCGCCGAACGATCTGCCGATTTTCAAAATTGTTAGTATGGTGCTTTCGACAGCCGATTACGGATTTTCGGACGACAAAAACTGGATGTGCAGGCTATAAAACTTTTATCGTACGTCAACACAACGTCCGATTTTCATTTAATTAGTACAGTTTTCGTCTGAAAAAAAACGTAAGAGCAAGACTAGGCACGCTCAGAGACGAAAGAACACATAAAAAACAATCCAACACATGACATCACTTCTGAAGTAGAATTCTGTCGTACGGGAAAATTCCTATGAAAATAACCTCTTCACTTTCGACACGAGACAAACATGCAACAAAAAACGGACGACAGATCGGTCAATAATCTGATCGTGTGTACGGGGCTTAAGAGTGGGAAATCTTCCAACGTGGGTATAATTCAGGGAAGTTATTGATGTATAATTTACATTTTTTGCTAGGGAGTCTGATAAATTTTCTCCCAGTATCGCTCAGTTTTCTAATAAGAGTACTGTCTAACTGTTATCTCCCATTGGGTCTTAACCTCCCTGGCGGTATGATTCTGTCAGGAATTCTGTTCCAAAAGCGGTACAATTGTTTTCATGGAAATTTGGCGTTATGTATTATTATAGGCCTACAATTCTTAGTAATTACTGACTTAAACCTGACCAAAACAAGTCTCTAGTAGACATCCCAGATGTGATAAATTTGAAACACAAACAAGTGAATTATAATCGAATCAATAATATTATTTTATTATTTAATATATAATATATATAATAAAATTATATTATTGATTAGATTATAATTCATGCGTTATATATTATATATATATGTGTGTATATAGATATATATATATATATATATATATATGTGTATATATATATATATACACATGTATATACATATATATATATATATATATATATATATATATATATATATATATATATATATATATGCATATATATATATATATGCATATATATATATATATATATATATGTATATATATAATATAAAATGTGTTATGTGTTTTGTGCAACGTTTTTTTTTTTTTTTTTTAAATTTCCCTCCCTAGTTCCGCTCCCATGCAGCATTGCTGCTGCAGGGAACGGAACTAGGAAGTCCTCCTACCGACAGACGAGCGGCGGAGATCTCGGCTGGCGGTGACAGCAATGAGAGCTCATCGCTGGATCGCCAGGATAAGGTAAGAGAAGCTCCGCTGCGCTGTCTGCACGCTCGGCCCATTGACCCCGAGCGTGACTCGGGGATACCGCTAATAGCAGAAAATTCCTACCCCGAGTCACGCTCGGGGATACCGCTAAGGCGGTTAAGTGACCTGATGAGAAGCCTTATCTAGTGCGTGGTTCAGAGCGGAAAAGAGGAAGATTTCTCCGGGGTTCGTATTCAGGAGATGAAGTTAAACGGGGGGGATGCCCCGATAATCTTTATTAGATTAGATATTGGTATGAGGGTGAAGTGGCAGTATCTCTAGAATTTGTTGTGAAAGCACGAATTAACTCCATTTCCCATTTCTTCATACATGGAAAATGTGACTGTTCGGGGGGTCAATTATAAATTATAAACTAATATAGATTATATATTTTAGATAGAACCTGTTGAAGGATTCCATCATCCAAGCAATATTCCTTGAAATATATAAAAACAGAAAAAACACTGCACTTTAGGAGAAGCAGCTAACACCTGAAACAATAGTACAAGTTCCAAATAAAATAATAAAAACAGAATGGTGTAGCGCTAAATTATGAATGACAAACACTTATGCTGAATCAAAGTATGATGTTAACATATACAGTCCAAAAAATGAACATTGAAGTCCACAAAGGAAGGTATTGGCTGAAACAGATTCCCAGGAAAGGAAAAGCTCCAAACAAATGAAGAAAGGTGAAGATCAGGTGTGCCCAGGAGTAGAAATGAATCCACCAGACAATATAGTGAGAGATGGCTCCTTACCAAATAGCTCTTGCCACTAGATTATAGGTGGCTGAACGCTCATATGAAAGAGAGATCCTCCAATGTAGTGGAATGGCCAGGCAGGAGCATAGGTCACTCTCTCCGGGGACAACCAATCATAGGTCACAGGGATATCCAGTGTATAACCATGGAAATAAAAAGGGGAAACACTCCCATAGTGCATTACCAATGTATAACTTAATAAATAAAAAGGGAGGCACTCACATGTAAAAACTTCGTATGTCAGCGGAACAAACAATGACATGCAGCCGCAGCGTTCCTGCAGAACATTCCTCCTCGGATCATGGATCACCCGGCCGTATGGCGGCAAGAGCTATTTGTCTCAGCCAATACCTTCCTTTGTGGACTTCAGTGTTCATTTTTTGGACTGTATATTTTAACATCATACTTTGATTCAGCATAAGTGTTTGTCATTGATAATTTAGCGCTACACCATTCTGTTTTTAATATTCCTTGAAAGTTGTCAATTGTCGACCAAAACATTGAGGATTCGGAATAGAATGTAGAAAATGATGCCACGATTTTTTTCATCTACAGGTGCCCCTTACCTGCATCTGCATAGGTAGTTTTTGGTAAAGGTGAACTAAACTTTTAAAGCCCAATGCTTGCCAGCTACTGTATATAGTTTGAATTTTCATTCTATCATCCATCTTCTGCAGCTGGATAACTAGCTACAGTGGGGAAAATAATTATTTGATCCCCTGCAGATTTTGTAAGTTTGCCCACTTAAAATAAATGAAGGGTCTATAATTCTTATCATAGGTGTATTTTAAATGATAGACAGAATATCAACCATAAATCCAGAAAAAAAACACATGATACAAATGTTATAAATGGAGTTGCAGTTCAGTGAGTAAAATAAGTATTTTATTCCCTACCAACCAACAATAATTCTGCCTCCCACAGACTGGCTACAGTGTGTCCTCATGTAGTACACTGTTTAGTCCTATCAATTTAACCACTTGCCGACCGCCAGCACAGTACATATACTGCGGCAAGTCGGCTCTGTCCCGCGAAACGACGTACAGTTACCACTAGTGGGGGCGTGCACACCCTGATTGGCTACAGGGGGAGCCGATCAGCGGGTCCGACGGCCGCAATGTCCGCCGGGCATCCGTGATCGCTCCCCGTGGAGACAGAATGGTGGCCCGTCAGTAATGAACACAGGGATCCTGTGTTGCTCCTATTTAGGAACACAGGTCTCTGCGTTCATTCAGCAAGCCCATCCCCCACACTGTTAGAAAGCACCCCCTAGGGACACATTTAACCCTTTGATCGCCCCTGGGTTAAATCCTTCCCGGCCAGTGTCATTAGTACAGTAACAGTGCAATGTCGCTGTCCCGCTAAAAATTGCTGATTGTTGCCATTACTAGTTAAAAAAATAAATAAACAAAAACAAATGACACAGGCGCGATAATTTTTGTGCAAACCAATCAATACACACTTATTGGGATTTTTTTAAACCAAAAATTTGTAGCAGAATACATATTGTCCTAAAATGATGAAAACATTTGATTTAAAAAAATTTTTTTATTGGGAATGTTTTATAGCAGAATGTGAAAAATATTGTTTTTTTTCCCCCCAGAATTGTCGCTCTTTTTAGGTTTATGGCGCAAAAAATAAAAATCGCAGAGGTGATCAAATGCCACCAAAAAGAGCTCTACTTGTGGGAAAAAAAGGACATCGATTGTATTCTGGTACAGCGTCACACGACCGCGCAATTGTCGAATTAAATAACGCAGTGCCATATTACAAAAAATGGCCTGGTTATTAAGAGGGTAAAACCTTACGGTCCAGAAGTGGTTAAGAAGGTTCTCCTACTGACATCTCAATTTTTTATAAAAGATACCTGTCCACAGAATCTACTTCTTCCATTCAAACCTCACCATCATTTTTTTTTTTTTTTTTTTTTTAGCCCGTAGCGTGTGCAACACACTCAAAAGACTCCACCCGGTGCATAAAAAAGTGCACACACACAAGGTGAGAACACAAAAAAGCACAGAGTGTGCGAAATCGAATGGTCTTCCCTCCGAAGAGGTAGGACCCGAAACCTCAATCCCCCGGGGCGCAAGACTCCTGACAGGGACATAAGGTACTCATGGTCTGTCTGGCCGAAACCAGACAGACCCCGTTCTTCAGGGGGACTGCCGAAACAGCCCCCACCGAGTACTAAGTAGGGCTCCCCCGAAGGGAGACCCCATAGGAGAGGGCGAACTAAGCCAAAAGGCCATATCCACCCCCTCCCAAGACTTAAGGCTGGGCCCGAAGACCCACACACTCTCGTCGTGCAAATAAAGAAAAAAAAAGGTGAAAGTGCAGGTGACGGACTCCAAATAAAAAGACAGACAAAAAAAGAGGTGGGGAAGGGGAGTGGGGAAAGTGCTTTGGTGCCATGTGAAGAACCAAGGCAGGCCTTCCAGCCGGAATAAAAAATTCCTCTGGTGCAAGCCAAAAGGCCTGTCCCAAGAGGCAGGTGTGAAAAAGGTGTGCATAGTGCAGTGACCAAGGTGCCGAAAAAACTCACAGCGAGCTGCCCCTCACCAGTGAGAAATTAAGGCACCCCTGGGCTGCCACCCCAGGGGCACTTACACTACGGGCTTTTTCAATCTCAGCCCCCGGCCAGACCGAGTGTAGCCTATCCCCACCAGCAGACATCAGAACCTGGACAGCTTAGAGAGAGCTCACCTCCCCTGGGGACAGGCCCGTTAGCCAGCCAGATCAAAACCCAGGAGTGGGAACCCTCCCCTCGCCATCCTGTTCCTCAGCCCATTACATCCAGGAGCAGTTCCACCGGGCTCACCCTCCAGACCGGCTTTCCTGCTCCCTTCAAACTGGTTAGGACAGTTCAACCCATTCAAATCAGAAGGCGGCGGGCCCCACATGCTTTCCCAGATGACCTACTCCCCATACCTCAATACTCAGAGCGCTCCGGGTTTCGGTCATACTGGTACTAGCTAAGGCCCATACCAACTGATAAGAACAGATACTACACTTGATCTTAGCCAAAAGGCCCTGTCCCCAAGTGATGGGGTCCCTGTCCCCAGGGGAGATGGGGTCCCTGTCCCCAGGTGAGAAGGGGGTCCCTGTCCCAAGGGGAGATGAGGTCCCTGTCCCCAGGTGAGAAGGGGTCCCTGTTCCCAGGAGAGATGGGGTCCCTGTCCCCAGGGGTGATGGGGGTCACCGTCCCTAGGGGAGATGGGTTTCCTGTCCCCAGGGGGGATAGGGTCCCTGTCCCCAGGGGAGAAGGGGTCGCTGTCCCCAGGTGAGAAGGGGTCCCTGTCCCCAGGAGAGATGGGGTCTCTGTCCTTAAGGGTGATGGGGTCCCTGTCCCCAAGTGATGGGGTCCCTGTCCCCAGGGGAGATGGGGTCCCTGTCCCCAGGTGAGAAGGGGTCCCTGTCCCAAGGGGAGATGAGGTCCCTGTCCCCAGGAGAGATGGGGTCCCTGTCCCCAGGGGAGGTGGGCTCCCTGTTCCAAGGGGAGATGGGGTGTGGGCCATAGGTTGCGAACCCCTGACATAGGGCATAGGCTTAAAATCAAACCACAGTTCATAGCAATTTACAATAGCTGTTGGTATAAAACATTGGCTCTCAATGTTTCATACAAACAACTATTGTAAACTGCAATGAACTGTGGTTTGATTTTAAGCCTATGCCATATGTGGTGTTTTTTAATTATTGTATCGGTAAAAATGTACTGATTTTATTTCTTTGTTGATGTTTGGTGCCAAAAAAACCCCATCCAAATCTTGCAGAATGTGTCGCATTATTAGGAATGTGGTGCCATTTGTTTTAAGCTTGCATAAACTTTGGAAAATTAGATGAACTTATTCTTAAAAAAAAAAAAAACAGGCGGCTTGCTCCAGTAAACTTTTCTGGCTGTGAAATAATGAAATTACCCCGACACTGATTTATAAGGAATAAGGACGCATATGTGATTAAAGTTTTTGCAGATGACCTCTTTCTATGAACATATTTTCCTTCCCTCCATCACTCTGGGCTGTAATACCTACTTATAATATATTAGTTGTATTAGGCATAAATCAACGGTTGTTTATCTAACAACACAAGCCACATAGTTGGAGGTAAGGACATTTGTCATCCGCTTCAGTTCATCCGCCTAATACTGCAAACCATAAGGAAAAAAAAAAAATGAAAGTTCAGAGCAGTGAAGGGAGACCTTTTAAAGGACAGGTTCACATTTAAATTCTAAAGCTCCCCAGCCACCCCTTCTTAACCACCTAACCTAATCTAAGATCAACCCAGCATGTGCCCTTTTACCTCTTGCAGACAGACTTTTTAAAGAAAGTCAGAAAAAAACGTTTTATTTAAAAAAAAAAAAAAAAAAAAGAAGTCACAACAACTGTTTCGGTGCCCTTATCAATTGATATCTGTGTACTGGGTCTCATTCATTTACTGGCAATGTCCAGAGCAATGAGAACTCTTGGAACTGTTAATGTTCTATGCTCATAAGTCTACTCTCCCTAAATGGAAATCCCCTCAGGCTCCTAAATCTGATTTCTGGAAGTCCATAGTTAATAAAAAGTATTGGGACTCCTGCCTTTACACGCACATGAACTTTATTGGCATCCCAGTCTTAGTCCATAGGGTTCAATATTGAGTTTGCCCACCCTTTGCAGCTATAACAGCTTCAAGTCTTCTGGGAAGGCTGTCCACAAGGTTTAGGAGTGTGTCTATGGGAATGTTTGACCATTCTTCCAGGAGCGCATTTGTGAGCTCAGGCACTGATATTGGATGAGAAGGCCTGGTTTGCAGTCTCTGCTCTAAATCATCCCAAAGGTGTTTTATCGGGTTGAAGTCAGAACTCTGTGCAGGCCAGTCAAGTTCCTCCACCACAAACTCTCTCATCCATGTCTTTATAGACCTTGCTTTGTGCACTGGTGCGCAGTCATTTTGGAACAGGAAGGGGCCATCCCCAAACTGTTCCCACAAAGTTGGGAGCATAAAATTGTCCAAAATGTCTTGGTATGCTGACACCTTAAGAGTTCCCTTCACTGGATCTAAGGGGCCAAGCCCAACCCCTGAAAAACAACCCCACACCATAATCCCCCTCCATCAAATGATTTGGAACAGTTCACAAAGCAAGGTCCATAAAGACATAGATGAGCGAGTTTGGGGTGGAGGAACTTGACTGGTCTGCACTGGGTTCTGACCTCAACCCGATATAATACCTTTGGGATGATTTACAGCGGAGACTGCAAGCCAGGTCTTCCCATCCAACATCAGTGCCTGACCTCACAAATGTGCTTCTGGAAGAATGGTCAAACATGCCCATAGACACACTCCTAAACCTTGTGGACAGCCTTCCCAGAAGAGTTGAAGCTGTTATAGCTGCAAAGGGTGGGCCAACTCAACATTGAACCCTACGGACTAAGACTGGGAGGCCATTAAAGTTCATGTGCGTGTAAAGACAGGCGTCCCAATACTTTTGGTAATATAGTATATAAAGCGTAAAAATGGGGTGCAACCCCAACCATTAGAGCATCTTATTAAAAAATGTAAAAGTAAGAAAGTAAAAGTCAAAGAGGAGAGAAAGTGGGGACCTAGTTGGAAAACAGGGATGTAGGTCCAGAAAGGAAGACGAGATGGAGAGACAGAATATGGAAGAGGAAATCCAGAGAGTAAGCCTGCAGTTATCTCGTCCGAGGAAGCCCTGAGCAGATTAGAAAAAATCCCTACAGTTACAGTATAAAGTGTTTATATTCTAAGTGCAGAAATCTTTGGCGCTTCCCGCTCTAGTCCCATAACTTTCTCTAGACTTCAATTGGGCTGGATATTTAGAGGATTTAGGCAAAAGTCCTCCCTGTGGCATCATGTTACTGGCGAGAAGACTTAGAAAAAAGTAACTGTAAATACATTAGTAAAACTAAAAAAAAAAAACAGTTCATCCATATTGCATTCCAAGCAATTGGGGGGAATATATTAGTACCGATAGCAGTGGTAGCCCGTCCATTGGGGGCGCAAGGTCGACGCCCCCCCATCCATGCATCCGGCCCCCTAATCTACATGCAGGGCGCTGGACGCATGGATTCCAATGGGGTTTTTTTTAAGCACGTGATTAAAGCGGAGGCTCTTATAGCTTCAAAAAAGGGTGGGCTCTGGGTGCAGAGCACTGCGCCCTGAGCCCACCAGGTTGTGTGACAATAGCGAATGAAAATTCGCTATTGTCAAACGGATTCTCCCCGTTTCCCGATTGGCTGAAAGGAGAAGCCATCCTATTGGCGAAGGATAAGGAGGAGGAGGAGGGAGGAGATGCAGGGGAAGCCCGACCCACGGAGGAGACTGAGGGAGGGGTAAGAGAGGGGAGACGAGATGCAGCCATGCACAGCGCTGGACCTTTTCCCCCCTCTCTTCCCCTTCACATATGGGAGGGGAGTGGGGAAGAGAAATAGAAAAAGTTTTTTTACCTTAATGCAAGGTCAGTATCCGGAGCTCTGTGTTGTTTACAACACAGAGCTCCCTTCCCTGAATAACGGAAGTGATCAGCAGATCCTGGCAGTCAGTCATTGGCTGGCACCCACTGATCGGCTTGTGCTGTAACTAATCACAGAACAGCCGAGGCGGTGTGCACATGCCCCTACCCAGAAGCTGCTGGATCATGTATCAGATACCTGATCCTGCACACAGAGGCCGCTTTGCCACCATACTTCTAAGTGAGGTGGTCAGCAAGCGCAGAGAGGCCGCTATGCTGCCATACTTCTAAGTGAGTCGGTCGGCAAGCGGTTAGTTGCAGTCATGTGCACTGCTCTTTGCACACTATACATCTCATAGTACATCTTGGAAGCAAGCAAGAGAGGGTGGCTACGTTCCTACAAACAGTGGCTCCATGGAGAATGAATGTAGCCACCCTCTAACAGGAAGGCAAAATACAGCAGCAGAAAAAAAGGGATTTTGAGGAGGCTGGGAACAATTAAAGGGACCTTTTCGGTTAAAAGTACATACTTGAATAGAACTATTTTTAAAACCAGACTTTAGTTTCACTTTAACCTCTTCCCACCCAGGCTACAGCCGAAAGATGGCTCACATTACTGCAAGGCTGTCTATAGACATCCTCCTGTGATCCCCGCTCCACCCTGTGGCGCGCATCGGCAGGGATCTGTGATTGCTGTGTCCTTAGAATACAGCTGATCACAGATCGGGGTAAAGAGCCAATCCCAGTGGCTAATTATCACGTGACCAGCTAAGTCCAATCACAGATGATTACAATGTAAACAGGATTTGCTGGTTATCTGCAATCCTCTCCTTACACTGACAGCCCACGAGGAGAGCAGAGCTGATAACTGGCAAATCCACACAGGGGAGATCTACCCTGATAATCAGGGCACTGATGAACAGTGCTCACAAATGTTGCCAAGCTGTGCCCATCAGTGCTGCCAATCAATGCCACCCATCAGTGCCACATATCAGTGCAGCCTATCAGTGCCTCCTCATCAGTGTCCATCAGTGCAGCCTCATCAGCGCACATAAGCGAAGTTGAAAAATTACCTATTTAGAAAATTTTATAACAAAAACAAAGAAAAACCTTTTTTTTCCAAAAATGTTGGTCTTTTTTCGTTTGTTTAGCAAAAAAAACCCCCAGTGTTGAATAATTACCACCAAAAGAAAGCTCTGACTGTCTAAAAAAAAAAGATAAAAGTTTTGTGTTGCATAAGCGCGCAATCGTCGTTCAACTAAAAGCTGAAAATTGACCTAGGCAAGAAGGGGGTGAAAGTGCCCTGTAGGCAAGTGGTTATTGGTCCACGTAACTGGGGGAATGGCAGTGAAGTGTCCTTAACCTAAATACTTTGTGCCATTAGCTGACACTCTTTCTCAACTCAGTGTTGAAAGGTATGCAACTTCCAAGCGGTGGGACACATGGGAGGTGATGTGGCAACGATCGATTAGACTGCAGGATTAAAACTCCAGGCAATGGAACACATGCAAGGTGAAGCGGTTTGTCAAAGACATTTTTTTTTTTTTTTTTATATACAAGGAGGACCTTTCTCCCTCCTGCAAGAATGACCCTTTAATAGTCCAAAGTTGAATAATTCCAGAGAGAGAATTCTCGGCACACACAGCCAATACGTCCCGGAGTCCATTGATTTGCAGAGGCAGTGTGCATGAAATGATCAAATGACGTGAAAAACAGAGCCGGTGCCTCATAATTACCATTCACGGGCAAATTGCCACTAATGCCAAAATCATCTGTCTGCCTAAGTAATCTGGTTCGAGCTTCATTTATATAACGATTTAAAGATGAACAGAGGAAATATGGGCTCCCATTTCAGACGCGCGGGGCATAATTTCCTTTTGTTGTCTCTACGGATGGCTGGAAATACATTTAAATATTGAGTAATGAGCGCAGTAAAGGCAGAGGCATGAGTATTACTCATTGGATTGTATCAGTGGTCTGGTTTTGCATCCAGATGAGACAATTTCTGCCTATTATAATATTATGCATAGAAAGAGGAGTGTTCGCCATCATTTTAGGCATTTCCTGTAAGTAATCCCCCACCTCCTCTTATGATAAGCCCTTCATTGCCCCGACACGGACCTTAGTCACTGCCGCGGCACTAACCTTTAGGCTTCAAGTGACCCTGTCAGTAATCTGAAAGTCACTAATAAAATGGCCCTTGTAAAGCAGAAGTATAGTTACCTATTCTGTTGCCTGTGCTGCCATTGAAAGGACCACTAAGAACTGCATGTGACACAGGAGGTCGACACTCCTTTGCTTCAGCCATCTTTACATTATCCAGCGATACAACTGCAAGAGAATGCACATTTACTGGCCATGGCCATCTTGAGTAAGGGCAGATGATTCTTGTAGCATTTACTTCCTGGAGTCCATCTGCCCTTAGCTCAGCTCACCTAATTTTTGTAGCTAGAGGACTTTAACCTCCTTGGCGGTAATCCCGAGCGTGACTCGGGGTTGATTTTTTATATCAGGATCGGTAACCCCGAGTCACGCTCGGGGTGGATTGCAGAGAGCGCAGCGGTGTTCTCTTACCTTATCCTGGCGATCCAGCGATGATCTCTCATTGCTGAGATCGCCAGCCGAGAGTCCCGCCGCTCCTCCGTCCCTCCGTCGGTGTGATCACTTCCTAGTTCCGTTCCCTGCAGCAGCAATGCTGCATGGGAGCGGAACTAGGGAGGGAAATAAAAAAAAACAAAAAAAAAAAAAACGTTGCACAAAACACAAAACACATTTTATATTTTATATATATATATATATATATATATGCATATATATATATATATATATATATGCATATATATATATATATATGTGTGTGTGTGTGTGCATATATATATATATATACATATATATATATATATATATATATATATATATATATATGCATATATATATATGCATATATATATATATATATATATATATATATATATATGTGTATATATATATATATATATATATATATATATGCACACACACACATATATATATATAAAATTATATTATTGATTCGATTATAATTCATGCGATATATATTATATATATATATATATATATATATATATATATATATATATATATATATATATATATATATATATACACACACATATATCTATATATAATATATAATGCATGAATTATAATCTAATCAATAATATAATTTTATTATATATATCATATATTAAATAATAAAATAATATTATTGATTCGATTATAATTCACGTGTTTGTGTTTCAAATTTATCACATCTGGGATGTCTACTAGACTCTTGTTTTGGTCAGGTTTAAGTCAGTAATTACTAAGAATTGTAGGCCTATAATACATAACGCCAAATTTCCATGAAAACAATTGTACCGCTTTTGGTATGTAATTCCTGACATAATCATACCGCCAGGGAGGTTAAGGGGCATATAAGAAATTACTGGTATCACCCAAATGCATATTTTAAAAATTTGTTGTATGGCGGGATACCAAATGCCGTTATCCAGCAGGGATGACCAGATCAGTGGACTACACCTCAAGGAATCAGGAACCAGACCAAGTATGATTAGCCACTTCTGGACCGTAAGGATTTGCCCTCTTAATGACCAGGCCATTTTTTTGCGATTTGGCACTGCGTTACTTTAACTGACAACTGCACGGTCGACGCTGTACCCAAATAAAATTGACGTTCTTTTTTTACCCCCACAAACAGGGCTTTCTTTTGGTGGTATTTGATCAACTCTGTGGGTTTTTTGATTATGCGCTATAAACAAAAAAAATAAATGCGACAATTTTGAAAAAAAAAAAATCAGTATTTTTCACTTTCTGCTATATAACATTCCCAATAAAAAAAATGTAAAAATCAAAATTTTTCATAATTTTTGGCCAATTTGTATTTTGCCACATATTTTTGGTAAAAAAAAAATCCCAATGAGTGTATTTTGATTGGTTTGCGCAAAAGTTATCACGTCTACAAACTAGGGGAAAGATTTATGTCATTTTTATTTATTTTTACTAGTAATGGCAGCGATCTGCGATTTTAATGGGACTGCGACATTGCAGCAGACAGATTGGACCCCTAACTGACATTTTTGACACTTTTAGGGGTACCAGTGACATTACTACAGTAATCAGTGCTAAAACATATGCACTGTTACTTTAATAATGACACTGGCAGGGAAGGGGTTAACACCAGGGGCGATCAAAGGGTTATATGTGTACCTAGGGAGTGATTCTAACTGTGTGGGGGCCAGGATTGATGGATGGAAACAGGGCTCCTGTGTTCCGAGAAACAGGAACACAGGTGCCCTGTTTCAATCAGTGACAGATGAGCGGTGTGCCGTGTTGCAGTCCCTGCAGCGATCGCCGGGTTCCCAATGGCGATCACGGCCATCGGACCCATTGCTTAACTGCAGGGCTAGAGAACGGGTGCGCGAACACGGTGAGACTTCTGCAAACCGACGTACCCCTATGTCGGTTTGCGCAGGAGAGCCAGCCTCCCTCAGTATATCTGTGGCAGCTGGTCTTTAAGAGGTTAAATAAACTTTATTAACATAAATAACACCCTTTCACCGCCAACAAACAATAAACAATGTAAAAGTAAAAAATAAACATGATAGTGCAGCAAACTCAGAACAACAACCTAACTACAAACGCTATGTACACAATCAAGGGAAGGTTTATTGTCATTGTAGAGAACTCACATGAATAGGGCAGATGTAGGAATAGGACAGGAAACAGGTGGAGCGTAGCAGGATACTGAAGGGGACTGGATGCAGGGAACGGGGTACTGGGTACTAAAAGCAGGCCACAGGATAAGGTAGGGACACAACTCACAAGTAGAACACTGAAGCGCTGGTCTTTATCAAGGAAGGGATTAAATACCTTTCCAGCAGGCAGTATCAGGTGCAACCTAATTTCTTGGATAAGTTGGCTGCAAGGAGACGCTCGCTGGTGGCCACCAGAACTGCATCCCTCAGCCCTGGTTCACATTGATGCTTGAAATCGTGCTACATCACATGAAGTAGCATGATTTCAAAGTAGCAGGTCAGTGTGATTTCAGGTGTTACTTGATAGACATCTGTACAGCTTTAGGCACAGGTGTCTATTGAAGTCTCATCTGAAATAGGCAAAAGTAGTGCAGCAACTACTTTTGCAAATTGGTGCAGCGCTGCAAAGCCTGGAATAGGCTGCGACTTGTCATGCGATTTGACCTCTCAAATCACAAGTCAAATCGCTCCAATGTAAACGAGGGCTAAAGTGGAGTTCCATCTAAGGGCAGATGATATCCATCTGCCCTTAGCTCAGGCATAACCCACTTTTTGTAGCTAGAGGACTTTAAAGGGCATTTGAGAAATTACTGGTATCACACAAATGCCTATATTAAAAATTCATTGTAAAGCCCCGTACACACGTACCGATGGTCGGCATACAAATGTTCCTCTTTTCTCCCCGGGATGTCGGTGTCTGCTGAAAAGTGCAAAGACAGCACAAGGACAGCACAAGAATTTTGTCCGCCGACTGCAGAAGTGATGTCATGTAATGGTTAACTTTCCCTGTGTTTTCTATTTTCTGAGCATGCCCAGTCTTGCAAATCTGCGGTCTGTCGGCCGAATTGTGTACTGACAGGCGAACAATCGTCCGTTCTGGTGTCGGCATACAAAAATTTTCATGTTTGCAAGAAAGACTTTTGTCCGCGGATTGTGCGCAGACATCTGTCGGAGGCACCATACTAACACGCGTACAATCGGCAGATCCTTCGTCCACCGACGTTTGTATGCCGACGATCGGTACGTGTGTACGGGCCTTAAGAGATACCAAATACAGGTATCCAGCAAGGGATGACCGGATCAGGGGACTACACATCAAGGAATCAGGATCCAGACCAAGTATGAATGAATAAACTTTTTTAACTTGAAATAACCACCACCAGTATCAGGTGCAGCATAATTACTAGGATAAGTTGGCTGCTGGGAGACACTCACTGGTGGCCATCAGAACTGCAACCTTAAAGCGGAGTTCCAGCTTGCTTTTTTTTTTTTTTTTCTTTTTAAAAACACCCCCTGCGAAATTTGCAATACATTCTGGAACCAATAATAAAAGTAAGTTTTCTAATTCATTTTCTATTTTAAAAACTCACATTTCTCTTCCCATCGAGTGCGCTCCCATCTTCAGTATGGGCATCTGAAGCCCACTCATTGCTCCTTCCAGGATATGCTGGCTCCCCAACATACACTTCCCGGTCTTGCGCATGTGCAGTGAGTACAAAGAGCAGCACACCCATTGAAGCAGAGGATGCCCATTGACTCCTGGGATTGATGACACTTATATCCCAGGAGCCAATGGATGGGCGGAAATGACTTACCTTGCCGTGGCAAGGTCCAGCGAAAGCAGAACCTACGGTTTCACAAATAAGGTAAAAAGCTTAAAGCCTCGTACACACGCAACGAATTTCCGCCGACCGGTCATCCGTCTTTTGTCCAGAGTGGTGTCTGTTGGTTGGAATGTGCTCTAGACTGCACACGAATTTTCCCGCACGACAGAATTCTACTTCAGAAGTGATGTCATGTGTTGGATTGCTTTCTCTGTGTTCTTTCATCTCTGAGCATGCCTAGTCTTGCTCATAAGATTTTTCCCCATCAAAATCTGTACTAATGAGACGAAAATCGGACGTGTTTTGATGGTCGACAAAAATTATATAGCCAGCACACCAGGATTTTTTTCGGCCGAAAAGTCGGAGTCGGTTGTTGGAAGCACCATACTAACAAGCCGAAAATCGGCAGATCGGTCGTCGGACGAAAATTCCCGGCCAAATTTCTTCTCGTGTGTACGGGGCTTAAGGGGGAAAAAAAATGGTCCAATGAGTCATTTAGACTGGGTTCACACTGAATTCTGATGCAGGTCACAGCAGGGATCTGGGGTGTCCCTGTTCTCTGTTTCAGGGACAAATCAGGCCCGAATTTTTGCCTCAATTCTGACCTGAAACTGAGCCAAAGACGCACAGCACCGCTGTGCAATTCGCTTCACAGCCGCCCCGTAGATGTGTGAACCGGATCCATTTAGAGCCGGTCACAGCCTCCTGTCAAGCGAATTAGATGCAGGGAAACCTGCTTCCAATTCGCATAAATGTGAACCTAGCCTTACATGTGATCACGAACGCAGGGGTAGAAACTTTAAAAAGCTGGGTGGAACTCTGCTTTAATATCTGAGAACAACAGTGCCACTAGCAGGTTCATATTTTATTATGCACCATGGGGGATTTACTAAAACTAGAGAGTGCAAAATCTGGTGCAGCTCTGCATAGAAACCAATCAGCTTCCAGGTTTTATTATCAAAGCTTAATTGAACAAGCTGAAATTAGAAGCTGATTGGCTACCATGCACAGCTGCACCAGATTTTGAGTGCTCCAGTTTTAGTAAATCTCCTCCAATATTATCTCCTTTGCATTAGAGTTGCCTACTTGCCTGTCCGAATTTCAGCAATGCTGAGATAGCTGAACTCTCACACACGTGCAGCAGCGACTTCACAGCAGTGCTGCTAGAGATCGATACTAGAAAGAAGACCGGCTGAAGATGTCAGCGGCTGGCAGGGAGCTCTGGGACATTACAGTGCTGAAGAGAAGGTGAATAAAATTAAGCTTTAACTGTTTCACAAAACAGTTACATTCAAGGCATGCCGTAAATGATAACTGTCGCAGTTGCATGTGCTCTCAACCCAACTGTCAACCCATTAAATGGCTGATGTAATAGCAGATCACATGTGCAGCACTGTGGCAACTGCAGATCACTCAAAGGCTACAATGGCTGCTTCCTTGACTGTAAAAGTTAGGAGGGTTTAGTTCCGCTTTAGTTTTTTCCCTCAGTATGCAAAACAAGTAAAACAAATTAGGAGGCACTAGTTTTAATTTGCAGTTAGTTTTAAATATAATAAATGTGAGTGAAATACAGGACTGCTGTTCCTGAAAATGCTAATTTCTCTTTCGTTCATTGATGGACACAGCTCCATATCTTCTTTGACCTTTGGGTTATGCTGCACTCCATAGGATTAGGACTAGGTGAAAACAAAACCTAACTACAATAACAAGGGAAACCTTCCTGACTGGCAGCCGGACTGTGCCCGCCGGGTATGAGGGAAAATGTTATTCATCTGAAAAACAGAAAACGAATGCAGCCATCACATCTAAGGGCGGGATTGATCCAGGTACCAGTTTTTCGGCAGTCCAGAGGAGTCCTGTGTTCGGATGCTCTTTGTTTATCAGTTGGGCGCATTATTCCCCACCTGGAGGTACGTGGGCATTTCTAGGGGGGCACGCCGGTGAGGTCGTGGTGCATGCCTTAGCAAGGACCCTTCTGTGGAACACTGAATGGACTGTTATGAGTGATTTGGTTCTATTAGACTCTACTCACTATACATATAATTATATTGATTATACATGTTGTAAACTTAATACATGTGGTAGCGCTGTTAGTGTATGCATATGATTTGCTATATGGGATTAGATGCACACACCTTCTTTTATATTTCAGATTTTTTAACAGCAGCTGTTTATTTATTGATTTGATTCTATGTTTGATTGTTTCAGTTGTGGTAACACAATTTCAGCTCACTAGCGCCGAGTGAGTGTGTCAATAGGCAATTTTCCGTAGGTTCGTGCCTGTTTACCCGCTCTTGTTTCTTGAAAACTTAACTACGCCCATAGGGCCAACCTAGGGGGTATACTTTCCACTTCTTGCTATAGGACTTCAGTTTTTTCTGCCTAATCAGGAGTTAGGACCTGGCTCACTGCTGGGATCTGCGGTCCTGGCGTTTTCTTTTCCTTTTTAAACAAAACATTTTTCTTACTTTATAATATTTCTGTTCCTTTGAGAACTACAATCAACTGCCGGACTGGGCGACGCACTGGATATCCTAGATCCTTACAGGCTTCCCAGTCTGGCCAGCGAGCGCGACCCAACTATTAGCTCAGCACTAGGTTGGCCGCAACATAGCCCCACTGGACGGAGGCTGGCCGGCGAGTGAAACACCTCGCATGGACGCATAGCCCTGGTCAAGATAATGATCACCAGAGTTGCCAGCTTACTTCTGGCCCGCAGCACCCCTATTCCAAGATGGTGCGGTGGACTGTCAGGAGTGGTGCACGCTCAGTTCCCAGGTGTGGTGAGTAGTGTCCCCCCTTTCCTCTGGGGAAATACTGGGGTGGACTTGGGTCCTTCCTCAGGTTGGTAGGCCCCTTCTGTGCCCTTCCTTACCTCATGGCCCCCCCCCCTAACTAGCGGTGTTCTCCTGTACCTGTAGGAATGGTCTGGGTCCTGGGTGCCATTGTGCGCCCCGTGGTGCTGCCATTTTGTTGTGAATGGCTGTATACAGCCTCGGCAGCCACATTTGTGTAGTCCAGGGGCCACATTTTTGGAGTTTCCCACTGAAGTCAATGTGGCAGCCATTTTCTTGAAGCCTGTGGGGCGGTGATGCGGCGGTTGGCCTCTAGTGGCAGTGACTGCACTTCCTCTTTCTTTCTAATCGCAGCCTAAATAGGTGGTGGTGAGTCCCTGCGGGTATACAGCTTCTTCTTCTGCTATAGCAGCGCCGCTGGTGCGCTGGGTCTTGTTTTCCCACAGTAGTAGCGGTGTGAGGGGGGTTTTTTTAAAAAAAATTTCCTTGCATATTAAAGGCGGCCTCCGAATTATTCCCTGGAGCATGTATCACCACCTGCCACACTCTCAGAAGCTGCAGGACCCTCTGGGTCTCAGTCTACCCTGGCAGCCATGACGGCGGTCCTACAATCACTTGTGTCAAAGGTTGATATGGCCTTTCAAAAGAGACCTAGCAAGAAGCGCCCCCCCCCCCCCCCCGCCTTTACCTGTATCCTCTGCCTCCTCAGAGTCTGAGGTGTATTTGGCCGCCGCGGACGCAAGTTAATACACTGGGTCTCTCACAATGAGGATAGTTCCTCTACCACTACGGCCGCGCATGAAAAACTGCTTGTAGAGGCACTGATTGTATCAGTGCAGGAAACTTTAAAATTGGAGGATACAGCTGATACTGCTTCAGTTGCGCCGGTGCAATTTGGCACCCGTAGACCATCCAAGCTGACTAAGGTGTTCCCTTTTCCTGCCTGTTTCAAAGAGATTGTCGCTAGTCTGTGGGGAGACCCCGAAATGCATGGTTGGACAAACCTAGCGTTTCACTAGGAGGTATCCTGAAGTTGACGGTTCTACCGGCGGTGGACTTAGGTTTCCACCACCAGTGGAACTGCTTTGGGGCGTCCCAAGGGTCAAAGAAGATATGGAGCTGTGTCCGCCAATGAACGAAAGAGAAAACTGGATTTTTGTCTTACCGGAAAATCCTTTTCTCTGATATTCCTTGAAGGACACAGCACCCACCCCTCTGTTGAGTTGGGTTATGTATTCTTCTGACACTGCTTGCTACAAACTGAAGTCCTATAGCAGGAAGTGGGAAGTATACCCCCTAGGAAGACCCTAAGGGGCGTAGTCAAGTTTTGTTTCCACCTAGTCCTACTCCTATGGAGAGCAGCATAGCCCAAGGGTCAAAGAAGATATGGAGCTGTGTCCGTCAATGAACAATAGAGAAAAGGATTTTACGGTAAGACAAAAATCCAGTTTTCCTGGCAGTCTGAAGCTTCGATAGTTTGAGTTACTGACATGTAACAAGCATGCTACTATGGCGCTTTTCCACTGCATGCAACCGAACGGTTCGGCTCGCTTTTGTGCTTTTCCACTGCTGGTACCGGATGGTACGGTGTAGGAACGGTTCGGTACGGTACGGTGGCGCTTTTCCGCTGCATGGAACCGAACGGTACGGCTCTCCAAAAACAGTACCACCTTGATTGTGGTTCCAAGAGGTACCATACCGGTACCATATCCCACAATCCTTTGCATGCAGTCACTACTAGCCACTGATTGGTCAGAGAATCATTGTTATCCCACCCACTTAACTTTAGTACTACTTTAGTGGAAAAGCAAACCATACCATACCGTACCGAACCATTCCAACACCGTCGTACCATGCGGTACCAGCAGTGGAAAAGCAAACCGGGACAAGCAGGGCCGAGTAGAGCCGAGCCGGTACTTGCAGTGGAAAAGTGCCATAAGTAAAGGTAGTCCTGGGCTTTGTAACTTTCCCAGGAAGTGCTGTAGCCAGTAAATCTGTATGACTGCCAGGGAACTAGCAGCTTTTATGTGAGAAGTAAGCCACAGCAGCGTACATATCTCGGCAGCATTACTCTTACTTTCTGAGGCAGAAAATAAATTGATTTATAAAAAAAAAAAAAAAAAACGGTGCAGAAGATAAAAAATGAGATTGGCGCTTTGGAAAATGGTGATTAAATTGGCCAGAGGGGATACTGAAGAGAAAGACAGGCTGCAAATGTCAAAAGCTTGTCTGCTTTCATTACGTAAATAAAACAAGAAACGAGTCTGATAAAGAAAATGCATTAAGATGTTGGAGACATATTAGCGAGGGGTCCATAATGTTGCCACGAGCGTGGCTCTTAATGGCCGCGTGTTCCCATCAATTCTGTTGTGTGGTAAACATGGTAACGTAAAATCTCATCTCTGATGCTTTATGCGGTTATTTTTTTTTTTTTTCTTGGATGGATGCATTTTTCTGTCTGGTTATTCCAGTGATCAGGAAATAATATACTTCACAAGCTTTAAAACATTCAATCAACAGGAAGATCCTGTGTCTTAAAAGCCGATGAAGATCCTTACTGAATGACGTATTGTTTGCTAAAGCCAAGTGTGTCACAATGTTTCTTTTCACTTTTTTTTTTTTTTTTAATATACTTTCTTGCATCTTCTTCTTCTGCAGCCTCTTTCAGCTACTTTTTCTCTAAATGCAATGGCAACGTGGCATTTATCAAGGCGGGTTTCCTGATGGTGACTAGTATGGATCATGCCTGTGCGGTGTGTGCTGAAATGACTAATCGTAGTCTCCATCAAAAGCTGGTGTGACAGGGTGACCACGCAGGAGCACAACTGCGAAATAGGGACAGAGCGTTGTCACCCTATCCACTTCAGCTCCAGAAGATTTTACCACCTTCATGACCAGGCCATTTTTTGCTAGGCGGCACTGCGCTACTTTAACTGGCAATTGTGCGATCATGCAATGCTGTACCCAAACAAACATGATATAATTTTTTTCACACAAGTAGAACTTTCTTTTGGTGGTATTTGATCACCCCTGCGTTATATTTTTTTTGTTATAAACAAAAAAAGACTGACAGTTTTTTTAAAAAAAAATAAATAAACAAAATAATAAACGAAAAAAGAATAAAAGTTTGAAAAAAAAAATAAAAATCTCATAAAAATTTTGGCCAAAATCGTATTTTGCTACATGTCTTTGGAAAAAAAAAATCCCAATTAGTGGATATTGATTGGTTTGCGCAAAAGTTATAGCGTCTACAAACTACGGGATTTATACGGTAATTTTTTTTTTATACTAGTAATGGCGGCGATTAGCAACTTATAATGGGACTGCGATAGTGTGGCGGACAGTCTGACACTTACTGATGCTGGGGGGGAACTAACTAACTACCTGCCACTGACATCACCAGTGCCATTATTACAGTGATCGGTGCTAATATATAGCACTGTCACTGTACTAATGACACTGGGCAGGAAGGGGTTAACATCTAGGACAATAAAAGGGTTAAATATGTGACTAACAAGTGTTTGTGTGTACTGTGTGCTGCTTTTATGCTGGGTCCACACACATGCACATTGGAATGCGTTTTTAACTGCACCTAATTCGCATAACATGAGAATATGACCGGCTTCCAGTTGAGCCGGTTCGCACATGTGCGGGGCGGCCACAGTGAGGTTCTGAAAAGGGTCCTGTGCATTTTTGGATCCTGTTCAGGTGCGAAGTCAGGTAAAAATTTGCAATTGAATCGCACCTGAACCGGTGAACAGCAGCGCTCTGGACTGCAAACCACAGCTGCATATGTGTGAACCCAGTCTTACTGGGATCTATTGGTTTCCATTCCTTTCTTAGCAGGGAATGAACAAACAACGAACACAGCTCTGTGTTGTTTACACTCACAGAGCTGTGCTCGGAGAAGATCAAAGCTGATTACCGGGTCCCGACGGTCAATCATTGGCTGGGACCCAGTGATCAGCATTGGCTGTAATGAATCCCAGCACAGCCGGGCCAGCGGGCGCATGCCCCCTACCTAGAAAAGCAGAATCACACACACACACACACACACATTTTATATATATATATATATATATATATATATATATATATACTACAGTGCACGGTCAGCAAGTGGCTATAGGATGAAGTGTCTGAACTAAGTCTTTCATGGCAGGATCACCAGGGACTATTTTATGGAAAGTGTCATAGTTACATAGTTAAAATAATAATAAATAGTGCAGCGCTGAACAATCAGACCAAAAACAGAATACTAAAATAACTAAATTATTAGAAAGGGGTCCATGCAATAAGATCAGTCCATACAATGCCCGTGTGATAAAGAGTGAAAAAAGAGGGATCCTAGATGGAACAGTTGGTGCTCTCAGTGCACTAAAATCCACCACCTGCAGAATTGGCCTCTCACCTTCAAAACACTGGAATCAAGCATAGACTCCTTGTGCAGACTGCACAGACTGTGTTCCCAAAACGAACTCCCTCTTAGGCAGATACACCAATCAGCAAGCACTCCAAATCAGTATACACTTCCTGGGTCCACTTATCCCTTATTGGCTCCGCTCATACACATATATGAAAATACAAATGGGCAGAACCATAGCGTAATACTGATAACTTTTATTCAGAATGCATAAAAATAGACAGCCTCTTACTTGTAAATGGATGGTAAAACGGCATATAAGTAACAGGTTTTCGGTGAGTCCTCCTCGGATCTCACCACTTTCCAGATGGCAGCGGGTGACGTCAGTAGCTCCACCTTCCCCCCGTACGCGTGGCGTCTCCCAATGGGCGGAGACTTCTTCAGCGGCCTATAGTTACCCGGGATATATCTCGGCCCCTTTTTAAATATTGGTACCACGATGGCTTTTTTCCAATCAGCTGGCACCATACCCGTCTGTAAACTATCCTTAAAGATCAAGAATAATGGTCTGGCAATCACCTGGCTGAGCTCATTAAGAACCCTCGGGTGCAAGCCATCCGGTCCCGGGGATTTATTTATGTTAAGTTTCTCTAGTTTAGCTCTAAGTCTATCTTCTGTTAGCCATGGCGGCACTTCCTGGGGTGTGTTGTTTAGTTCGGCCTTACAAGCTGGGTTCGTGTAGCCCCCCGATTCTTTTGTGAAGACTGAAGAGAAGAAATTATTTAACACTTCCGCCTTTTCTCTGTCCTCAGTGGCCATATTTCCTTTATCATCTTTTATGTGTCAAATTTAAAAACACTTTTGAAACTACGTTCACATGTCAAAGCTTTTAAGATTTTAGTTTTTGGGTTTTTCATAGGGTGGGCTGACATATTTTTGGAATTGAAAAAGATTAATCGCTTGCCGACCATTCTATAGCAGATTTACTGCTACAGGGTGGCTGTTCTGGGCAGAATCACATATTTACTGTATACAGGTGCATCTCATTAAATTTGAATATCATCAAAAAGGTAATTTATTTCAATAATTAAATAAAAAAAGTGATACTAATATACAAACCCGATTCCAAAAAAGTTGGGACGCTGTACAAATTGTGAATAAAAACAGAATGCAATGATGTGGAAGTTTCAAATTTCAATATTTTATTCAGAATACAACATAGATGACATATCAAATGTTTAAACTGAGAAAATGTATAATTTTAAGGGAAAAATAAATTGATTTTAAATTTTTATGGCATCAAAACATCTCAAAAAAGTTGGGACAAGGCCATGTTTACCACTGTGTGGCATCCCCTCTTCTTTTTATAACAGTCTGCAAACGTCTGGGGACTGAGGAGACAAGTTGCTAAAGTTTAGGAATAGGAATGTTGTCCCATTCTTGCCTAATACAGGTTTTTAGTTGCTCAACTGTCTTAGGTCTTCTTTGTTGCAGCTTCCTCTTGATGATGCGCCAAATTTTTCTATGGGTGAAAGATCTGGACTGGCCATTTCAGTACCCGGATCCTTCTTCTACGCAGCTATGATGTTGTAATTGATGCAGTATGTGGTCTGGCATTGTCATGTTGGAAAATGCAAGGTCTTCCCTGCAAGAGACAACGTCTGGATGGGAGCATATGTTGTTCTAGAACTTTGATATACCTTTCAGCATTGATGGTGCCTTTCCAGATGTGTAAGCTGCCCATGCCACACGCACTCATGCAACCCCATACCATCAGAGATGCAGGCTTCTGAACTGAGCGCTGAGAACAACTTGGGTTGTCCTTGTCCTCTTTAATCCGGATGACATGGCGTCCCAGTTTTCCAAAAAGAACTTCAAATTTTGATTCGTCTGACCACAGAACAGTTTTCCACTTTGCCACATACCATTTTAAATATGCCTTGGCCCAGAGAAAACGCCTGCGCTTCTGGATCATGTTTAGATTTGGCTTCTTTTTTGGCCTATAGAGTTTTAGCCGGCAACGGCAAATGGCACGTTGGGTTGTGTTCACCGACAATGTTTTCTGGAAGTATTCCTGAGCCCATGTTGTGATTTCCATTACAGTAGCATTCCTGTATATGATGCAGTGCCGTCTAAGGGCCCGAAGATCACCGCCATCCAGTATGGTTTTCTGGCCTTGACCCTTACGCACAGAGATTGTTCCAGATTCTCTGAATCTTTGGATGATATTATGCACTGCAGATGATGAGAACTTCAAACTCTTTGCAATTTTTCTCTGAGAAACTCCTTTCTGATATTGCTCCACTATTGTTCGCCGCAGCATTGGGGGAATCGGTGATCCTCTTCCCATCTTGACTTCTGAGAGACACGCCCACTCTGAGAGGCTCTTTTTATACCCAATCATGTTGCCAATTGACCGAATAAGTTGCAAATTGGTCCTCCAGCTGTTCCTTATATGTACATTTAACTTTCCTGGCCTCTTATTGCTACCTGTGCCAACTTTTTTGGAATGTGTAGCTCTCATGAAATCCAAAATGAGCCAATATTTGGCATGACATTTCAAAATGTCTCACTTTCAACATTTGATATGTTATCTATATTATATTGGGAATAAAATATCAGTTTATGAGATTTGTAAATTAGTCCATTCCTTTTTTTACTCCCAATTTGTACAGTGTCCCAACTTTTTTGGAATTGGGTTTGTATTTTATATAGATGTGTTACACACAGAGCGACATATTTCAAGCATTTCTTATTTGATGATTATGGCTTACAGCTAGTGAAAACCCAAAATTCTGTATCTCAGAAAATTAAAATATTACATAAGACCGATAAAAAAATGATTTTTAATACAGAAATGTTGGCTTAGTGAAAAGTCTGTCCATCTACAGTATAGTATGCACTCAATACTTGGTTGGGGCTCCTTATGCATGAATTACTGCCTCAATGTGGCATGGCATGGAGGCAATCAGCCTGTGGCACTGCTGAGGTGTTATGGAAGCCCAGGTTGCTTTGATAGCAGCCTTCAGCTTGTCTGCATTGTTGGGTCTGGTGTCTCTCATCTTCCTCTTGACAATACCCCACAGATTCTCTATGGGGTTTAGGTCAGGCGAGTTTGCTGGCCAGTCAAGCACAGTAATACCATGCTCATGTGACGAGGTATTGGTAGTTTTGGCAGTGTGGGCGGTGCCAAGTCCTGCTGGAAAATGAAATTTGCATCTCCATAACGCTGGTCAGCAGAGGGAAGCATGAAGTGCTCTAGACTTCCTGGTTGAGGACTGCGCTGACTTTGGACTTGATAAAACACAGTGGACCAACACCAGCAGATGACATGGCTCCCGAAGTCCCAATCACAAAAGTCTTATTTTATTTTAGCTGGACAGAGATTTTAAGTACAGTATATATTTTTTTTTGTGTACCTGAAAATAGTTTTTGATGCGGTACATGTCTAGTATGTCGCATTTTTACACTTGCTGTGCCATATTTACATTACCATATTGCAGCACCGATTTGTAGATTCTCCCTCTTGCTCATTTGCTTGGAGCGTCCTGTTACAGGGGAAGCTATGTGTTCTCATTACATAAGCAGGCTGTGCTCCCAGCTTAGCGGTGTTCAACAAACCTGACCTACATCACCGCTCACAAAGCAACCAGCAGAACTCCTCCACCTCCCATTTACCAGCCGGGTGCTTAATGGGTTTGTTCACCTTTATCAAAAAAAAAAACTGCCTTTGCAGATAAGGGGTGTCTATAGATAAAAACAAACTGTGCAGCTCTGACTGAAATTGGATAATGCCCTTGCTATAGGTTTGGTCATTGGGTCTCACCTAACCTCACTTGTACAACATTATGGTTTCTGTTACAATATACATATTATTTTTTGATATATCTTTATAGAGCATTATCTGAATAGTAAGCTGAGATTCTTGAGACCCCTTATGGAGACCCCTATTCTGTACATGGACCTTACGCTCCTGCTTAGTGCATGGGCCTCGCTCCCTCAGTTCCCATTTTGGACGTACCTCTGGATGTCTCGCAACCTTAGTGACAGTTAAGTTATACCTTCTACTAAAAATCTAGGTCTATTTTTTCATTGGATACATTGTGTTCATGTATATGTGTCCTTTCCAGATACCGGAATTGTGCCTGCTCCTGATGAAGGGAAATTCTTTTCACGAAACGCGTTGAGCCCAAAGGAGGCATTTATTTGCAAATTCCATCATGCATTCAACCATCTGCTTTCCGATAATAATTTTTCAAATTACATACCCACGTTAATAATATCATTATCCGGACAATTTGTTTTATTATTCTTATTACTGTCTATGGTCTTACTGTACCATCTATATATATATATATATATATATATATATATATATATATATATATATATGTATATTATTGTTTTTTACCCAGATGTACTGATGTTATTAGTAAAGGATGTGTCAATAAATACGATGTTATTTATATATTTTGTGCTTACCAGCATATGTTCATGTACCATTATCATTATGTGGCCTGGTCGAAGGGCTGGTATTGTTCAAACTGTTGTTTGTTATTAAAGTTCTGCAAAGACAGTGACTTTGAATTATGGGAGATATAGTTCTAGGAGGAGCCAGGACCATAGACTGCTATGTAAGGAGACTCTTCTCCCAGGGAGCAATGTGACTCGCGGAGCCTGCTGGGAGTGTCTTTATAAAGGAAGGGCAGGATCCAATTTCGCTCACTTGCCTCAAGGACAGCGCGCTGTAAAGAAGGGGAAGAACTGCTCGCAGATAAGCAGGCCCGAGAACTAGTGGCGGACGCCAGAGCTGAGGCGGGCTGAGGAGACTCGGTAGTGTGACCGAGCGGAAGGTCGTTTGACAGGCCGAGGGAGTCGCTGAGCAGAGCGGGGCCTGGTTGCAGCGGAGAGCGGAGTTCCCGGTTTGGCTGAGAGATATCCAGTATCTACATCTACATCAATCACAGACCTAGACTGAGTCAGGGCAGGACTGCCAAACTGTTTGAATAAGAAGGCCATACTGAGTTATAGAAATACCACTGGACACTGCAGTTACATATAGTGCGAGGTGGGTGAATTAGGTCTTAAGCCCTCTGTCCAGTCTTAGGCTGTTAGCCTGTTAAGAAGCATCCAGATCTGTTTTACATTCATCTCTGTGAATTATTGACCACTTTGGGGATCACAGTTCATCATCACCCTTATTTGGATTACAATTGCTTTCCCTGGATTGATTGGGGATTCCTTGCCGGTGAAGACTAGTGAGGCCTCACTCTTCAGGAGACTCTTGAAGTTCAGTATAAAGGGGGCCCCCGCTAGTACACAGAGTGCACTCTGATAACTGAGTTAGTATTGTTATACTGTTTATTCTATGATATTCATTAAGTGAAGTCTATCTTAATTTGCGGTCACTCTCTATATAAACTAAAATATTCAGTGTGTTCTTATTGTTACTGAACGCAGTCCTCTAGCATATATATGTACTCATTTACATATATATGTGTGGTCTGTGTTCCAGATCCTGAGTGCTGAACTCTATTTAAATCCTTGGTTGGGAACCTCATTTGCATCCTTTGCATTATCCCTGATTCTGTTTGTATACTTTTGTTTTATTTCAAATCTAAAAGCAGTAAATTTGTTCTTTCACTGCAATACTTGTGGTCTTAATCATTTATCATGACAGAACAAATAGTGTCAGTTGGGTCAGTGCAGGCTCAGGATGAAAGAAATGAAGGATATACCTGCATTAATCACTCCCCTGGGAGCAGGTCTACAATTATTATTTGTAAACTGGTCACATAAAGTCCCAATTGTTTTGAACACTCTTGTGTTCTTTCGTTTTATCTAGGCATAGCACACACACCCCTTAACCGCTTGCCGACCGCCGCAAGTACATTTACTGCGGCAGTCAGCCCCTCCTGGGCAAAGCGATGTAGTACTACGTCGCTCGCCCAGGAGCCTGTAGGGGGAAAGCGCCCCCGCTTGTTCACGGCCATCCCCGCACGAGTGACCGGCGGCTCCGATGTCCTGCTGGAGAGGGAGAAAGGCAGACGGCTGATGTAAACAAAGCCGCCTGTCATTCTCCCTGGTGTAACAGCAGAGACTGCTATGTAGGATCGTATGTCTCTGTGGTTACATCAAAAGCCACGCCCCTTGACAGTTATAAGCACGCCCCTAGGGACACACTTAACCCCTGGATCTCTAATAAAGTTAACCCCTTCCCTGCCAGTGTCATTTTTACAGTAACAGTGCATATGTATAGCACTGATTACTGTAGTAATGTCACTGGTACCCCCAAAAGTGTCAAAAATGTTAGTCTGGGGTCCGATCTGTCTGCAAAAAAAAAAAAATCGCAGATCGCCGCCATTACTAGTTAAAAAAAAAAACAATATAAATGACAAAAATCTTTCCCTTAGTTGGTAAATGCAATAACTTTTGCGCAAACCAATCAAAATACACTCATTGCGATTTTTTTTTACCAAAAATATGTAGCAGAAAACAAATTGGCCTAAAATGCTAAAAAATTTAGATTTTTACATTTTTTGGGGGGAATTTCATATAAAAAAAATTTGAAAAATATTGTTATTTTTTCAAAATTGTCACTCTTTTTTTGTTTATAGCGCAAAAAAAAAAAAAAAAAATCGCGCAGGTGATCAAATACCACCAAATGAAAGCTCTGTTTGTGGGATAAAAATGACGTCAAATTCATTTGGGTACAGCGCAATTGTCCGTTAAAGTCACACAGTGCCGAATCGCAAAATTGGCTCTGGTCTTTGAGCAGCCAAATCCTCCGGGGCTTAAGTGGTTAAAGGAGCACTATACAAAAAGACATTCATTTTAGTTAAATTAGTTAAACCCAAAAGTGCTTTTTTTTTTTTTTTTTTTTTACCACTACTATTCCTTTAGACTGGCTTTCGAAATTTACAAATGCAGCAATTTAGAGATTGGATGAAAGGTTTAGCACTGGAAAACACGTTTGAAAGATAAATAGTGCATTTTATATACAACTATATAGATCAGACCAAAATGAGGGACAAATGGGGAGGAAAGAGGGACAGAGGGACTTTGTTCCAAATCAAGGACAATCCCTCAAAATCAGGGACAGTTTGGGACTATGTCATTTGCCTAGGCAAGAAACCAGAAAGTAGCTGAAGAAACCTAAAAAAAAAAAAGTTTAAAACAAGTAAGGCCCCTTTCACACTTATGCGACGTGATTTTACCGCAATTTTGTGACGCGATTTTGACGCGATTTTGAGCAATGGCTCAGGGCTATATACCTCAAAACGCATTAAAATCGTGCCAAAGTAGTGCAGGAACTACTTTGAAGTTGGAGCGACTTCAAAACGCACTGATATGAATGGGGCTCATTGAAAATAATGGAAAACGACTTGTCATGCGATTTTGTGGTCCAAAATCGCGGGACAAGTCGCACTAGTGTGAAAGGGGCCTTAATATGATATACTTTCCTATCTATTTACTAATGCTAGTAGCATGAGGATTAAAAATAATCAATGTTGATTGGGAAAGTTCCACTTCAAGGTGTGATGCTTTATTTAACCACTTGCTGACGGCCCACCGCAGATTTACTGAGGCAGGCTGGCTCGGCTGCGCAAAACGATGAAGCCCTACGTCGGTCGCGCGTGTGGTGCTGTAGGGCAAGCGCGCGCCGCCGGCCGAGCGCTCCTGCCCCACCTAGGCAGCGGGGATGCCGATCCACGAGACCGGTGGCTGCGATTGTTGCCGGGCACCCACGATCGCTCCCCGCTGAGAGAGAAGGAAGGTCGGCTGTTGTAAGCACGGCAGATCGTTGTTCTCTCTGAAATGATCACAGAGTGCCTGTGATCCTTCTATATATAGGATTACATGTCTCTATGGTCATTTCACAATTCCATCCCCCCCACAGTTAGAAAACATCCCCTAGGCTCACACTTAACCCTTTGATCACCCCTAGGTTAACCCCTTCCCTGCGAGTGTCATTACAATGACAGTGCATATTTTTAGCACTGATTACTGTAGTAATGTCACTGATACAAATCGCAGATCGCTGCCATTACTAGTAAAAAAATAAAATAAAAATTACATAAATCTTTCCCCTAGTTTGTAGACGCAATATATTTTGCGCAAACCAATCAAAATAAGCTTATTTTACAAATTGGCCTAAAAGGATGAAACATTTGGTTTTTTTAATTTTTTTTTTTTTTGGGAATGTTATATAGCAGAATGCGAAAAATATTGTTTTTTTTTTTTTTTTTTTCAGAATTGTCGCTTTTTGTTTTGTTTATAGTGCAAAAAATAAAAATCGCAGAGGTGATCAAATACCACCAAAAGAAAGCTCTATTTTTGGGGAAAAAAAGAACATCAATTTTATTTAGGTACACAGCGTCGCACAATTGCACAATTTTCCATTAAATTAACGCAGTGCCAAATCGCAAAAAATGGCCTGGTCAATCCTTCTGGTCCAAAACTAGTTATAGACTCTTTCTGACCTAACAGGGTTTTCATCCGTTTCCTACGATATCAAAATTAGAAAGTAACATTTTGGCTTCACACACACACGGGCTTCAGAAAGTACAGGCCAAAGTACAGAGGAAGGTTCAGCAAATATTTAGCAGGAGTTCTATTTAGATAACCCCCTACATTTATTCCTGAATGTTTGCTGTATAGCAGAAATTACCTTTATAAACCCCCATACTAATTCAGGAGATAATGAAATGGTGCAATTATGGGCCTTACCTTGATAATTTACCTGCAGCCTTCAGAAAATTAGACCAGCAATTGTACGTTCCCCTTCTTTCACTCCCATTACAATTTCAGCTGCCGTGTTGTGCAATTACTGACGTTATTACCTATTTACGCTATTGAAGTTTACGCCAAGCTAATGCAGTGCCATGCAACATGATTTATTTTGCAGATGCGAGTATTTCATTTACATAACTGGATGGTTGCGTGTTGGTCTGCAGAGAATTTAGTTATGTCCTCAAATTGTGGAGATTGGATTGCACTCGGGGATGGGGACGCATCTCTATGTGTGTGGTTGTGTTGTAGTTTTTATAATACAACTCCAGGAAAAAGTGAAGGTGAGGAGTAGTGTTGAGCGAACACGGACTGTATTATTCGTGTTCGTACCGAATAATTGGATTTTTTGTACCCGAACACGGACACGGACACTTTACTGTATGTTCGGGTAAAAATCCGTGTTCGGTCGTTTTATTTCCGGGTTTTGCATGCTTTGGCGCTCTTTTCATGGCGGGCTTTCAACAGCCAATCAACAATCGTTTAACTGGTGTGCCTTAAGCCATCCCAGCCATGCCTGCAAATGTCTCAGTAGCTGTGATTGGCCGTCTGAAGCATGTGACCAAGTCTTTATAAGTTCGAGGCAGCCGCAGCGGCGTCATTATGCTGCTTAGATTCAGGGACAGAGCACACATCAATGTGCTGGCTGCTGATTAGGGAAAGATAGGCAGGAAAAAACCATTTGTGTCCGGATAGAATTGAGGGACAGGTCGGAGTGTTTAGGCAGGGCGAGTTGTAGGCATTTTAGGGATAGAGTCTGCTGAATTATAGGGTCAGTGTCTTCTACAAACTACAATCGATATTGCTGTGTGGGGGGTGGGGTCTGCACTCAATCCTGATCTACGATCTCTTCTCAATCCTGTTAGGGACAGAGTCTGCTGAATTTTAGGGAAACTGTGTTCTACAAACTACAATCGATATTGCTGTGTGGTGTGGGATTGGAGATAGGCAGGTGTCAGTGATCCACATCCATTTTTCTGTGTGTGAGCTGCAGTGAACACAATCTTTTTGGGCTGCAGTGAACACAATCTTTTTGGGCTGCAGTGAACACAATCTTTTTGGGCTGCAGTGAACACAATCTTTTTGGGGTGCAGTGAACAAAATCTTTTTGGGGTGCAGTGAACACAATCCTTTTTGGTGTGCAGTGAACACAATCTTTGTGGGGTGCAGTGAACAAAATCCTTTGTGGGGTGCAGTGAACACAATCTTTTTGGGGTGCAGTGAACAAAATCCTTTTTGGGGTGCAGTGAACAACATCCTTTTTGGGGTGCAGTGAACACAATCTTTTTGGGGTGCAGTGAACAAAATCCTTTGTGGGGTGCAGTGAACACAATCTTTTTGGGGTGCAGTGAACACAATCTTTTTGGGGTGGAGTGAACAACATCCTTTTTGGGGTGCAGTGAACAAAATCCTTTTTGGGGTGCAGTGAACAAAATCATTTTTGGGGTGCAGTGAACACAATCTTTTTGGGGTGCAGTGAACACAATCTTTGTGGGGTGCAGTGAACACAATCTTTTTGGGGTGGAGTGAACAACATCCTTTTTGGGGTGCAGTGAACAACATCCTTTTTGGGGTGCAGTGAACACAATCTTTTTGGGGTGCAGTGAACACAATCTTTGTGGGGTACAGTGAACAGAATCTTTGTGGGGTGCAGTGAACACAATCTTTGGGGGGTACAGTGAACACAATCTTTGTGAGGTGCAGTGAACACAATCTTTGTGGGGTGCAGTGAACACAATCATTGTGGGGTGCAGTGAACTCAATCTTTGTGGGGTACAGTGAACACAATCTCATACTTCTGAAGGTTTGAGGGTGCTGCCTGTTCCATACTCCCCCTACTCCTCATCTAGCCTTTTAGGGGTACAAACAATAGTAATTGGGGCCTAGTGTGGTTGTGTACGTGTGATATACATACACTTTTTTGGGATCATATTTTCTATTCCGCTATTTAATCAAAAACCTTTGGGGATCAGTTAAATTGGGGGATAGTCTGTGTTGGTACGTGTGAGAGAGATCCACCTTTCCAAGTTGTTGGGGTTCATCTCATACTTCTGAAGGTTTGAGGGTGCTGCCTGTTCCATACTCCCCCTACTCCTAGCCTTTTAGGGGTACAAACAATAGTAATTGGGGCCTAGTGTGGTTGTGTACGTGTGATATACATACACTTTTTTGGGATCATATTTTCTATTCCGCTATTTAATCAAAAACCTTTGGGGATCAGTTAAATTGGGGGATAGTCTGTGTTGGTACGTGTGAGAGAGATCCACCTTTCCAAGTTGTTGGGGTTCATCTCATACTTCTGAAGGTTTGAGGGTGCTGCCTGTTCCATACTCCCCCTACTCCTAGCCTTTTAGGGGTACAAACAATAGTAATTGGGGCCTAGTGTGGTTGTGTACGTGTGATATACATACACTTTTTTGGGATCATATTTTCTATTCCGCTATTTAATCAAAAACCTTTGGGGATCAGTTAAATTGGGGGATAGTCTGTGTTGGTACGTGTGAGAGAGATCCACCTTTCCAAGTTGTTGGGGTTCATCTCATACTTCTGAAGGTTTGAGGGTGCTGCCTGTTCCATACTCCCCCTACTCCTAGCCTTTTAGGGGTACAAACAATAGTAATTGGGGCCTAGTGTGGTTGTGTACGTGTGATATACATACACTTTTTTGGGATCATATTTTCTATTCCGCTATTTAATCAAAAACCTTTGGGGATCAGTTAAATTGGGGGATAGTCTGTGTTGGTACGTGTGAGAGAGATCCACCTTTCCAAGTTGTTGGGGTTCATCTCATACTTCTGAAGGTTTGAGGGTGCTGCCTGTTCCATACTCCCCCTACTCCTAGCCTTTTAGGGGTACAAACAATAGTAATTGGGGCCTAGTGTGGTTGTGTACGTGTGATATACATACACTTTTTTGGGATCATATTTTCTATTCCGCTATTTAATCAAAAACCTTTGGGGATCAGTTAAATTGGGGGATAGTCTGTGTTGGTACGTGTGAGAGAGATCCACCTTTCCAAGTTGTTGGGGTTCATCTCATACTTCTGAAGGTTTGAGGGTGCTGCCTGTTCCATACTCCCCCTACTCCTAGCCTTTTAGGGGTACAAACAATAGTAATTGGGGCCTAGTGTGGTTGTGTACGTGTGATATACATACACTTTTTTGGGATCATATTTTCTATTCCGCTATTTAATCAAAAACCTTTGGGGATCAGTTAAATTGGGGGATAGTCTGTGTTGGTACGTGTGAGAGAGATCCACCTTTCCAAGTTGTTGGGGTTCATCTCATACTTCTGAAGGTTTGAGGGTGCTGCCTGTTCCATACTCCCCCTACTCCTAGCCTTTTAGGGGTACAAACAATAGTAATTGGGGCCTAGTGTGGTTGTGTACGTGTGATATACATACACTTTTTTGGGATCATATTTTCTATTCCGCTATTTAATCAAAAACCTTTGGGGATCAGTTAAATTGGGGGATAGTCTGTGTTGGTACGTGTGAGAGAGATCCACCTTTCCAAGTTGTTGGGGTTCATCTCATACTTCTGAAGGTTTGAGGGTGCTGCCTGTTCCATACCCCCTCTACTCCTCATCTAGCCTTTTAGGGGTACAAACAATAGTAATTGGGGCCTAGTGTGGTTGTGTACGTGTGATATACATACACTTTTTTTGGATCATATTTTCTATTCCGCTATTTAATCAAAAACCTTTGGGGATCAGTTAAATTGGGGGATAGTCTGTGTCGGTACGTGTGAGAGAGATCCACCTTTCCAAGTTGTTGGGGTTCATCTCATACTTCTGAAGGTTTGAGGGTGCTGCCTGTTCCATACTCCCCCTACTCCTCATCTAGCCTTTTAGGGGTACAAACAATAGTAATTGGGGCCTAGTGTGGTTGTGTACGTGCGAGATACATACACTTTTTTTGATCATATTTCCTATTCCGCTATTCAATAAAAACCTTTGAGGATCAATTGAATTGCGGGATAGTCTGTGTCGGTACGTGTGAGAGAGATCCACCTTTCCAAGTTGTTGGGGTTCATCTCATACTTCTGAAGGTTTGAGGGTGCTGCCTGTTCCATACTCCCCCTACTCCTCATCTAGCCTTTTAGGGGTACAAACAATAGTAATTGGGGCCTAGTGTGGTTGTGTACGTGTGATATACATACACTTTTTTTGGATCATATTTTCTATTCCGCTATTTAATCAAAAACCTTTGGGGATCAGTTAAATTGGGGGATAGTCTGTGTTGGTACGTGTGAGAGAGATCCACCTTTCCAAGTTGTTGGGGTTCATCTCATACTTCTGAAGGTTTGAGGGTGCTGCCTGTTCCATACTCCCCCTACTCCTCATCTAGCCTTTTAGGGGTACAAACAATAGTAATTGGGGCCCAGTGTGGTTGTGTACGTGTGATATACATACACTTTTTTGGGATCATATTTTCTATTCCGCTATTTAATCAAAAACCTTTGGGGATCAGTTAAATTGGGGGATAGTCTGTGTCGGTACGTGTGAGAGAGATCCACCTTTCCAAGTTGTTGGGGTTCATCTCATACTTCTGAAGGTTTGAGGGTGCTGCCTGTTCCATACCCCCCCTACTCCTCATCTAGCCTTTTAGGGGTACAAACAATAGTAATTGGGGCCTAGTGTGGTTGTGTACGTGTGATATACATACACTTTTTTTGGATCATATTTTCTATTCCGCTATTTAATCAAAAACCTTTGGGGATCAGTTAAATTGGGGGATAGTCTGTGTCGGTACGTGTGAGAGAGATCCACCTTTCCAAGTTGTTGGGGTTCATCTCATACTTCTGAAGGTTTGAGGGTGCTGCCTGTTCCATACCCCCCCTACTCCTCATCTAGCCTTTTAGGGGTACAAACAATAGTAATTGGGGCCTAGTGTGGTTGTGTACGTGCGAGATACATACACTTTTTTTGATCATATTTCCTATTCCGCTATTCAATAAAAACCTTTGAGGATCAATTGAATTGCGGGATAGTCTGTGTCGGTACGTGTGAGAGAGATCCACCTTTCCAAGTTGTTGGGGTTCATCTCATACTTCTGAAGGTTTGAGGGTGCTGCCTGTTCCATACTCCCCCTACTCCTCATCTAGCCTTTTAGGGGTACAAACAATAGTAATTGGGGCCCAGTGTGGTTGTGTACGTGTGATATACATACACTTTTTTTGGATCATATTTTCTATTCCGCTATTTAATTTAACTGGTCCTCCATGCGAGACCTGTGTGCCTTGTTGCGCTGTTTTGAGTACTCCACCAACATGGCCAGTGGCAATGACGCCGTTCTCAGCTTAACTATCCCACTTCTATGCCTCCTTGAAAAAACAATTCGGGCGATGATGGAAGAGGATGTGGCACAGGATGAGGAGGAGGAGGAGGATGAAGAGGTAACATTTCCAAGGCTTTCAGGGCAGTCATTCGCAAGGGGCTCCGAGGGTGGGTTCCTGCACACGCAAACGCCAGGGACGCAATTGTCCAGCAGGGGCACAGTTCTGGAGGATGAGGAGGATGAGGAGGAGGAGGAGCTGGAGGAGGAGATGGAACCATGTTCACAGCAGGGTGGCACCCAGGCCAGCTCATGGCCATCACTGGTGCGTGGCTGGGGGGATACAGAGGACACGGACGATACACCTCCCACAGAGGACAGCCTTTCGTTGCCTCTGGGCAGCCTGGCACACATGAGCGATTACATGCTGCAGTGTCTCCACAACGACCGCCGAGTTGCCCACATTCTAACTTGTGCTGATTACTGGGTGGCCACGCTGCTGGATCCCCGTTACAAGGACAACGTACCGTCCTTAATTCACTCACTGGAGCGCGATCGCAAGATGCGCGAGTACAAGCGCACGCTGGTAGACGCCATGCTGCTGGCATTCCCATCTGACAGCGGGGCCACAGTGGAAGCACAAGGCAGAGGAGGAGGAGGAGGAGGTCGCCAACGCAACCAGGGCACCGCCAGCACCTCAGAAGGCAGGGTTAGCATGGCCGAAATGTGGAAAAGCTTTGTCAGCACGCCACAACAAACAGCAGCACCAGCAGCTCAGATGGAACGTCTTAGCAGGAGGCAGCATTTTACCAACATGGTGGAGCAGTATGTGTGCACACGCCTACATGTAGTGAATGACGGGTCTGCCCCCTTCAACTTCTGGGTCTCCAAATTGGGCACATGGCTTGAGCTTGCCCTTTACGCCTTGGAGGTGCTGGCGTGCCCTGCAGCCAGTGTATTATCTGAACGGGTATTTAGCACGGCTGGGGGCGTTATAACAGACAAGCGCAGCCGCCTGTCCAGAGACAATGTGGACAAGCTCACGTTCATTAAAATGAACCAGGCATGGATCCCACGGGACTTTTCCGTACCTTATGCAGAATAGCAATGGATACCGACCTTACCCACCCATTGTTCCATTTTTGCTCTTTCTCACTCTTTTGGGGTGTACCCTCATTTAAAATTTTTGAAAAGAAGCAGTGTTGGCTACCTCGTCCTCCTCCTCAGGGCCAGATTAATGTAGGGGCTATTGGAGCTGCAGCTCCAGGCCCCTACCTTTTATATAGGCCCCGGGTTGGCCATATTCACTGTTACCGCTCTTCTGTCACTTGTAAACACAGAAGTCTGGCTTCTATGCTCGCTTCCCCAGGCAGCACCCTCAGAACCTCCCCACACAGCGTGAAGGCCGGACAAGGAGGGACAGTTGGCGATGCATGGATGTGTTTATGGGCTTCAGAGACAGCATCCCATGTTGAATTAGGCATGCATGGCTGCACCCTTCCTCCTCTGGGTGCATGGCAAGGCACGGCCCTTAAGGCCCTTCAAAATCCTCAGCACCAAGCCCATGATGCTGTTAATCCGGCCCTGGTCCTCCTCCACCGCCGCTTCCACCTACACCGCCCATAGGTGTGCGCAGCCTATTGCATTAAGGTGTGCACCCCAAAGTTGAAATACACATGCATGTGTTTGCCAGCAGGGAGAGTAATGTATCGGGGCCATGTACCTGTAGGCAAGGAGAAATAGAGCAGAGCAGGTCCCAGGGAGATCTTTCCCATCTCCTCACTGGCAATGCTATGTGCCCTAGGTGATTAGGGTGTGCCCAGGCACACCCAGCACACCCTGTGCGCACGCCTATGTCACCGCCACATCCACCACCACCTCAACCTCCCTCCTACTCCATATGGGCCTCGTCCTTCAGAGATGAAGAAGAACATTGTTTTATTTTTCTGTTTTTTTTTTGTTGTTTTAAGTTATTTCCCTATCCACATTTGTTTGCAGAGCACTTGCCATGCTCTTAATTACGTTTTGCTGCCATTTGCAGCACTCTAGCCCTTTCCTTTGGTGTTTTAGAGCCATTTTAGTGCCCTAAAGTTCGGGTCCCCATTGACTTCAATGGGGTTCGGTGTCCGGGAAAAGTTCGGTAAAAGTCCGGGACACGGACCCGGACTTTTTTTTAAAGTTCGGCCGAACCCGTCGAACACGGACATCTAGGTGTTCGCTCAACCCTAGTGAGGAGTTCAGGCAATATAGTACAGGAGTGGTGAAGAATGCTTTGCTTTTTTATTTCTTATGTGTTGTAACACAAAGCCACAGAGGGCAGATGAAGTAAGTATTAGGCCTCTTGCACACTGCAGCTTAACCACTTCTGGACCGGAAGATTTCCCCCTTAACCACTTGCCGACCAGTCACTAGACCTACGTCGCTGGACTCCTCCCCCTGTAGGCGGCGCTCGCGCGCCGCCGGAGGCGCGCTCCCGCTGTTTTCAGTCACAGCGGGAGTCGGGCCAGGGGAGGAGCGGTGGCGATCGCCGCTGCTGTTCCCCGATCGTCGGGGAATCGAGTCTGGAGATCCGCCCGCTTGTGTAAACAGAGCGGGCGGATCTCCCAAGTGACAGACAGTGACAGATTGCAGGGTTCAGCATAGCTGAACATGCGATCTGTCCCTTTGTCACACAGTCACCTCCCCCCACACACGTCAGTAAGCACCAGGCATACATTAACCCCTCCCTCTCCAATAAAATTAACCCCTTCCCTGCCAGTGTCATTTTTACAGTAACAGTGCATATTGATAGCACTGATTACTGTAGAAATATCACTGGTACCCCCAAAAGTGTCAAAAATGTCAGTCAAGGGTCCGATCTGTCCGCCGCAATGTCGCAGTCCCGCAAAAAAAATCGCAGATCGCCGCCATTACTCGTTAAAAAAAAAAAAAAAAATGACAGAAATCTTTCCCTTAGTTAGTAAACGCAATAACTTTTGCGCAAACCAATCAAAATACGCTTATTGTGATTTTTTTTTACCAAACATAGGTAGCAGAAAACAAATTGGCCAAAAATTAAAAAAAAATTAGATTTTTACATTTTTTGGGGGGGAATTTCTTATAAAAAAATGTTAAAAATATTGTTATTTTTTCAAAATAAACACTCTTTTTTTGTTTATAGCGCAAAAAGTAAAAATCACACAGGTGATCAAATACCACCAAAAGAAAGCTCTGTTTGTGGGAAAAAAAGGACGTAAATTTCGTTTGGGTACAGCGTCGCACGACCGCGCAATTTTCAGTTAAATTCGCACAGTGCCGAATCGCAAAAAGTGGCCTGGACGTAAGACAGCAAAATGCTCCGGTGGTAAAGTGGTTAATGACCAGGCCATATTTTGCGATTCGGCACTGCGTTACTTTAACGGACAATTGCGCGGTCGTGCAACGCTATACTTAAATAAAATCGATGTCCTTTTTTCCCAATAAGCTTTCTTTTGGTGGTATTTGATCACCTGTGCGATTTTTATTTTTGCGCTATAAACAACAAAAGAGCGATAATTCTGAAAAAAAAAAAAAAAAACAATATTCGTCACATTCTGCTATATAACATTCCCAAAAAAATGTAAATATCATTTTTTTTTTAACATTTTAGGCCAATTTGTTTTCTGCTACATTATTTTGGTAAAAAAAAAAAAATCGCAATAAGTGTATTTTGATTGGTTTGTGCAAAAGTTATTGCGTTTACTAACTACAGGAAAGATTTATGTCATTTTTATTTTATTGGGTTTTTTTTACCAGTAATAGCGGCGATCTGCGATTTTATGCGGGACTGCGACATTGCGGCGGACAGATCGGACCCCTGACTGACATTTTTGACACTTTTGGGGGTACCAGTGACATTACTACAGTAATCAGTGCTAAAAATATGCACTGTTACTGTAATAATGACACTGGCAGGTAAGGGGTTAACAGTGTGGGTGATCAAGGGGTCAAATGTGAGCCTAGGGGAGTGATTTTAACTGTGGGGGGGGCGTAGCTTCTGAAATGACCGTAGAGACATGTGATCCTATATAGAAGGATCACAGGCGCTCTGTGATCATTCCAGGAAAAAGAACGGTCAGCTGTGTTTACAACAGCTGACCGTTCTTCTCTCTCAGCGGGGAACGATCACGGGTGTCAGGCGGTGCATCGGCCTCCCCTTAGCTGCAGGGGCGCCAGGGAGTGCCACACTGCCGCAGTATATAGGCGGCGTGTGGTCGGCAACCAGCTAAAAAAGCTCAGTACAGCTTTTTTTTTTTGTCTGAGCTAAAATACAGCCCATTTATTATAATGTGCCTATGCACACAGGCGCGTAAACGAGCGCTGTGCATTCTTCAGTAAGAACAAAATAGAAAAATTAGCATTTTTGGACAGTAATTTACGCCTAATGCGCGCAAATGCACGCAATTGCGAACAAATGAACACACGCGAACATACTGTTGATCTGAAAAAAAAATGCAAATTTGCATATTTTATAAGCACGCGAGAATACATTTGCGCGAAAAGACGCAAATTTGCGCGAACGGATACGTGCGAAAATCCACACGAATGCGCGAAAATGCGCGCATTTCAATAGGACAAATCTCTTGAAATTTACAGCTGAAAAACAAGATGTAGAGGTGGGGGGGGGGGGGGGGTTCTCCAATTTGATGTTTTGAAGGATAAGTTTAATCTCCCCAATTCACACCTGTTCTGATATCTGCAGTTTAGACATGCTTTCTATGCTCAATTCGTTGCAGATGGCCTTCTGGTCCAGATGAGTGGGATGGAATCCCTGTTGAGAAAGGATCTCCTGGTAAAAACATTATCCACTATCTATAAACATTTTTTTACAGAGGGTTTGGAACACCTCGCACGCTGCCGTGCGGCATAAGAGATTGTGTTCCCCTAACTAGTTAGATGGCTTGGGAACCGGAATTGACATTGACGTCGCTCTGGTCCTCCAAGGGCATAGAGATGAGTGGTGGCCATCTTGCCATCACTCATCTCTGTGCAAAAACCAAATCTGTAAACGTCCTCTGTGATAACAACAAAGCATGACAGGTCCTCATTATGGAGAGATCTGGGGTCTAAAAGACCCCAAATCTCTCCATCCTTAAAAGCAAAAGATAAAAAAAAAAAGATCTTTTGCTTTAAGGAAAAAAAAAATGTTTTCGTGGCTTGGGAACCGGAAGTGACATTGACATCGCTCTGGTCCTCCAAGGGCATAGAGATGAGTGGTGGCCATCTTGCCATCACTCATCTCTTTGCAAAAACCACAGACAACGTGGGATGGTTCCCGCGCTCAGTGATCGGTAATGTTAGCCCGGGAAGCAGCGGGAGGGGGGGGGGCAACTCTCCCTCTGCTTCAAAAAGTGATCTTGTGGTGAACCTGATGCATTTTTATCAGAAAGCAAGGAAAGAATAATACCGGGGTTGGGGCATCTAGCTTGCAGCCATAACCCTGGTATTTAACGTCAAAGTAATGGCGCACATTCCCAGTTAGCCGGTCGGCAAGTGGTTAAGTAGACTGAATTGTGTTATGTAGAAGACATAATTTGGCAGCTATGAGGTGATAATTCCTCTCCGGTTAAAGTCGGACTTGTTGGATAGATGGTAATAGATAGCTTTGTACGGTTACGGATGAAAACAACACTCATCAATCTGCCAATCTGGGGATTCTGCGAGTTCCGGCTGGATTGCTTCCTATAAAACACGATTATTCATATTGCTCCTCCATCACTGTCTGGCTGCTTCTCTGAACACCAAATGAGCTTGTACTGATCACGCGCTACATTAACCGCTCACAGGACAACAAGCCTGGCTCCTGAGCGCGTGCAATACCGCCGTCATCGGGGCGCCAAGATGGAGAGCTGCAGCGGAGAATTAGCAGAATCTTCATAAATCTGATCACTCAGCCTCGTGACAACCTGGACAGGAAGAGATAGAACCTTATCCATCGGCAATGCTTCCCTGCGCAAACACCTCCACTTACACCTTCTTTTATTGATATACAACACGGCTAATTAGTATACTGCTGTGTGCGCATACGCTGCAGAATAAATAAAATGTTCTGCGTTACAAAGTCTAAAGCATGATTGCCGCTGTATTACAATAAATAAAGGAATGTGATGATCTCTTTTTCAAGATCACTGTTGGCTTTAATAAAACGTAAACGAAGAGGAATGTGGGAGGAAGAGAGGGAGTAGGAAGAGAAATCTGATGTTGAAGGGGGATGGGCAGGAAGAAAAGATGGAAGGAAAAGATAAAGAAACAAAGAAAAGGTGGTAATAAAAGTAAGCAAGGGAATACAGGAAGGAAGCAAGCAAGAAACAAAGGGCGGGAAAAAAAGGTTAGGGTGTTCAAGGAATGGAGAAAAGGGGGAAAAAGATGGAGAGACGAGACGAGAAGAGAAGGGAAGAGAAGAGGATAGGTGACCAAAAAAGTCCTAACAGGAAGGAAGAAAGTGGGACAAAAGAAGGCAGGAGGGTGAAGTAAAGGATGGAAGGGGAGAAAAAAATCAAGAAGCTAATTAAAGTTATTCCAAAACGTGATTTTAAATGTGTTATGCTCACTTGCTCTGTGCAATGGTTTTGCACAGAGCAATCTCGATCCTCCTCTTCTGGGATCCCCCGCTGGTGTTCCTGGCTCCTCCTCTTCAGTAAGCGCCCCATAGGAAGCCTATCCCTGTGGGGGCACTCGTGCGGGCTCGATCCTCAGCCACCCTCTCTGCGCCTTTAGGCACGGACTCAGCCACACCCCCTCATCACAGGATTTGATTGACAGCAGCAAAAGCCAATGGCTTCCGCTGCTTTTAGTCTACCTTGTAAGGAGGGAGAGAGCCACTGCTCTTAGGTATAGCACTGGATCGAGATCGAGCTCAGGTAGGGGGGCTGGAGAGAGATCCTGGTCATATATAAGGTTTTTTTTTACCTTATTGCATTAAGGTAATAAACCTTAAGGCTTTAGAACCACTTGCCGACCGCCCCACGCAGATTTACTGCGGCAGGGCGGCTCGGCTGCGCATAACCACGTAGATCTACGTGATTACGTGCACGCCGTTTCAGCGACGTGCGCACCGCCAGAGCCGCGCTCCCACTGTGATTAGACACAGCGGGAGCCAGGTCGATCTTCGGCTAGAAGGACAGAAGAGCCGCTTGCCTATGTAAACAAAGCAAACGGCTCTCCTGTCAGAGAGGCAGGGAAAGATCGTGTGATTCAGCTAAGCTGAATCACCGATCTCTCTGTGCCTCTGTCCAACCCATCCACCCACACAGTAAGCACAAAAGGGAACACATTTAACCCCTTGATCACCCCCAGTGTTAACCCCTTCCCTGCCAGTGTCATTCAGTAACAGTGCACATTATTTAGCTCTAAATACTGTAGTAATGTCACTGGTCCCCAAAGAAATTTCAAAAGTGTCAGCTAGGTGTCTGATCTGTCCGCCGCAATATTGCGGTCCGGATAAAAATCGCTGATCGCCGCCAGTGCTAATAAAATAAATAAATAAATAAAAAGTCCATAAATCTATCCAGTAGTTTTGAAACGCTATAACTTTTGTGCAAACCAATTAATATACATTTTTGGGGATTTTTTTTACCAGAAATATGTAGCAGAATACAAATTGGCATTAACCAATTTAAAAAAAAAATAGATTTTTTTAATTTTTTTTATTGGGAATGTTTTATAGCAGAAAGTAAAAAATATTTAATTTTTTTTCAAAATTGTCTCTATTTTTTTTTGTTTATAGCGCAAAATCTAAAAACTACAGAGATGATCAAATACCACCAAAAGAAAGCTCTATTTGTGGGGAAAAAAGGACATCAATTGTATTTGGGTACGGCATCGCACGACCGCGCAATTGTCAGTTAAAGCAACGCAGTGCCGAATCGCAAAAAAAATAGCCTGGTCATTAACCACTTTACCACCGGAGGATTTTGCTGTCTTACGTCCAGGCCACTTTTTGCGATTCGGCGCTGTGCGACTTTAACTGACAATTGCGCGGTCGTGCGACGCTGTACCCAAACGAAATTTACGTTCTTTTTTTCCCACAAACAGAGCTTTCTTTTGGTGGTATTTGATCATCTGTGCGATTTTTACTTTTTGCGCTATAAACAAAAAAAGAGCGTTTATTTTGAAAAAATAACAATATTGTTAACATTTTTTTATATGAAATTCCTCCCAAAAAATATGTAAAAATAAATTTTTTTTTAAATTTTTGGCCAATTTGTTTTCTGCTACCTATGTTTCGTAAAAAAAATCACAATAAGCGTATTTTGATTGGTTTGCGCAAAAGTTATTGCGTTTACTAACTAAGGGAAAGATTTCTGTCATTTTGGTGTTTTTTTTTTTAACGAGTAATGGCGGCGATCTGCGATTTTTTTTGCGGGACTGCGACATTGCGGCGGACAGATCAGACCCTTGACTGACATTTTTGACACTTTTGGGGGTACCAGTGACATTACTACAGTAATCAGTGCTATACATATGCACTGTTACTGTAAAAATGACACTGGCAGGGAAGGGGTTCATTTTATTGGAGAAGGAGGGGTTAATGTATGCCTGGTGCTTACTGAGTTGTGGGGGGGGGGGAGGTGACTGAGTGAGTCAGGGACAGATCGGATGTTCAGCTATGCTGAACACTGCGATCTGTCACTCCCTGTCACTTAGGAGATCCGCCCGCTCTGTTTACACAGGCGGGTGAATCTCCAAACTAGATTCCCCGACGATCGGGGAAGAGCAGCGGCGATCGACGCCGCTCCTCCCCTGGCCCCTGAATGAAAACAGCGGCTCGCGCGCCGCCTACAGGGGAGGAGTCCAGCGACGTAGGTCTACGTCGCTGGACGATAACGAGCCACTGTGCCGCAGTAGAGGCACAGTGAGCGGTCATTAAGTGGTTAAGGGGGTAAAACCTTCCGGGGAGCTGAAGTGGTTAAGGCCCAACTCTAGGATATTTGCAACCCCCTCCTCCAGCTACTGTAGTATGCGAAAAAACACCAACCAAATACCCATTTCACTTACCAAAAGCCATGGTCAGCTGATGAGCCAACGCTCTTATTTTTACTTCTTGGGGTCCTTCTGTAGGTGTCCACATCACTGCCTGCACAATGTGGACATCTATTGGTGGACGTGACACTTGCAGTGGCTGGGTCCTCCCTCAGAGGCAGAAAAACTCATGGAGGCGGTGAAGGGGACCAGTGTCCAAAGATGATGAGCTGAGAAAAATGTCTGGTCCCAGGGTAGGAAATTAGCCTGGCTTATAGAGGAAATCACTTTGATCCATTACACAACAGGATGGCTGAGAAGGAGGAGTTTGGAATCAAGACTAAGGAGAAAAGTTCATTGATTCCACAATGCACTGTTTAAATAAATGTTTGCCTGGAGTTGGGTTTTAAGGAAATTGAAGAGGAGCAATTCAATAATGAGAAAAAGGAGGGGAAGGAAGCAAGACGAAATGTGGGGTAAAGGGAGTAAGGAGGCCAGGGGGAGAGAAAAAAGGTGAGAAAGGAAGGGCGGGAGGTAGACAGAAACAAATCAGTTTCAGTACTGGTTTCTTTGTGCTGCTTGTCTTTGGCACAGCGATAAAGTTAATGTTAGAATTTAAGTTTTATAGGTTTAGGTGTTTGGTTTAGTTTAGTGCTACAGTGCCTTGAAAAAGTATTCATACCCCTTAAATTTTCCATACTTTGTCATGTTACAACCAAAAACGTAAATGTATTTTATTGGGATTTTATGTGATAGATCAACATAAAGTGGCACATAATTGTGAAGTGGAAGGAAAATGATAAATGGTTTTAAAAATTTTTTACAAATAAATCAGTGAAAAGTGTGGCGTGCATTTGTATTTACCCCCCGGAGTCAATACTTTGTAGAACCGCCTTTCCCTGCAATTACAGCTGCAAGTCTTTTTGGGGATGTCTCTACCAGCTTTGCACATCTAGAGAGGGACATTTCTGCCCATTCTTCTTTGCAAAATATCTCAAGATCTGTCAGATTGGATGGAGAGCGTCTGTGAACAGCAATTAAGTTTTGCCACAGATTCTCAATTGGATTTAGGTCTTGACTGTGACTGGGCCATTCTAACACATGAATATGCTTTGATGTAAACCATTCTATTGTAGCTCTGGCTGTATGTTTGGGGTTGTTGTCCTGCTGGAGGGTGAACCTCCGCCCCAGTCTCAAGTCTTTTGCAGACTCTAACAGGTTTTCTCCTGTATGCCCTATATTTGGCTCCATCCATCTTCCCTTCAATTCTGACCAGCTTCCCTGTCCCTGCTGAGGAAAAGCATCCCCACAACATGATGCTGTCACCACCATGTTTCACAGTGGGGATGGTGTGTTCAGGGTGATGTGCAGTGTTAGTTTTCCCCCACACATAGCGTTTTGCTTTTAGGCCAAAAAGTTTAATTTTGGTCTCATCTGAGCAGAGCTCCTTCTTCCACATGTTTGCTGTGTCCCCCACATGGCTTCTCACAAACTGCAAACAGGACTTCTTATGGATTTCTTTCACCAATGGCTTTCTTCTTGTCACTCTTCCATAAAGGACAGATTTGTGGAGCGCACAACTAATAGTTGTCCTGTGGACAGAGTCTCCCACCTGAGCTGTGGATCTCTGTAGCTCCTCCAGAGTTACCATGGGCCTCTTGGCTGCTTCTCTGATGAATGCTCTCCTTGCCAGGCCTATCAGTTTAGGTGGACGGCCATGTCTTGGTAGGGTTGCAGTTGTGCCATACTCTTTCCATTTTACGATGATGGATTGAACAGCGCTCTGTGAGATGTTCAAAGCTTGGGATATTTTTTTATAACCTAACCCTGCTTTACACTTCTCCACAACTGTATCCCTGACCTGTCTGGTGTGTTCCTTTGTGCTGTTTGTTCACTAAGGTTCTCTAACAAAACCGGGCTTCACAGAACAGCTGTATTTATACTGAGAAAAAAAAATAACACACAGGTGGACTCTATTTACTAATTAGGTGACTTCTGAAGGCAATTGGTTCCAGTGATGGCGAACCTTGGCACCCCAGATGTTTTGGAACTACATTTCCCATAAAGCTAATCTACACTGCAGAGTGCATGAGCATCATGGGAAATGTAGTTCCAAAACATCTGGGGTGCCAGGGTTCCCCATGACTGCACTAGATTTTAGTTAGGGGTATCAGAGTAAAGGGGGATGAATACAAATCCACGCCACACTTTTCACATATAATCCCAATAAAATACATTACATTTTTGGTTGTAACATGAAAAAATGTGGACAATTTCAAGGGATATGAATACTTTTCAAGGCACTTTAGGGCCTAATGCACACGGGACGTTTTTACAGCGGCACCGGTTCACACTGAGGGCGGGTTTGAAATCATTCAGCTGAACGCGCACGATTTCAAACGCGCATGGCACTGGGAGTTCGGTGGTGATTTGACAGACATCTGTACGGGTTCAAGCTCAGATGTCTATTAAAAACGCCCTGAAGTCGCCAAAACGAGTGCAGAAACTACTTTTGGGAAACGGTGCGGCACCACAAAGTCAGGGTTGCACCAATTCGGACAGTGACGTTGCCGGCAATAGGCTCTGAATTGGCATGCGATTTGACATGTCAAATCTACCCGATGTGAACAGGGGCTTAATGTTCCATGAACGACACCCTGAAACAGATTGCAAAATGCAGTGAGCTTGACAGAATCGCATCGCATGGGTGTTCACACCACTGCAATGCGATTTTGATACGGTGAAAAAAGTGTCCACATTTGCACCAAAATGTTGTAGGACCAATTTTTCCCCGCACCTAAATCTTAACGCATGGGTGTTGCGATGCGATGCAATTCTGGCAAGTATTGCATTGTGGGAAAGTGGGAGTTACTAAAATAGCAGAGAGGTGAATTTTAGCTACAAATGCCAAAAAACGCTGAAAACACCAATGCAAAAAAGCTGAAAAACTCACTACTGGCGTTTTTATAACGTCCGATGTGCATGAGGCCTTAAGTGTTAGAAGTTAATTATTGGGACTAGGTTAAGGTTAGGGAGGGGATTGTATTGAGCAACTAAATAACATATTTCTAACTCTGTAATAACTATTCTAGGGCCTACAAACAAAAACGAAAATAACTATGTGTATTGCGCCTGAACGTTGCTCTGTTGGGACCAGAAGGAGCCTGCAACCAATAGGAAATCCTTCGCAATGCATTCTAAACTGCTCCAGGGTGGGCATTTATGAGCAGCCAAGGGGAATTACTGGCATTGTATACAAATAATGTAACAGTGGGCATGATTGCGCAACACATCATCATTTGCATTTCATGTAAAACACTGCTCAAGTCAATGAGTGAATGATTATGGGCATTGCATATGAATACTGCTCTGTTGGGACCACAAAGAGCATATGCATAATGGGAAATCATTTGCGATGCATTCTACACTGCTCCAGGGTGGGCATATAAAATGAGCAGCGAAGGGGAATTACTGGCATTTTCTACAATGCTCAAGTGGACTTCATTACACAACATTTCCATTTCAAATCATCGCTCCAGTAAAGGAGCGAATCACTATGTGCGTTGCATACGAAGGCTTCTCTGTTGGGACCACAAAGAGCGAAAATCATTTGCAACCGCATTCTACACTGCTCCAAGTTGGGCATAAATGAGCAGCGAAAGGGAATTACCAGCATTGTCTACAAACAATGCTACAGTACAGGGGCGTAACTACAGAGGTTGCAATTGCAACCGGGCCCCATGCTCCAGGGGGCCTGTGCGGCTCCCCTACACCTGGATAGGAGGGGCGGCGGGGGGCATTATGTAGAGAAATCACTGTCTCCTGTAGCTGCAAGGAGGAAAATGTAGGAGATTGGTTCCTCTGTATGCTGCCCCCGCCGCTCCTCCTATCCAGTTCACTGTCTTCACAGTGTTCTGCTGTCTCTGGGCCCCTGTGTGTTCCCCTGGTTCCCCCCCCCCCCCACCACTGTGCTTCTGGCTTCCTCCCTCCCCTCTCCTGCCGGCTGCTGCAGGGGATGTGTCACAATAGAGAACCAGGAAGGAGTTGGTAAATACAGTATGTAATTTAATAGCTCCTTCCTTTTCTGAATGGACAGACTCATAGTCAGTTACATTGTAAAAAAATAAAATAAAATGATAAAAAATAATACAATTAAAATACCAAAAAATAATAACTATTGATATCAGTGGGTGAACTTCCAGGATCGCAAAGGTCACACCTGTGACCGGGCCCTGGCATTCCTCCACCGTGGGGAGGCCCCAAGATGGCAGAAAGGGGGTCCACTGTAGAACATGTTAAAGGGTCCCGCTGCGGGACTGTAATAAAGGACCCCGCAATGAGAGTAAAGGGCCCCAGGATCAGTGGGAAGAGCCCCAGGCTTGAAGGGAAGGGCCCTGGCCAGGGATCCGGGGGCTCCTATATTGTTTCTTGCACCGGGGCCCTGAAGGTTCTAGTTACGCCTCTGCTACAGTAGGCTTGGGGAGTGGGTCCTGTCTAAATGCTGCTCCAGCAAATGAAAGCCAATGAATCTATGTGCATTGAGTCTGAACGCTGCCCTGTTTGTACCACAAAGAGTAGAACAATTCTCCCGCGCTCGAGTGAAATGTGATGGAGGGAATAGGGATACTTCGGACTTGAATGGGTATGACTTGTGGTCTTGCTGCCACCTCAGCATCAAGGGTATCCGAAACCAACTGGGAAACAACAACAAAAAGAGGCTCACCGACCTAGTGCATTACTACTAAAAACATTTATTAAAATAGAAAAAAGTATATATTATACTCACAAAACAGGTGTGAATAATACACACATCAACATGTTAGACATAGGATCTCCAAAGTAGCCAATGTACTGCGCGATGCTGGATGGCATGCAGTGTACTGCATGAAACTGTTGTCGCTAAGCTGACGGATTTCAAAGGCATTTCATATAAACAAAACACTGCTCCACTAAATCAGCCAGTCACTATTGGCATTGCTTTAAAGCACTGCTCGGGTGAGACCACAAAGGGCATATGTGCAATGATAAATCATTTGCAATGCATTGTAGACTGCTCCAGGGTGGGCATATAAATGAGCAGTGAAAGGGAAATACTGGCATTGTATACAAACAATGCCCAAGTGGACTTCAATACACATTTTCATTCTATATCATCGCTCCAGTAAAGGAATAAATCACTATGTAGGTTGCATACGAACGCTGCTCTGTTGGTACCACAAAGAGGTTGGGGCTTAAGTGATTTGAAAATACATGTTCTTTTATGCGAATATTGAAACTGCTAACTTTTAACTAATGTAAGTGATTTTCTGTATAATTTGTATAGGGTGTGATTAACACTGCTTCAGGGAAGTTTAAACCTACTTATGTTAAGTGGGAGTCTATAAAAGACATCCTGCCCCAGTATCTTAAGTCTGACCCAAGAAAAGGGAGCATTGATTTTGGCCTGGCCATCAAGTTTGTTGACTCTAGTATGGTGCCCTCATACTCTAACTGAGAAAAACTAAGAACCCTTCCAAGATCAAGACTCTGTATTCTCAGGAAGAAGGGATGAACAGTTATAAGAAAATCCACCATTCCCATTGTAAGCCACAATCGTGCTTCTATCTAGGCTAACTGCCAGGCTGCACTGGAAACTGTGGACAAGGAGACTGAATCAGATCCAGCCCTGGCCTTCTCAGAGGAGTGGTCACTCCTCCCCCAATCGAGCAAGGACTGAGACTGACTCAGTCTCTAAGCCCTCTGCTACAGAACAGCCTGGTAACCAGTTCAGATGCCAAATGACAGTTCGCAATAGTAATTTAAGGCCATCTTACAAAAGCAGCCCCCTTACTTTCAGAGAGTGGGGGCTATCCATAAATTTTCCCCAAGAGGGATCAAAGAGTGAGATCCCTGCCCAGCTTTCCATCCCTGCAGAAAGGAACTCCTTGAAACAGGTGTTCTGCAGGGTAAGCACAAGATGTGGGTGAAAGAGGCTGCAACTCTGATTAGGCAGTGTTGCATTGCCCTGCTCCATCAAAGCTCATGAAAGTTGCAAAAACCCACAACCCAGGAGCTCATTCACTGCAAGAGACTTCGTAACTGAACCAGAACATGTCTTAGACCCCAGAACCTAAAGTGGATGTAAACCCTCACATATACCCAGTGAAGTAAACAACCTCAGAGATTAAACAAATCTCCCTATATGAGTTTTATTTGTATATCTGCTCTCTTCAGCTTTCTATGCTGTTGAGAAAGTTAACATTGTGTTAGAATTTTTTCTTCCTGTTCCAGCACTGGGTGTGGAGTCTTGGCATACACTGTGTGACACCTGATTGGAGGAAAGGTACACACACCCCCCTTCACATAGGCAGAGGAAGGAAGAAACAGGCAGAGCTGTGCTGTGAATAGACCATCTCTCTGCTAATCTATCTCCATGCACCTATCCCAACACAAATTTTCAGCTGCTTTTATCTCCTGTGTCGGAGAACTTGTCAGAGGAACAGAGCAGCAGAAAGACACGGGACGTAGGGCTTTGGAGAGAGATAAGTAAACACTAAAGATATATGGGCCCAGGTCAGATTTCATGAATGGGGTTTACATCCACTTTAAGAGTTATGATAAAAACTCATAACTCGGTCTTGTGATATTTAGCAATCTATAGACCATATATAATTTTTAACCTGGTTTGGTGAAATAGATAGTAAAGCATTGGTTCCACAAACATAAAGCAAAGAAATATCTGCGCTTGGATGAAATTACATAAAGGCAGCCAGCACAAATGGTTAGATTACACACCAAAAAATGAAACCATGAAAAAGGACAACACCAATACAAAGTCTCTATGAGATAGTAAAAAGTCAATGTAGCATGTGAATGAGAGGAATCATCACACACCAATAGCTAGCAGGGAAAGATGTGGTCATGTCACCAACACTGTGTGGATTAACATCAATCTGCTTACCAGAACGCGTTGACTCTCAAATTATAGAGAAGTCAACACCAACATGTAAAGTATGGGTTAGATGGCGCTCCCATACTCTCGCTGAGCTGTCCGTCACAATCTGAACTGGGATGTACCTGAAAAGTCCCACGTCCAACTAAAGTGCAGGATCACAAGCATAGAACATTCAAAAGCATGTCAAACATATGTTAAAGATGGCTGCAGCTAGTAGCGCGCTTACGTCACGTGGTCCTGTCCCATCTTACGTGTTTCGTCATCAAATGACGTCTTCAGAGGTGTGGTGTCCGGACGCAAACACGCATTATATATTGAACAAACCAGAAATGACCCACAAAGCTGAGAGACTAAGCCCAAGCAATACGTTATGGTAAAAACTCATAACTCAGACTGTTGATAGAGCTATAAACTAGGTCATTGCTAACTCAGTTTAGCAATATATTCACTACATTTTTGGGTCCACAAGATTGTGTAGCTAACCCAAGCCATGAGTTACAATAAAAGCTAATAACTCTGGTGATACTTATAGTAAATTAGAATTATTAGAAAGTTAAAGACTAGTATTTATCATCCTTAATGCGTTTTATGTAGGTACCCAGCATCTGCTAATGCTGCCGCATCAGAAAGGAGATTCCATCTTGCTTGGAGTGGTCATGGCTTGCAACTAGTCATAGAAAAGATACAATTTACAATGGTATCATGACTACTTATCCAGAGATGATTAAGCCCCGGGTCACACCGATGTGCCTTTATAAGCGATTTGACCATTTCAAATCGCATGACCAGTCGCACCCTGTTGTCCGAATTGGAAGCACTGATTTTGAAAGTAGTTCCTGCACTACTTTTTGCATGTTCAGGTGCAACTTGCACAGACATCTGTGAATGAAGTCACACAGATGTCTACCAAGTCACACCTGAAGCAGCACTGAAATGCTACTTTGAAATTGTGCTACTTCAAGTGAAGTAGTAGGATTTCAATGTCGCGATTGGTGTGACCAGAGTATAAATCTGAGGTTTGTGTTAAAAATACACAATCTCAACCACGTCATAAGATACATAGACTTTCACTGTTAACTTAAAATGTTTGCTGTATGGTTGCTATGGCTAATCCTGGTTTCAATGTGTTCCAGGTCACTTACCCCTGAATAGGCAGATCATGAATCTCCATACATGGAACAGTTTTTTTGATCAGCCAGTGGACTCATCAAAAAACAAAACAAAACTGAACCTATTTCCCCATCCATACATGCGAGGTAGAAAAAGATAGAAATCCTTCCAGTTGTGTTATTGTATTCTGACAGCAGGGAGACTCCTCTGCTGTCAGAATACGCTGAGCTTCAGCATTGATCGAAGGAAAATTTTCCAACACGTCGGTTTGAGAGAAATGGATCGAATGGATTGTAATTAGGTCAGTCACCGCTGAACTGGCCAGTTTTAGTATTAAAGCGGTTCTTCAGTCATTTTTTCATCTTTCCATCTGTTAAATCCTCTGCCGTTGTTTTACCTTTGGATAGTAATACTTTTTTTTCTGCCAGTAAATACCTTATACAGCCCACTTCCTCTTTCTTGTCTGGTCATTAGCCTAGGCCAGTGACATCATGCACAGCTCTCTCTCTAACTCTCGTGAGAGTTTGCCAGCAAGGGAGGGAGGGATTAGTCATAGGAAAGCCAAGGAGAGCTGGAGGGGGCTGAATGAGGGCGGAGATAACAGGAGACTGCAGAGATCCATGAGTATTTATCAAGAGAGAAGAAATGTGAAGGTAAGTAGTGGTGTGAGTGTGTCTGTCTGTATACAGTATATGTGTGGGTGTCTGTATATATGTGTGCATGTGCATGTCTGTGTGTGTGTGTGTATGTATATATATATATATATATATATATATATATATATATATATATATATATATCAATGGCTGCCACCGCACACAAATCAGGGATAAAAAATGGGCCCAGGTTCACAGCAGAGACTGCAGCGCATATAAACCAAAAGAGAGAGCGGCACTCACGGGTCTTGAAAGGTAAACGCACAATGAAGATTTTAATCAACGTTTTGATGAGGCACAAGTGGAAGATGAGCTTGTGCCTCGTTGAAACGCTGATTAAAACCGCCATTGTGTGTTTACCTTTCAAGACCCGTGAGTGCCGCTCTCTCTTTTGGTTTATAAATATAAATATATATATATATATATTTTTTTTTTTTTTTTTAAATGTGTGTGTGTCTGTGTGCCTTTGTGTGTCTGTGTAAATCCAGGAAGTGAACAGTCAGCAGCTTCAGCTGCCCACAGTTAAAATGGCTGCAGCCAAACTTAATTAAGGGAGATTTCTGCAGCATATTTGGCAAGTACAGAAGCACAGTACATAACAAATAGTATGCAAAGTGATTGGAGGGAATCTTCAGACTAGCAAAGATGTTTTTATTACAAATGATGTGAGCAGATTGCAGTTCCTCTTTAACCAATTTAAGACCGGAAGGATTTGCCCCCTTAATGACCAGGCCCTATATTGCGATTCGGCACTGCGTTAATTTAATGGACAATTGCGCAGTCGTGTGACGCTGTACCCAAATTAAATTGATAACCTTTCTTTTGGTGGTATTTGATCACCTGTGCGATTTTTATTGTTTGCGCTATAAACAGAAAAAGAGCGACAATTTTGAAGAAAAAAAAACAATTTTTTTCACATTCTGCTATATGACATTCCCAAAAAAAATTTAAAAATCAAAATTTTTTAACATTTTAGGCCAATTTGTTTTCTGCTACATATTTTTGGTAAAAAAAATCGCAATAAGCGTATTTTGATTGGTTTGCACAAAAGTTCTCGCGTCGACTAACTACGGGAAAGATTTATGTAATTTTTTATTTTTTTTACTAGTAATGGCGGCAATCTGCAAATTTTTGCAGGATGTGACATTGCGGCGGATAGATCGGACTCCTGACTGACATTTTTTACACTTTTGGGAGGACCGGTGACATTACTACAGTAATCAGTGCTAAACATATGCGCTGTTACTGTAATAATGACACTGGCAGGGAAGGGGTTAACAGTGTGGGTGATCAAGAGGTTAAATGTGAGCCTAGGGGAGTGATTCTAACTGTAGGGGGGTGCGGCTTCTGAAATGACCATAGAGACATGTGATTTTATATAGAAGGCTCACAGGGGCTGTATGATCATTGCAGGGAGAAGGACGGTCGGCTGTGTTTACATCAGCCGACCGTCCTTCTCTCTCAGCTGGGAGCGATCACAGGTGTCAGGCAGCAATTGGAGCTGCCTGCCCGCTGCATTGGCTTCCCCGATGAGGAGCGGGCGCGCTTACCCCCTAGCCTCCCGAGGGCGAGCGCCGTACATGTACGGCGATTTGCTTGGGAGCGTCTGCCTGCTGCAGTACATCTGCGGCGGGCGGTCATAAAGTGGTTACAGAGTATCAGTATAAATCTGGTGCTCTTTACATCCTGAAAGTTGATCATATTTGTATCTTTTCAGTTGCGTGTCGAGCTGGTTTGGGTTGAGGGTGGGGCGAGGTATTTTTCTATTTTTCTCATTTTAGAGAGTTGTTTCATGTCTAGTCTAGGTCACAACCTGGGGGCTTTGCCTTAGATGGTGTATCTTTACTTACTTGGCCTTTAAGATTGTATTGTTTTATACTTTATTTGTTATGTATAATGTGAAAATCTTAATAAAAAGAATTAAAAAAAAAAAAAAAAAAAGAGTATCAGCATGATAGCGAGGCACCTGATAACAGGAAAAACCCGTTTTTCCATGTTTTCTTATGCCTTCTCCTAAAAAAAGGAAAATTGTATCTGCCAAAGCATTCACTCCTTTATTTACATTTAAAAGATTGTCATGAATTGTAAGCCAGCATTGTTGTCTTATGGCACTTTTCCACTGCAAGTACCGGCTCGGCTCTACTCGGCCCTGCTTGGCCCAGTTTGCTTTTCCACTGCTGGTACTGCATGGTACGGTGTTGGAACGGTTCAGGACGGTACGGTATGGTTTGCTTTTCCACTAAAGTAGTACTAAAGTTAAGTGGGTGGGATAACAACGGGGTGGGTGGGATTCTCTGACCAATCAGTGGCTAGTAGTGACTGCATGCAAAGGATTGTGGGATATGGTACCGGGTATGGTACCTGTTGGAACCACAATCGAGTAGGTACTGTTTTTGAGAGCCATACCGTTCGGTTCCATGCAGTGGAAAAGCGCCGCCGTACCGTACCGAACCGTACCGAACCGTTCCTACACTATACCATGCGGTACCAGCTGTGGAAAAGCACAAAAGCGAGCCGAACCGTTCGGTTCCATGCAGTGGAAAAGCGCCATATGATGGATAAGTTACATAGGTTAGGCCGCCAGTAATATTGAACAAGCAACTCTTATTTAATGTCTTCGAAAGTGAATTCTTAGTTGCTATGGGCAAGTTCTAATATTTGGTCATCCCTGTCTCAGTGCATTACACAAATTTATAATGTGCACCGCATAGGCCACTAAGAAACCATAGTGTCAAGTAGATCCCAACTTCTGATCTGCAAATGTTCTAGTTCAAGATTCAATACTGGGGGGTCAGAAAATACCAACTTTCTGAAGGGGAGGGTAACCATGGCAACCACTTTTCTTCTTTTTGTCCTTTCCTCAGGACAGAAGGTTTTCAGCTCTGAATAGCCCTCTTATAAAAATCAACCAAAAACCCAACGTAGACAAAATAAATGAAAGTTTTTATGGTACAGTTCACCAGTTTTCAAAACCAAATGCATGCTCAAATTTTAACTAGAATAAATTAGGATCTTTTTTTACACATGTTTTTTTCCAATCAGGTCAGCCTGTCCATTTTTCAGGCAGCTCTTTTGAAAGCTCCAATTTAGTCTATGGGCTTATATCGACTTGCCTCTGAATCCATTTAATCCCAAAAAATGTAAAAAGGACTGTCTCTTTTCCCATTTTTCCAGACCTCAACTCGATGGATCTGATATAGCCTGATTATATGATGCACTAAGTTATTGTTCATCAAGCTGCCCAAAGTTAAACAATGTTGTCTGAAAAGATCTGCTGCCAAAAGGCAGAAAAAAATTGAATGGGCACAGATTCAGTTCATGGATCCCCTGCTGACTGGACACAAATCATGTGAAATTAACTTCTCTCAAATTCATATGGACTTGTTCTACCATGTTGAATGTTCTGTTACTTATTCAAGCTACTTCTTCAGTTCTAATGGGACTTCAAATCAGGAGATGTAAAAGTGCAAACACCAAAGCAACCAGTAGGAGACCAGAATTAATGTAAAGAGCCCGGTACCGTTTATTCAACACAGACCACTCACATCTGTAAATTGTGGTACGCTATATCATAGGCAGGGGCGTATCTACCGTCAGGCAAACAGGACGTTTGCCTGGGACAGCATTTTTCAGGGGGGCGGCGTCTGTACTGGGACGATGCCTGCAACTTCGGGCATCACCTCAGTATTGTTCATTAGAGCCGGTGGTCGGCTCTCTTTCAATAGCATTCGGAGCGGCTTACTAGCCACTCGATTGCTATTACAAGCAGCTGGAGGGGACGTTCCCCCCCCCCCCGCCGCCTTTTGCAGCCACCAGATCGGCTTTGATTGGCTTTTCATAACAGTAAGGCCCCTTTCACACAGCTCCGTTCCGTCGACGGAGCCGTTCTGCTCAGCGGGGGATCGATCTGCCGATCCCCACTGAGCAGGCGGATGACAGCTCCGTCTCCGCTCTGTGTGCAGAGACAGAGGTGTCAGATCCCCGCTGCCCCCTATGGAGGAATCGGATGAGAACGGACTGCCTGTCCGTTCTCATCCGATCTGCCAGACGGATGGAAAATAGGGTTTCCATCCGTCCGGATTTGACGGACAGTATCGGATCGGATGTCAGCAGACATGTCTCCGCTGACATCCGCTGCCCCATAGAGATGCATGGGGCATCCATTCAGATCCACCTAAAAAACTCACAGGCGGATCTGAGCGGTCTGCATGTGTGAAAGGGGCTTAAACCAGAAGCGATGACATGACATCTCTTCCGGGTTTACTCGGAAACCATCGGCGCCAATTTTTTAAAATCTAAAGCATTCAAAAACACTGATCTTGGTATTTTTAATGCTTTTATGTGCAGAGGAGGGATTTGGGGTCTTATAGACCCCAGATCTCTCCATAAAGAGTACCTGTCACTGCCTATTACTGTCAGAAGGATGTTTACATTCTATGTGACAGCAATAAAAGTGATTAAAAAAATAAATTAAAGCAACAGTGTAAAAAAAAAAAAATATTAAAAAAAGAGTTAAAGTGCCCTCATCCTCCCGTGCACAATTATAAAGTGGTTGGGGTGGGACAAATTTAGATGGGGGGGGGGTCATTTTCAGTCTTGCCTAGGGAAGCATTAAACCAAATTGCATCACTGATCATAGGCGCTTTTGTTTTTGCTGTTTACTGGCTCTGTCCACTGTACACATTATGTGAACTACCGTAGCCGACAGACGCTGGATCAAGAAAAGTGGTCTCCGCATCCAGACGTGTTTCGTCAGATCTGCCCACAGTGTGGCAAATAATTGTAGAACAAACCCAGCAATTTAATCAATGCAGAAGTTATTCTGTCTTACAGCAAGTAGGGACATGTGTTACAAGTAGGTTTGTGCATACATGTGACTTGTGTGTCAAGTGTATGTGACAATTCTGGCGTCAATGATTACAGTGTTTGACAAGCTTTGGAAATCGCAGACATATAAAAAAACATCTTGTATTTCCTGATAATGCTGCACATTGTCTCTGTACAAGGCAGTGTCAGATCACATCCCCTTCGTACTCCCATCCAGCTGACAGATGAAAGGAACGTACATAATATCGCTGTGACACATTTTCCCGAAACAAAAGCTTGGCATCGTTATTAATGTAGCGGAGACGCCAGTTCCACAACCTTCCTCTCCAGATTCAGTAACACGTTCATTTAAATAAGATCTTTAGGCTTTTGTAAAGTATTTTATATGTGCACAAGTGCCTGGATTTCTGTAATTATATTTAGCCATATATGCCTTTTATAGACACATCTTGTACTTCCTGCTTTGTAGTGCAACACAGTGATTGTAGACTGCTGGTCCTTTTATTACATTCATAGTCTATAGCTCCTTATAATGAAAACAGTATGCTCTGCGCAGAATTTTTTACTTGGCTGATTTTCATAAAGCGACTCTTTCCCCAAACTGAATGTCAAAAGTTAAAAGTGTAACCCCTTCACGCCTAAGGGTAAAACAAATCTTAATGCCTATGCACAATTTTGCAACTTTGACATGTGTTAGTAAAACCGTACATATCATCACAACTACTTTGTACATCCTGGTGGATTATAACTAGTGATCGACCGATATTGTTTTTTCATTGCCGTTACCGATATTTTGGTCATCGCGTATCAGTATCGGCCGATATGGGCCGATATTTTCGTACATTTAAAAATAAAATTTAACATTTTTTTTTACTTTACAGGTACTCTTGTGGAGGGATCTGGGGGTCTAAAATACCCCAAACCCCTCCTCTGCACTTAAAAGCATTCAAAACGCCAAGTTTGGCTGTTTTGAATGCTGTCATTTTTTTTAATCTGGCGCCAGTCCCCGGAAGTGATGATATCACTTCAAGGTTTTTGCATGGAGACTCGATCAGAGCCGAATGCGGCTTTGATTGGGTCTTCGGCGACCGTGCAGGCTGGTTGCCCGGGGCTCCCGGTGGGACGGGAGACCCGGGGCGAGCCACGGAAGGCGGCGGGAGGGGGAAGTCTCCTTCCGCTCCTTGTAATGACAGTTGAGCGGTTTCTCAGCCGCATCAGTTGTCATTACAAGACAGCCGACCGTCGGCTATGGATGCCGGTATCGGGATGATGCCTCTAGCTGCAGGCATCACTCCGGTACAGCACTTTCGGAAATATCAGCGATATCGGGGAAAGTGCATATCGGCTCTCGATATATCGGCTTTGCCGGTAATCGGTCGATCCTTAATTATAACTTGTTTTTTTTTCAGGACAAATTGGGCTTTCATTTGGTAGTAAATGGTAATGGATATCTCCAATTGTTTTTTTATTATCAAAGGAAAACTGGGCCAAAATAGTAAAAAAATACATATTTTTTTAAAATGTAGCTGTATATTTCTTGTTACTACCAAAACCTTCCACCTAAGAACAATCCAAAATAAATTCTCCTGCTGGCGATCACATCGATATCACATATGTGTAAGTTATTTGTTATTTGTACCCGTAGTACAGCCCGGGAACAATAGTGCACATTTTACCTTTTTTTGTCCTACCTAAAAAATACTCACACTGATGCTAATTAAAAAAAAAAAAAAAAAATTTGGATATCTCGATGGCCCTCAGTTGTGCCACCTAAGGGAGCAATTATCCACGATTCAGCATAATAAAGCCTGGTTGGCCACTTGCTACATGGCAGGCAGGAGAGCTATCCTTAAGAAATGGACCTCTACTTCCCCCTCTAACATAACTGATGTCAAAACAGATCTTGCAGCCCTCCTCCGCAATGAAAAACTGGACCTAATCTTATCCCACACGTACTTAACTCTTCATTTCCACCGCAAAAGGGACAAATACATTGATACAATTCTGTCAGTCTCTTCTCAGGTTCCTAGCGCAAAATTCATGATTTAAAGTTCTGATCTGAGATTCACCTTGGTCGCACCTGGGCTCATTGATAGCTCCCTTGTCTAGAAGGTCTCAAATTTTGGTGCTCCACCCCTTTCCTCTCCCTCCTCCCACTCCCCCTTTTTTTTTTTTTACTTACCTACCTACTCTCCCCCCCCCATCCCTTTCCTATTGTTACGTCTTTCATTTTGATTGATTCAACTGTTAATTGTACATGTTGATATGCCATTGTCATGGTCCCCGTTGTACAAAGTGCAAAACTCAATAGTTTCTTTAAAAAAAAAAAAAAACATGCCCAAAATATACTGACCCTGACCTTGGCCCTGACTTGACCCAAACACTAACCCTGGCACTGACCTCGATAAAACTTTGATTTAGGTATTTTTTCTTTATTTTTTTTTCTTTTTAATTTTCTTTATAATACTTTATTTTTAAGGAACACAGGGATAGTACAGCTGGGACTTGTGGTTCTTCTATACAGCACAACATTTTTTTCACCATTGGATTTTCTTCTATTCATGGACTTCTCATATGGACTTTTCACTTTCAAAAATGTTTCTTGATTTATGTGCACATATATTTAAGAATTTTCCTTGATATTCATTTTTATTTAGCGCTACACGTTTTTTTTTTATATCTTTATGAACTTTTTCTATAGGTTTGTGTGAGCCGCTTGTGTTTATTATTATTATTTATACATATTTCTGATTCACCATTTTATTCATTTCAACAGTAATAGCGCAGAATTTTCTCTGTTTATGTATAATTGCGCTGTCATGCAATGTTGTGCCCAAATGAAATTTATATAATCTTTTTCACACAATTAGAGCTTTCTTTTGGTGGTATCTGATTTTTTTTTGTTTTTTTATATATATAAATGAAAAAATAATGAAAAAATTATATTTTCTACTTTCTGTTATGAAACATTGGCTCCCACTGCTGTCAATCAAAGTCAGTTAGCCAATGAGGAGAGAGAGGGGGTGGGACCGGACCGTATCTGAATGGATACCTAGAGCTGCAGCTTGGCTCAGGTCCCCCCATAGCAAACTGCTTGCTGTGGGAGCACTTAACAGGAGGGAGGGACCAGGAGCGCCGACAAGGGGCCCGAGAAGAGGAGGATCTGGGCTGCTCTGTGCAAAACCAACTGCACAGAGGAGGTAAGTATAACATTGTTTTTTTTTTTAGAAAAAAAAACAAGACCTTAGTATCACTTTAATAAGTCCTGTTCTTGATTCTGGAGCCTGGAGGCTTTGTAGAGCTTTAGATGGGGTAAAGCTCCCATTCTTAGGTTCACATCATACCTGCTAGCCACATTTTGGCATTAGTCTCAACTGTGCACTGGCCTCTATATACATGAGATGACTGATGCTCAGGGGTCTGTCCCACTCCCTCTTCTGTGGGAGCCTGCTGCTGGGTGAAAAGGCCGATCACCTCTTGAGCACTACCCTGCTGTAAGCATGTGTTCAATGTTAGACTATATTGAAATTTAATTTACTCAAAATCTGAGATCTGACCCCTTTAGATCACTGATTTCTTTAGCCATATATCCCTATTTCCTGACAGTCTCCATGGCAGCCTACGTGTGGGTTAACCCCGCCTCCTCTCCAATGGTATTGGACCCCCCTCTATAAATTTCAGCTTGCAGGTACAGCCAGTGTTCCTTTTTTGTTCTCCTCCAAGGACCCTATTTGAAGGATTATTCCTGTTGAAATTTTGATCGGCTTACCTGAAAGTGGAATGTGGTGTCTGTGTCCAGGGCCCAGCCACGGGCGGGTGAGTGACACTTAAATATCCCCTCTGGCTGTTGAACTGTGCGGTGCTCCATGTGGCCGACGGATTTCCTGACAGGGTCTGAAGATTTCATTTCCTCCATGGCAGCGTATTTGTGATATTTGTGTGTCTAAAGTACTTTCTTTCTTATCCCCGGTGGCCCAATGGCGGCTGGAACGCTCCTTGCGTTCCAACCATCTCCTTCCTGCTTCCCCTCCGCATAGTCCGGCGGCGCTTGCGCAGTGTGAGAGTGGAGCTCCGTTCTCGGCCTGCTCATGCGCACTTCGCCGCGATCGAAAGCGAGGCCTGGTTCGCGCATGCGCACTCGCGATCGCGGCCCGGTTACCGCTGACGTCATCCTGGCGCAAAATGTAAGCGGCTGTCAGCCCCAGTGCGAATGGGAAGCACTGTGGGCATATCGACAACTTCCCTGTACCTTTTTCCTACATGATCCAGGTATATGGGGCCGGATGCTGTATACTTTTTTGCGGTATGCGGGGGGGGGGGGGGGGAGCGGATGGATATTATAGATGACACCTTAGTGTTCCCTGTAACTTACTGAGATCCATTGTATGCTCTCTGTTTCCCTTGTCAGTTGTGGTTTTGCCTGAAACATGGATCCTGCATCACCGCCCCCTTGTGGCCAGCCCTCTCGCAACAGGTGGGTGCTGGTACAGTTTAGGGGACGTGGTAGGGGGGATGCTGGCTCATGATCCTGTGTCTCCCTGAATTTCTCTTTCTCCCAGCTCCTCCAGGTCTGGTCAAGAAAGAGACCCTGTCAGGCCACGAAGAGAATCTTCTTCAAGGTCAAGACGCCGTAAGTCTCCATCAGAGAGAAGGCTTGAGAAGAGACGCTCACATTCCTCCTCCAGACACCACGCACACCTCCACAGTAGCCATACGGCCCAGAGAGCCTTTTGGGGTTGTGGGGCGCATGTCCCGGAGGACAAGTCCCTTTGCGAGCCCTGTTTTGCTTGTGCATACGGTGAGAGGGAGTCCGAAGATCAGAGGTTGGAATCTCTTGTAAAGTGGGTTGTTCAACAGTCCCTGAAAGAATGGGGAACCATTCCCGCACCTAGTCCTGCTACTACCGGTTCTCATGCTGAGGCACTTGAAGACCAAGGCCCCTCTCAACCGAGCTTCACTTCCGGGAAATCTTCAAAGAGTGATTTGGAAGAAGAGGAAGGTGCAGTTGGGGGGCTTTGACTTTGCCATTGTCTCCCCTCTTATCAGAGCAATCAAGGAGGCTCTGAAATGGGAAGATCCCATCACCCCACAGACGAAGCAATGAAAGTTCTTCAAACATCTGGGGAAAGAGCGACCAAATTTCCCACTCCTTTCAGAATTGAAGGATTTGATTATGGAAGAATGTAGCAGAGGGGATGGTAAGACCTCCCTATCCTCTAATTTGGCAAAGCTGTATCCCTTTAAGTCAGAGGATGTAAATCATCTGGAGTCGGCTCCCCTCGTTGATGCCGCAGTCATTAGACTGGCAAAGCATGTCACCTTACCGCTGGACGATGCGGTTTCTTTAAAGATCCTCTAGACAGGAAGATGGATCTAGATTTGAAGAGAATCTATATCACAGCCGGTGCGGCCTGTAAGCCTGTGTTAGCTCTAGCAGCTATGTCTAAGGCCATGGAAACCTGGGTTTCTGACTTAGAACTGAAACTGAGAAGTGTTTCTGAAGATGCAGTGGAGAGTTCTCCTATTCAAGAGCTTAAGCTAGCTTCAGTATTTCTTGGGGAAGCATCCATTGATGTGTTACGTCTTCTATCCAGAACAATGCTGTCCTCCGTTACAGCCAAACGAGCCCTATGGTTGCGCCCCTGGCTGGCAGACCCAGTCTCCAAACAGGCTTGGTGGAAGATTCCTTTTGAAGGCTCTTCTTTGTTTGGGAACAAATTGGATAGTGCCATTACCAGAGCGACGGGTTGAAAGTCAGGTTTTCTTCCCCAAGACAGGCACCTTTTTGGCTCCAAGAAACAGCAACCAAGAAAACAGTTTGCAGAGCGTTCAAGAGATGCCCGTTCATACAGGCCTGGGCTAGACTACAGGAGAAACTGGAAAGGAAGTCAGGCTCCTTCCCGTAAGACGGTTAGAGGCTTAGCACCTTCTGGGCAAGAATCCTCAAAGTCTTTTTGAGATTGGGCCCATTCAGACATGCCAGGTGGGGGCGCGCCTGCTCCACTTTCAGCGTGTCTGGGCGGCCTCAATCTCAGACTTTTGGACCGTCAAGACAGTGTCCACAGGACACCCATGGTCCTTTTCAACAAATCCCGTTCCCAGGTTCATTCCCACCCGCTTGCCTTGTCAGGACGAGAAAAGAAGTGTTTTGCTCGACTATGTAAGCACTTTGGTGGCTCAAGGCGCAATAGTTCCGGTGCCCGCGCAAGAAAGGTTCCAAGGCCTATACTCGCCCCTCTTTCTAGTGCAGAAAAAGAATGGGTCATGTAGACCAGTGATAGACCTCACCTATCTAAACAAATTTATAAAGAACGAAAAGTTCAAAATGGAAACCTTGTCTACTATTCAGAAAGCAGTGCTTCCAGGAGATTGGCTAGCGTCAATAGATCTCAAAGACGCATATTTCCACGTGCCTGTGGCAGTGAACTTCCACAAGTATCTCCGCTTCGCGATAGAGCATCAGCACTTTCAGTTCATCTGCCTCCCTTTTGGCCTGTCTACATCCCCAAGGGTGTTTTCCAAAGTCCTTCTGGCTGTGGTAGCTTTAATCAGAACGAAAGGTGTACGTCTACATCACTACTTAGACGATCTCCTACTGTGGTCCCAAGACAGAGATCAACTTCTGGCCCACAGGGATTTGGTCACTGTGACTCTCATGGAGTTTAAATGGTTGTTGAATCTACAAAAGAGTAATCTGGAACCTACTCAACATCTGGTCTATCTAGGGGCTCAATTCAACACCGTTCAAGGTACGCTTTCTCTGCCTCTAGAGAAAATCCCGGTGGTACGAGAGAGGATTCATCCGGCCCTCTCCCCCTCCTTTCTGACGGCATCCCAGTGTCTCAAGATCATCGGCACTATGGTCTCAACGGCCCCTATGGTCAAATGGGCACTATGGCGAACATGGCCTTTTCAAAGGGGCTTCCTTCTGCAGTGGATTCCCGGAAGAGCACGAGCAGCGTATCTTTATTTCCCACAGCATGAGAAAGAGCCTGTTATGGTGGCTCCAAAGCAAGAACCTGCTCAATTGCCATTCCTTAGTCCCCATCTCTTGGGTTCTCATTACAACAGACGCCAGCAACTCTGGTTGGGGAGCCCATTGCATGGCAGAAGTGGCTTAAGGGAAGTGGTCTCCACAAGCCCACTCCCTGGTCTCCAACATCCTGGAGCTCCGTGCGGCCTTTCTAGCGCTTCAAGCTTTCCGCCATCTGATAGAGGGCAAATCTGTGCTCCTCCGAATGGACAACACCACGGCAGTGGCTTACGTGAAGAGGCAGGGTGGAACCAGAAGTCTCTCCCTTCTTCAAGAGGTAGACCCAATCATGACATGGGTCCAGGTCCATCTGTACAACATCCCAGCGGCCTACATTCCGGGGCCACAGAATGTCCAGGCAGATTTCCTTTCCAGAGTCCAGTTGAATCACAACGAGTGGTCTCTCCACATTGACTCATTCAAGTGGATTCTGTCACTAGGGGTCTCACCCGAAGTAGACCTGTTTGCATCTCCATGCAACCACAAGCTGGACCGGTACTTCACACGCAGCAGGTGCCACCAATCTTGCGGGACAGATGCTCTGACCGACAGATGGGAATTCAGCAGGGCATATGCCTTTCCCCCCTTTCCCATCATCCTCAGATTTTTACAAAGACTCCAAGCAGAAGATGTGGAGATTGTCATGGTGGCCCCTCATTGGCCGAACAGGCCCTGGTTCCCACTTCTCCTGCAGCTCAGTTATCGGACCCCGATTCCCCTTCCTCTCAGACCAGACCTTCTCTCGCAGGGATCGACATTCCACCCCTGCCCTGCTCTGCTCCGGTTAACGGTCTGGTTCTTGAGAGGGAGAGGTTGGAATCCCTCGGGTCCCCTCCTGGGGCAATCCCTACCTTAATGAACTCTAGAAGACCAAGCACGAACAGAGTTTACTGCAGAGTCTGGGCTAAATTCTTAGAATTTACGTATCCAGAGGGAAATTCTTCCTCGGAGTTCGGAGTTCAAGATGTTCTGATATTCCTCCAAGCAGGACTGGATAAATCCCTCTCAGTCAGGACTCTCAGGGTTCAAATTTCAGCCTTGTCGGTATTCTCAGGCTTCCCCTGGGCCAAGGCACTTATACAACAATTTTTCAAAGGTGCGGTCAGACTTAGACCTCAGAGGAAACCAAGATTTCCGAAATGGGACCTTCCTCTTGTCCTTTACGTCTTCGCTAGATCTAGTTCAACAGATCCTATCTCTATCAGAGAACTCACCATTAGGACAGCCTTTCTGGTGGCAATCACTTCAGCCAAAAGGGTTTCTGAGATCAGTTCCCTTGGTCATAAAGAACCTTTCCTTACGTTCTTTCCGGATCGAGTGGTCCTAATTCCGATGCTCAATTCCAGTCCAAAAGTGACATCGGTTTTTCATGAGAACCAGGAGATTGTTCTTCCTACCTTTCGATCTTCTGAAGATAACGAACCTCATCCCTTGGATGTAGGGAAGACTCTAAGGGACTACCTCCAGTAAACAGCTTCTTTCAGGCAGTCAGATAACCTCTTCGTCCTTTTCTCGGGCAGAAATAGAGGAAAGCGGGCTTCGTCAAGGTCTATTGCAGCCTGGATTGTGTCTGCTATTCAACAAGCTTACCGTGTAGAGGGTTTGGCTCCTCCGGAGGCGGTGACAGCTCATTCAACGAGAAGCATCTCGACGTCCTGGGCGGCTTCACATCATGTTGCGCCAGAAGTAGTCTGCAGAGCAGCTTCCTGGTCTTCTGTTAATATGTTTATGACACATTATTGTGTGGAGCCAGCCTCCTTATCTTTAGTTAATTTTGGCTTGACTGTTTTGTCTGCTAATAATTTGAAGTAAAATTTTCTTTGTTAAAGCATTCCCACCCGTGTGGTTTGGGCTAGTTATTTCCCGCACGTAGGCTGCCATGGAGACTGTCAGGAAAACGGAAAATTCCTATCAGATACTTACCGTAATTTTCCTTTCCTGATGGTCTCCATGGCAGCCGGAGGTCCCACCCTCTGGTCTTGAATTCGGCTAAGATATGGAACACTGGCTGTACCTGCAAGCTGAAATTTATAGAGGGGGGACCTATACCATTGGAGAGGAGGCGGGGTTAACCCACACGTAGGCTGCTATGGAGACCATCAGGAAAGGAAAATTACGGTAAGTATCTGATAGGAATTTTCAGTTTTCCCACCGTCTGTTGTTATCAAGGACAGAAAAGTGATGAAGATTTCTTGAGATGTTTTGATTGTAAGCTCTAAGCAGGACCCTCTGATCCCTCCTGTATTGAATTGTATTGTAACTGTAGTGTCTGCCCTAACATTGTAAAGCGCTACGCAAACTGTTGGCGCTATATAAATCCTGTATAATAATAATGTTTTACATTTCTGCAGTCTGCGGATTGTCATGTCCACAAGCAAAGGCTTCCCTCCCACATGTACATTAGAGCATGGGATATAATTGCAGTCCTTTCATGCAGTTATATTTGTGTTTGCAGAGTAGGATGGAGCATCCTGCGAAGGGGCGATAAGCATCATTACCTTAATGGACCAACAGGCAGTGGAGCCCATAAGTTTGGTATTGATTATCTAGCTTTAGCAATGGGAGTCCAGGCCCTACATTAAGGGGGGGGGGGTCTGTATTTTAACCTATTTTAGATGTAAATGTGATCAGCTGAAGCATACAGTACTGCTTTTTTGCTTTAATTTACTTATATTTGGTACTAAAATACATAATGTTTTCAATCATGTACACATATATTTCATATATCCCATTTGCAGCTAAAAGGGGGCAGACTTGAGACATCAACTCCAGCTTGAAATAAACAGCTGTTCCTTGAAGGATTGCTAGAAAGCAGATGATGAATGTCGTTTTTACCAGTTGTAATTGATATGAATATAATATAATTACTTTTTTATTACTTACTTTTATTACTTAATTATATAATTATATATATATAATTACTAATTAATAATTACCTAAGTAATTTTATTTATATATAAAAATTAATATTCTCCCGAAAGAAAATGTATTTTTATAAACAGACAATGGGTTGGGGGGGCGCCCTAAACATGAATTTCTAAAGCTGGTGCTGCTATAAAGACCAATATGCATATATAACTACAGAAGACAGCGCACACATACAAAAGGTAACTTTCAAATATTACAAGGCTACTGAGACCTGATCAAAATGAGAAAAATCGGGATTTGGTCATACCAAATGGCCATATTGTTCTTAAGCCCACCCCTGCGTCAAAGTGCCCCATTATAGGTGGGATTTATCCTTCATTTTATGGATAGTGTAATACCCACTGACAGGGCTTCTTTTTCTCAGAGAATAGGTTCAGGAACTCTTCTCTTTTAAGTCACCCTTCGCCTCTGCCCCTTACCCACCTCCAAGAACCGTTCCTTGGTTCCGCCCCTTACCCACCTCCCAATACCGCCCCTTTTAGAGAATATAGACCCAAGTATTATTTTGTGGTGCTAAGTATTTTGTATGGAATTTGTTAATGATAATAAAATGATAGTAAAATAGATCTAGCAACAATGGACACTCCAGCAACAATAGACTCCCAACAGCCAACATTAATAGACCCTCCAGCAGCCAGCAACAAATACCCCTCCCTCAACAGTACATCCTTGCCGGCAACAATTGACCCCCTGCAACATAAGATTCACCCCCAGCAAAAATAGATCCCTACCAGCAACAATATACCCCCCCTGCAAAAATAGATCTCTTCCAGCAACAAAAGGTTCCTCAGTAGCCAGCATCAATAGACCCCTTCCTCTACAGTACCTCCCTCCCAGCAACAACTGACCCCCAGCAACATACCTTACATACATACATTCAGTTCTGGAGGTGCCGGAACTAAGTTCCCCCGCGTTCCGGCTGAAAAAAAGCCCTGCCCACTGATAATGGGGTACTTTGACGCAGTGGTGGGCTTAAGCACGATATAACCATTTGGTGTGACCAAATCCCCATTTTTATCATTTTGATCAGGTCTCAGTAGCCTTGTAATATTTGAAAGTTACTCCTTGTGTATGTGTGCGCTATGCTCTATAGTTATATACGTATATAAAACACTACGCATTGGCTTTAACCATCTCCATACTGCTGTATGCAAAAAAAGGGTGGATTTCTCTTACGTCCTCTGACAGTCGCAGCCCGTTCAGTATTCCTTCACCATTGGGTAATGTGCCCTCTCTGCAGGAGCAGGCTAGGTAGTGAAAAGGTTAACAAACAAAAGCTTTACACAGACACACCTCTATGGGGCTGTCCCTCAGACATTACCCATCAGCCACTTGGTGCTGCTCTTCAGTTTCTTGCTGCCTGACTCAGGAGTAGGACTAGGGTACCCTGCTGGGATGCCTTGTTTCAGTTTTTTATTCTTCTCTGGCCTGGTTAACACGTTGCCTTTTCTTTGGTTGCGTCTTCCCACCCCTCACACCTGCACTGCTTTGGGACATCCAAATGGTGAAGGAATACTGAGCGGGCTGCGACTGTCAGAGGACGTAAGAGAAAATAGAATTTTTGTAAGAACTTACCGTAAAATTCTTTTCTCTGAGTCCTCTGACAGTCGAAGCCCCCACCCCTCTATTTTTTGGGGTTGATTGTCTTCCTGTACTGCTTGCTACAAAACCGAAGAGCAGCACCTAGTGGCTGATGGGTAATTTCTGAGGGACAACCTCTTAGAGGTGTGTCTGTGTAAAGCTTTTGTTTGTTAGCCTTTTCATTACCTAGCCTGCTCCTGCAGAGAGGGAACATTACCCAATGGTGAAGGAATACTGAACGGGCTGTGACTGTCAGAGGACTCAGAGAAAATAATTTTAAGGTAAGTTCTTACAAAAATTCAATTTTTTAGAGTGCAGTTCATATACGGCGCTTCAGACAACCCACTTAGGTGGTCAGTGCCATAATGGTTGTAATCTGTCATTGGACAACTCAGATCAATAATATACAGAGCCAGTAAGAGTGGCTCTGTACTTTGTGATCACTGTGAACCAATCACAGCCATCACAAGGGTAAAAGCTAGTAGTGTTTACAAACATTCAGCCCATTCACAATAGCGGTATCTCCCCTTCCTCCATTTGTAAACGCAGCAAAAAAGAGGATTGGCTGATCGAAGGTGAGGGGTTCCACTGACCACCAGTGATTGCAGGTTTATTTTGGGAGGGAGGAGGTCAAAGTGCCACTGACCACAAATGGCTGTTTTTTTTTTTTTAAGTTGGGTGAGGGTTACAGTGCCACTGACCACTAGTGATTGAGGGATTTTACTTTAAAGTTGAAAGGATGGAGTCAGGGCTTTAAAGTGCCATTGATCACCAACGATTGTGGGATTTTGATAAAGGTAGGCAGGGTTAAAGTGCCACTGACATATATCGATTGTGGGACTTTACTTTAAAGGTAAAAGGGTTGGGTGTGGTGCTTTAAAGTACCCCTAACCACCAATTATTGTAGGACTTGTTTTTTTTTTTTTTTGGGGGGGGGAGGGGCTTGAAGCGCTCCTGATCACCAGTTATTGTGTGATTTTTTTATTTTTTTTAAAGGTGGGGGTTGGCATGATTTTGGAATTGTTTTTTGAGAAAGGGGGGGGGGTAAAGTGACACTGAAAACCAATGCTTATGTGATCATTTATTTTAAAGAAATGAAAGGTAGATGTAGCGAAACTAAATTGTTGATCTTTTATATAGTGAGAAAATATAAAAACACAGAAGGCAAGCTCTATTTGTCTTTTGGGTACAGTGTTTCATGACATTTGTCATTGTCAGACAAACTATCACAGCACTGGAAACTGAAAATAGCCCTGATAATAAAGGGGTATAAACAATGTATGTAAAACTATTTTAAAGATTTCGAACGGCATCGAGAAGGCTTAGAACCTATTGGAACTGTCTAGTGGGGACACCTGTTCTGCTGAAAAGTGTCTGTCCTTAATTTGAGGAGATTTCCTTTCACTTCCTATTGTGTCTCCGGGACAGGAAAGAAAAAAAAAATTCTACCCAATGGGACACAGACAGCCCCCTAAAAGACAGGGTTTTATCTCCTTTCTGTTCTATTGAAATGGTGGTTGCCAACTTATGAGCTAAATGGGGCCCTAAATGCAGCCCTGCCATCACAAAAAGGGGTGGGCACATAATTTTCAATATATGTAATGCTTGAGAGGACTGACAGAGACTGCAGAGCTAATAAAGGAAATGAAGGGTCAGAGAGTGAGGACAGGATACATTATTGGCTGGGGATATGCTGCAGAAGACAATATGAAACTGGTAAGATGTTACATGAGGCTAGTAGAGGGTCTGTATAGTGAACTTGGTGTTGAGGGGGGCACTCTTTACATCTAGAAGGATTCCAGGCCATTTTTAAAGCAATCTACTGAACTGGCCAGAAACACCTCTGGAGGGAGTCTATTCCACATTTTCACAGCTCTTACTGTGAAGAAACCTTTCGGTATTTTAAAATGAAATCTTTTTTACCAGTAAGAGCTGTGAAAATGTGGAGTAGACTCCCTTCAGAGGTGGTTCTGACCAGCTCACTAGATTGCTTTAAAAAAGGCCTGGATTCTTTCCTGGGTGTACATAATATAAGTGGGTACTAACATTTATAGGTAAAGCTGATCCAGGGAATATCTGATCGCCTCTCGGGGGATCGGGAAGGAATTTTTACCCCCGCTGGAGAAAATAGGATAATGCTTTGCTGGGGTTTTCCGCCTTCCTCTGGATCAACTGTGGGAATAGGATTGTGTTAATGGGATTGTATGGTTGGTTTTTTTTTTTTTCTTTTATTGGTTGATCTAGCTGGACTTTGTTTTCAACCTGACTAACTATGCAACTATGAAATCAATGCTTTTACCAGGGGAGGACTGGGCCAAGGGGAAGGGGGGGGTAATTGCCCCCTGGGCCGCTCTGATGCCCCGTAAAACGGCTGCACTGCTTCGGTCACAGACATGCCTAAAGGATTCCTGGTAAATAGAAGTAAAAAGTCCCCACTGCTGACCTACTGAGTGCGGGTTGAAGACCAGGACAGAGCGCAGCCCCCCCCCCCCCCCCCCCGCAATGGATGGTGTAAACCAGGGATCCTTAAACTACGGCCCTCCAGCTGTTGTGGAACTACACATCCCATGAGGCATTGTAAAACTCTGACATTCACAGACATGACTAGGCATGATGGGAATTATAGTTCCTGAACAACTGGAGGGCCATAGTTTGAAGACCCCCTGGTGTAAACGGTGTCTGAGCAGAGGCCAGTTTAATGCCCCACTGGAGACTCTCCTCCCCCCAGGCAGCCCCCTCCAAGCTGTCCCAGCTCCCATCAACAGCCCCCTGCTGGCCAGGTCGGGAACCCGATTTCAGCCGGTGAGTAGAGAGTACCTGGAATGAGGGTCAGGAGGAGGCCTGGAAGAGGGAGAGTGGGAGGGGGGCCGAGTCGCTGCACCATGGGCCTCTGGTCTGTATTTGCCCCCTGAGCTGAAAGTTGCCAGTCTGCCCCTGGCTATTACCCTAATCAATATTCCCACTGCAGACTGCTGAGGGCCGAGAGCCACGGCACATCTTATACCAAAGAGCTGCATGAGGCCCTCTGGCTGCAGGTTGGGCACCAGGGATTTAAAACAAATTTTTTTTTTCTTTAGATTTTCTTTAACAAGTCATAGCTGCACAGGTTAGAACTCTCTTTTAATGCACCTGGATCTTTTCCTGATGTAGTCCGCGAACTCACCATTTTTCTGTATGGGCATCAGGAATAGTTTTCACGTATTGGCATTTCATCTTTTCTAGAGGTAAGGGGGTTAATTGGTTACATTTAGTCATTTCTATTCCTCAAAATTATAACACAGGAACCTGCTTCATGGTTAGATTTTTCTTTTTTAGCTTGGTACTTCAGCGGGAAATGGAACCAAGAAACTGAACGTGGGCACAATTTCTGGCACTTCAAACGCCCCCCCCCCCCCCCCGGCTGACCGGTATCTACAACAAATAAACACGCAGGACAATACAGCCCCACAAGCCAGTGGAAATCGATGTGGACAGATGGATCAACAGAAGGACGGATGTAACAATGGTCATTAACTTCAAGTCTTCCAACTGGCAGCCACCAACGTGATGTAACTAACGCTTTGGCCCCTACAGATGGATAGATTCCTTTATTTTCACCAGTTTCTGGGGTTTGTGAGAAATACGCTGATATTCAAATATGTGTGCATTTTGTATTTTTGTATTATGTTTACCATAAAATAAAAAAACATAAAATAAAGAAAAGCATGAAAGCGTTTGCGTTTTCTTTATATTATTTATTTTATTTATTTATGTACGACACTTGTACAGTATATACTGTATAACCATTCCGGAATTTTACTACCAACAATAAGCTGAATCCACAGGTCAGCCAAAACATAATTACAAACATCTATTTATTTATTTAACCTTTTTTAAATAATAATTCCTATCTCTGCATTGTTAAGGTTTTATTCCAGCCATGTATTTTTCATCAAAGGACGTGCGTATTTTTGTTTCAATAAAAAAAAAAACCTACAAAAAATATCAAACGTGCATTTTTTTTTTTTTTATTCTCCTTGTTTATTCGAATTTGAAGTAGAGCATTGAATTAATTCTGACAGCTATACATGCCTCACCAAATGACGTCTTTTCTTTCACATATCTGTTGCAGATAAGTAATCAGGACACAACAAAGACGAAGAAATGTTATAGCTGAAGGCGAGTGGAAATTTTTTTGTCAATGTCTTCTTTTTCTTGCATTTATTTGTGTTAACATTTCTCCCAGAGGAAAGATATGAGGCTAATTCTGTCTAAAATAAGATGTAGATATATCATGATGCAAGCTACTTGGTGATTGGTTCTGGAGACGGCTTCGGCCACCATGTAGCCAGGGCAGAAGCCTCCGAGCAGTTTCTGACAAGGCCACTTTAAGCCCAAGTAAGCGCAGAAGACAGACCTTACTGTTAGATCATTGAAGAGCAGGTTGTGGCAATGCCTGTTACGGTGCGTTAACACAACACACCAGCTTCATATGCAGTCCATTTCTGTGTCATTCATTGGATGGCAGCCCAACACGCAGTGCCAGGACAAGGTCATCTAGAGCCCAGTGCCAAATTGCGCCCCCCTCCCCCCAAGATGTATGGCCATTGTGTTCCAGCAAAAATCCCCTCCTCTCTGCATGCTTACACCCTAAGCCAAAATTTCCTCTCCTCCCAGTACAAATCCACCGCCCTGCTGAAATCCCCCCACCAAGCACAAATCTTCCTATCCCACCCAGTTTAAATCCTCCCATTCCACATATGCTTCCGGCACAATTCCCCCCCCCCCCAAAAAAAAAAGCACAAATGTGTTACCCCTCAGAGCAAAAATCCTCCCACTCCAAATCCCCCCTCCCAGCAAACTCATCTCCCCTAATCCTCCATCCCGGTCGTTGGCACCCATCTGTATAGCGCTGTTTATTTGTATTCATTTTGTGTAAAAAAATTGTATGTATAAGAGCCGGTTCACACTGGTCGCCGTAGGTCGCCTTCCATAGAGAAGCTGTGGAACCGTTCTCCGACTTAGAAAAAGGGTCCGGAGCTTCTTTGGGGCGACCCGGAGCGACCTGCATAGACTTCAATGTTATGAAGTCCGCGCCGGCCGCTCCGAGGTCGCGGCGCGAGCAGCGCACCGCGACTTGTGAGGTCGTCCCGGCGAGTCGGATCGCTCTAATGTGAACCGGCTCTCAATGTGATTTTGTTTTTTGAAAAAACATTTTAACAAAACGAATATTCTAATACATTTATACTGTTTTTATATGGTTGTTTTTTATGTGCCGGTAAAGTCCATACACACTACAATTTTCATTAATCCTCCATCCTAGCGTAAACCCCCCCCCCCCCCCCCCCCAACAAATAAAAAATTCCCTTCCTAGCACAAATATTGCCCCCCAAACAAGCCCAACTACCACTACCCCTGCCCAAAACAATTTCCCCTCCTAGTACAAATCCCCCCCCCCCTCCTCTCGTATTACCTTTTCTAGCACAAACCCCCCAAACTCCACTCCTAGCACATCTCCCTAAATGTCCCATCTTAGAACAATTCTTACCTCCTGCCGCCCCCCAAATCCACCCCTCTCGACACAAATCCCCTCCCCCAATCTCCTTGTTGTGCCCCTGTATCTCATATGATACCACAGTGCTCAGGACAGCTGCCCCCTTCTGCCCACCCCTTGTCCCGGCCCTGCCAACACATTACAGTAGAGGGTGGCAGAAAACGCACCACAACACATATGTGGTGTATTGTGGTGTGCTGCCTACACAAAAAAGGGCCCTGTGCGTTTTTAGGTCCTGTTAAGGAAATTGTAGATTCTGTATAATTCTATTCTATTTTGTATGCTTTGCCTATGTATTGCACACTGCACTAAAAATGTTTTCATTGCATGTTTGCATTCTTTCCTGTCCTGATTAGAATTAGTCCAATTAATGTAAAGGGGGGGCTGTTATGTGAAGGGGACCTGAGAACACTTATATAAAGGGGGAGACTCTGCTGTAAAGGGGGGCTGTGGTATAAGGAGAGACTGAGGACAGACACCGTGTATATCCCATCCACCAGCCTGTCCAAAAAACAGCAACCCCCATCCCCCCTGGTCCCTTGGAAAATTGGCTGCTATGAAACGGGTTCCTGGTGCCACAAATGTTGGGGACAATTGTATTACTTACTTACTTACTTATTTACCATTGTATTAGAGCAGGGATATGAAAATGGTGGCCCCCCAGCTGTTGCAGAACTACAAGTCCCATGATGCATAGCAAGACTTTGACAGCCACAAGCATGACTCCCAGAGACAGAGGCATGATGGGAGTTGTAGTTTTGAAACAGCTGGAGAGCCACAGTTTGCATATCCCTGTATTAGAGGATTAGGGGACTATTGCCACAATTCAAAGACATCTGGACCACAGCAACGGTTCCCAGTCTCTCAGGTAATTTGTGGAAGAGCATGTTCTCTTTGTTGTTCTGGTGATTGACCATTAGACCTGAGCACTGCATTGTGGGAGGAGGTCACTTGCTCCCCTATACCCAGAAACACCAGAAACAGTAAAGCCTCATCAATGCCTCCTCACAAGTGCTGTTTCATCAGTGCCCATCAGGGCATCCTTATCAGTGCCCATTGGTGTAACCTTATCAGTGCCAATCAGTGCTGCCTACCAGTGCCTATCAGTGCAGCCTACCAGCGCACATCAGTGAATAAGAAAAATCACTTATTTGCAAAATTTTATAACAGAAACTAAGAAAATGTTGTGCAGCTACGTTGTAGGGGCGGTGTGAGAAAGGTGGATCTGGCAGTGGGGTACAAAGAGGCTTTTTTTTTTTTATCTTAAAAGCTTTATTGAGGATATACTGTAAATAGAACAAAATAAATTCCAATGAACTTTCAGAGACAATGTACCAAAACACGTGTAAATGAACACCATAATCCACCAGTTACAGTACATAATATAGAGTATCAGCTATTCAGTTTTCCCCCAATCCTACCCCCCACAACCCTCATTCCCGCAGCTGCGTATATAGATGAAGTATCAACAAAATATTCTGTCCAAGACCAATTCAACGGGGACCAAACCTGGTGTGTCTAACCAGGAGGACCAAACAGCCTGGAACTTGCCTGGGCGCCCTCCACGTTGAAAGATGTACTAATGTGTCACCCATTTGAGCAATCCGCTCCTTACATGAAGGAGGGTATATTGACTTCCAATGTCTAAGAATGAATTTGCGTGCTTAGAATAGGGCTCTAGCTATGGCTTGTTTCGTAATCTCTTCTACCTGCAATTCGTCCAGGATACCCAGAACACACAGTTTGGGGTTAGCAGGAATAACTACTTGAAATACCCTATTCAGGGTATCCAGGACGTTCCTCCAATAAAGATGTAATTTGGGGGCAACTCCACATGAGATGAATTAAATCACAATGGTCTCAAGGGCACCTTGTACAGGTTGGGTTCTCTCTAAGTCCCATTTTGAATAATCTTATTCGGGTGAAGTGTAATCTGAGGAGAATACAGTATACAATTGCGATACCCTCTGTGTGACATTAAGCGTAACTCCACTTTTGTTGAGAGAACAAAACATTCCCCTCTGGGTGATCTCTGTACATTACAAGGATTGTAACAAACTTTGTTGCAGATTCCTACCTTTTGTTATTCTGAAAAAAATCATTGTTTGTTCCTCTGTGCATCTGTGCTGAGTGGGTTTAATAGGAGCGGTTTCATAATTATCAATCAGTTGTGGCAGCTGCAGGGCTCTAATGAGGAAATCTGCTGGGCCTGCATCCCTTTAGACGTGTTCCTATTGGGAGGATCTCATCAAAAATGACATTTTTGTTGCAGGGGATGCCAGAAATCTGACTTGTATCTTAGTGCAGACTTCTGGGAAAATTGGTGAGCCAATCACACAAGCAGGAAATGATGTTTCTGGGGGTGTGGTCAGTATACATTCTGTGCACAGAACACCTCCAGGCGGCCATATTGTATTGCATTTTTAGAAAATATAACAGCTGCAGATTGAAAAGGAAAGGTAATTTTTAATAACATTCAATTACAATATGATTTGTTTCGCAGTTGTATGCGCTATATTGTTTTTTTCTTTATTTGCAATTTTTTTTTTCCCCCACGAAAGGTTAGTTACCATTTAAAGGAACATTACTGCACTGCCTGTAAGGCCTCCTCCCACTGTTCCTCCTCAAATGCACCCACATCCTGCACAAAGAGACTCTTTAAAGAAAACCAGTACTGTGAATCCATAAATAAAACTCACAATTTTCTTCAATAAACTTGTTGGAAAAAAAATAAAAATAAATAAAAAATGTATAAATAAAAAATAAATAAATATTTGGATAAAAATCAGTTTTATTGCACAAAACCAATGCTTCAAAAATAGGGTCATACATTCCAAGCATTGATATTCCACCAGGAAGAGGGAAGGTTGTTTAAATGAATAGTGACTGGCCAGTTACTGTCGATCTGTCAGAATAATATGTCAGATGTTCGGTGTTCCCAGATGTAAATCATTTCCATTTAATAACATGAGGTTTAATAGCACTGTCATGTCATGTATCCTTGATGTCTGCTGACAGACTTAGTTTTCATGATTATAAATGTGTATTGCTTTGTAACAATGGCAAAGACACGGGGAAATGTGCATTTAAAGAGTCACACAGCTCAAGAAGGGCAATATATAAATATATCTGCCTTCAAGTGTCTGTAAACCCCAAAATGTATTTCCCCTCATTGACTCCTTAAAGCAGAGTTCCACCTAAAAAAAAAACAAATACATAAAAATACCCCTGGGACAGTCAGGGCTAGTGCATTCCACAATGGATAGCCTCTGAACTGTCCCGGGTTGCACTTACCTGCAAGAAGAAATACTTACCTTAAATATGTATTGTCCAGCGCTGCCATCTCCGGTGTGGGCAGCTTGAAACCAGTGCAATCCTCTTCTGCGTCCTCTTCCGTCCTCTTCCGTCACACGATGCACTGCACCAGCCCCGCCGTCACTTCCGGGGCTGCAGCGTCATCCCTGCACAGCTTCTGGGCATGCCCAGAAGCTGTTTAGCAAGGTATGACGGCACCTGCACCGGAACTGACGTCGGGCCGATGCAGGAGCATTGATTCCTGGGAGCGATGACGTTCAGCTCCCAGGAATCATTGCAAAGCGGAAGTGACGACGGGCCGTGGCCGCAGAGGGAGGAAGTGAAAGTAAGGTGATTATATGTTCTTCTAAAACAAGGTAAATGAAAAAAAAAAAAAAATTGCGAGTATCTATTTGTTTTACAGGTGACCCGGGGAAAGAAGATGGACCAAAGTAAAATTTTAGGGTGGAACTCCACTTTAACCACTTTCAGACCGGAGGATTTGGCAGCTCAATGACCAGGTCCTATTTTGCGATTCGGCACTGCGTGACTTTAACGGACAACTGCGCGGGCGTGCGACGCTGTACCCAAACGAAATTGACGTCCTTATTTCCCCACAACAGAGCTTTCTTTTGGTGGTATTTGATCACCTGTGTAATTTTTATTTTTTGCGCTATAAACAAAAAAAGAGCGACAATTTTTAAAAAATAACAATATTTTTCACATTTTTTTATATGAAATTCTCAAAAAATAAAAATCTACATTTTTTAACATTTTAGGCCAATTTGTTTTCTGCTACATATTTTTGGTAAAAAAAAAATCACAATTATTTTGATTGGTTTGCGCAAAAGTTATTGTGTTTACTAACTACCGGAAAGATTTATGTCATTTTTATTGTTTTTTTTTTTACTAGTAATGGCGGCGATCTGCGATTTTTTTTTTGCGGGACTGCGACATTGCAGCGGACAGATCGGACCCCCTGACTGACATTTTTGACACTTTTGGGGGGACCAGTGACATTACTACAGTAATCAGTGCTAAAAATATATAATGTTACTGTAAAAATGACACTGGCAGGGAAGGGTTTAACAGTATGTGTGATCAAGGGGTTAAATGTGTCCCTAGGGGCGTGATTCTAATTGTCAGGGGGCGTGGCTTGTGAAGTAATCACAGAGACATGCGGTCCTATATAGCAGGATCTCATAGCCTCTGTGATCACTTCAGGGAGAATGACAGACGGCTGTGTTTACATCAGCCGTCTGTCCTTCTCTCTCAGCTGTGGGAGATTGCGAGTGGCCGCCGGTCACACGCACTGGCTCCCGAGCTAACAAGCAGAGGCGGGAGCGCGCTGCCGGTGGCGCATGCTCGCCCCCTAGAGTCTCCTGAGCGAGCAACATAGTATTACATCGCTTTGCCCAGGAGCGGCTGCCCAGGAGCGGTGGGCGGTCGTTATGTGGTTAAAGAGTCACACAGCTCAAGAAGGGCAATATATAAATATATGTGCCATAAAGTGTCTGTAAACCCCAAAATGTATTTCCCCTCATTGACTCCTTAACCGCTTGCCGACTGCTCACAGTATATTTACTGCGGCAGTCGGCCCCTCACAGGCAGAGTGACGTAGGTGCCTGTGAGGCTCTGGGGAGCGAGCGCGCGCCCGCGGAGGCGCGCTCCCGCGCGGTCACGGGCCCCCCCGCGCGTGTGACCAGCGGACCCGATGTCCGCCGGTCACTCGGCGATCGGCGGGGGAGAAGGAGAATGTCAGGCAGCTTGTGTAAACAAGCCACCTGTCATTCTCCTCGCTGTAAAAACACTGATCACTCGGATCTAATATGTAGATCCGTTGATCAGTGTCCTTACAGCTAGAGCCACAGCCAATCACAGTAAGAATCACGCCCCTAGGGACACACACAGCCCCTCCCTCCCAAATAAAGTTAACCCCTTCACTACCAGTGTATTTTTACAGTAACAGTGCATATATATAGCACTGATTACTGTAGAAATGTCACTGGTAACCCCAAAAGTGTCAAAAATGTCAGTCAAGGGTCCGATCTGTCTGCCCCAATGTCGCAGTACCGCAAAAAAAATTGCAGATCGCCGCCATTACACTTTAAAAAAAAAAACACCAAAAATGACAGAAATCTTTCCCTTTGTTAGTAAACGCGATAACTTTTGCGCAAACCAATCAAAATAAGCTTTTTGCGATTTTTTTTACCAAACATATGTAGCATAAAACAAATTGGCCGAAAATTTAAAAAAATTTTGATTTTTACATTTTTTTGGGGGGAATTTCATATAAAAAAATGTGAAAAATATTGTTATTTTTGCAAAATGTACGCTCTTTTTTTGTTTATAGCGCAAAAAGTAAAAATCGCACGGGTGATCAAATACCACCAAAAGAAAGCTCTGTTTGTGGGAAAAAAAGGACGCCAAATTTGTTTAAATACAGCGTCGCACGACCGCGCAATTGTCTGTTAAAGTCACGCAGTGCCGAATCGCAAAATACCCCCTGGTCGTTTAGCAGGAAAATCCTCCGGGGCTTAAGTGGTTAAAGAGGAAGTAAACCCTCCTCTGACACTTGTACCTATAGGTAAGCCTATATTAAGGCTTACCTATAGGTACTGTAAATATCTCCTAAACTTGTACCGTTTAGGAGATATTTACATTTCATGCAGGCAGTGACGTCACTGGCGCATGCGCTCTGAAGGAACGGCCGATCGTGCCGTTCCTTCAGAGCCCCGTGCCGTGACCGTCGGCTCCCGCGCGCGTGCGCAGGAGTGACGTCACCGCGGCTCCGGCCAATCAGATGGCCGGATGCCGCGATCCCGGAAGACGGGCGACTGGACATGTCGCCCGTCATAGAGGTAAGCAAGCGGGGCGGCAGGGGCTCGTTCTAAGGTAAGTATTTCATACTAGCTCATTATGTCTTTCTCTTTCAGGATGTAAAGAAAAAAAATTTTTTTTTCTCGGTTTACAACCTCTTTAAAGCAGAACTACACTGCATGTGAGCCCCACAAACTAAAAATGCTATTTCATTTATTTTTATTTCAAGGCAAACTCCTCCATCCTCTCCATGCTTTATTTTGTTGAGATATCACTTTAAAAAAACACCCCCTAGCATTTCTGGCCACGACCATCCTGAGTAAGGGCAGATGATTATTGTAGCATTTACTTCCTGGAATCCATCTGCCCTTAGCTCAGACCTGAAAGCAGGAGGATGTGAGAAAGCCCCCCTCACCTCCTGAAGAATCCTGGGATGTATGACATCATTTGCCTAGGTATGGAAAGCAGGAAGTAACTGAAAAAATTAAAAAAAAAAAAGGTTAAAACAAGTAAATATTGCCTCATCTAAAGTCCCACATGTCCCCCCCCCTTTTTTTTTTAACCAATATACAGGGATGGAGGCACACGGCTATTTATTTCTTGGTTTACCTTGCCCATGCACAGCCCCATGCATGAGCAGGTTCCTTAACCCCCCCTCCCTTCCCTTTGGTGGAGGGGTGGCCGCTTGGCAGGTTGTGGGGTCAGGAGATATACCCAACATGTGCTTTTGACATATATCGCTAATATCAATTTACATAGTTACATAGTAGGTGAGGTTGAATAAAAACAATAGTCCATCCAGTTCAACCTGTGTAGGTGTGTGTGGCCGTAATCATCTCACATACCCCTGAATGTTCTGATCCTTGAGATGTACGTCTAAGATTCTTTTGAAAGCCACCATACTTCCCGCAGAAACCACCTCTTGTGGTAGAGAGTTCCACAATCTTGTAGCCCTAACAGTAAAGAACCCCCCACGTTGCCTGAGGTTAAAACGCTTCTCCTCTAATCGCATTGTATGCCCTCGAGTCCTCATGCAATCCTTTCGACTAAATAGCTTTTTTTCTATCCTGAGATCACCATTGAGGTATTTATAAATTGCTATCATGTCCCCTCTCAGGCGTCTCTTCTCCTGGGAGAATTAATCAAGCGATTGCAGCCGCTCCTCATAATTAAGGTCCTCCAATCCCCTAATTAGTTTAGTTGCCCTTCTCTGGACTCTCTCCAGCTCCAGCTCAATTTAGGTTGCTTTCAATGGCTGAATGGCTGTTTCTTCCAAGTGGGACTGATTGCTGGAGACTTTGGGGTTTTCGGTTATTTCCGGGAGCTGCGATGCCCACCTGGGGCCTTCCTTTTCCCCCCTCCGCTCCACTTTTGCACGGGGGGGGGGAGATTGGTGGGCTCTCGATGTGCATGAACGCCACGCCTTCACCCTGTGCGCATGGCGTCACTTGTGGCGCCGGCGCGCTGTTTTCCATCTGCGTGCTGTGTTGTGCAGTTTGGGGGGGGGGCTCCTTGGTACCGAGCAAATATGGCTGCTTGGGCACTGACGCCGCCTCCCCCCTTGCCGAGCACACCAATAGCATGGTGTTTGGGAGTGGTTTAGTGGTGTGACCTCACTACAAATATCAGTTCTCTGCTCAGCGGGGGATCAATCCGCCAATCCCTGCTGAGCAGGCGGATGACAGCTCCCTCTTTGCTCTGTGTGCGGAGAGGGAGGTGTCAGAGCCTCGCTGCTCTCTATGGGGGAATCGGATGAGAACGGACCGCCTGTCTGTTCTCATCCGATCCCATCCGATCCCCTGGACGGATGGAAAATAGGGTTTCCTTCCGTCCGGATTTCATGGACAGGATCGGATAGCAGCGGGTGTCAGCGGACATGTCACCGCTGACATCCGCTGCCCCAGAGGGATGCATGGGGGATCCGATCAGGTCCGCCTAAAAAACTGACAGGCGGATCTGATCGGATTGTTCGTGTGAAAGGGGCCTTTTTTCTCATATCATTCCCTCCTTTGGTGATAGCTACGTTTCCATTTTAGTTCATTATCTACTTCTACTTCTTAACTGGGTCTACTCTTACTGACACCTTGCTTTTGGTCTCCAGTCCTCACTATATCATCAGATGTGCACTATTTATATTGATATAAATTATATTACTCCCAACAGAGTGTCCTTTCAGGCACATTTAGCACCATTTTTGATTTTTAATGGGGACCCAACTCCCATAGTAGTCCATCCACCATTGTCTGTGTTGTTTTCATGCCGCTGGCCACTGCCACAGCTCCCGGAGATGAGTCCCCCACCATGTCTTCGGCTTCCTCATTTGGAACCTTTAGCTGACCTGTGAGTAACCCCCTTTTCACTTTATCCCTTCTTTTTTTTTTTTGTATTTAATACTAGACTACAAATATACTTTATTGCAGATACAAGCATATTTACCCTGCATCGGCTCCTGATGAGTGGAAAGAACCCACGAAAAGCGTAGAGCCTTTTTTGATGCTATGCAATTATTACCATCTGATGTTTTACTTGTTCATACAACCAATATCCATGCGGCGCTAAAGACTATAAATCAAAATGACCATGGTACAAAATGTCAAAAATAAGGTACAGCGGGTATAGAACAGAGTTACCCCCCTTTTAAAATAATCACATTTTGTTGCTTTGCAGCCTGAAATGAAGACAGACACAGTTTTTGTCTTATCCAGCTGTATTTATTTATTGCAACCTATAATGTCCAAGTGAAAGATATAACACGTCACCAACAAAAAATCAATAACAATCACTGATTTGGAAAAAGTATCCCCCCCCCCCCCCCTTGTGTCAGTAGTTTGTTGAACCACCTTTTGCTTTAATTCCAGCCTTTAGTCCGTTGGGATGTCTCTACTAACTTTGCACATCTAGACTTTGCAATATTTGTCTGCTCCTCTCTTGCTCAAGTTCAGTTAAATTTGATGGTGAGCATTTGTGGACTTCAGTCTTCAAGTCATTCCACAGATTTTCAATGGGGTTTAAGTCTGGGCTCTGACTAAGCCATGCAAGGACATTCACCTTTCTCTCCTTCAACCACTGTGTGGTGATTGTTGCTGTGTGCTTTGGGCCATTGTCATGTTGGAAGGTAAACCTTCTTCCCACTGACAACTTGAGGGCAGCAGATTTTTCTCATGTTTTTTTTTTTTTTGCCCCATCCATTTTTCCTTCTATCCTGACAAGTGCCCCAGTCCCTGCTGCAGAGAAACACCCACATAACAGGATATTACCATCTCTCATAACAGGATATTACACCCCATAACAGGATATTACCACCCCCACAACAGGATATTACCACCCCCACAACAGGATATTACCACCCCCACAACAGGATATTACCACCTCCATACTTTACTGTAGGAATGGTGTTATTTGGATGGTGGGCTGTGTTGGATTTCTGACAGACCTATCGTTTGGTGTTGAGGCCAATAATTAAATTTTATTCTCATCTGACCAGAACACCTTTTCCCATGTGGCCTCAAGGTGCATTTTGGCAAAGCTCAGTCATGACTGCATGTGGTGGCCTTTCTTAACCACTTCCACTCGGCTCTCTCTCTGGACCTCGTATCCAGGTATATACATATCGCTAGCCAGATCACTAGCGGTCCAGGGAAGCGATGTACAGGTACGTCGTTTCGCGGGACAGAGCCAACCTGCAGCAGTAAAACGATGGCGGCTGGTCGGCAAGCGGTTAAGTGATTAAAGAGTTGCTTTTTTCTTGCAACCCTCCCATACAAGCCACATTTGTGGATAATTTGTGATATTGTCACATGCACACAATGACCACTCTTTGTCATAAATTCCTGCAACTGCTTCAGAGTTGCTGTAGACCTCTTGGTCTCCTCTCTGACCAGTTCCCTCCTGGCTCTTTCATCCAGTTTGGAGCAACGTCCTCATCCAGGGGGGCAAGGTCATCCAGCGCCCAGGGCAAGGATGCAAAACTATGTTCCCCCCTTCCCTTAGGGTTAGGGTTAAGGCACCTCCCCATCCCTGCAATAAACCATTGCGCCCAGGGCAACCATCCCTCCTGCCCACTCCTTGTCCTGGTCCTGCAGGGAGGGTCTGTGTTGTACCAAATACCTTCCACTTCTTACTAATAGACCTCACCCTGCTTCTAGGCATTGATAAAGCCTTGGCATTTTTTTTTTTGTATCCATCTCCTGGCTTGTGCCTTTCCCCCCTTGTACTGGGAGATTGGTACACACATCGTTTCCTTCCTCTCTCCAGTCATGTGACAAGTCACAGGTTATCAATAAAGCAAATTTACAATTGATTTAAAAGTTATTTTTTAGACTTACAGGATCAGCGAGTGTACATCATCACAGCATGTAAAAATTCCGCCCAGCCTTGCCAGTATGCCAGATGACGTCCCCACGTCCAGGAGCATAATGTGTGGGAAACTGTTAAAATGTGCAAACAGGTGCACTCTGGGATTGCAGACATTTACTGGGGGGGGGGGGGGGTGCCTGCATGTTGGTCCTTGAACCAGTGTTGAAACATTTGAATGCTGACAGGTGTACTTTAAAGGTTAATGAATAAAGCTTTTAAGGCAACAATATTAAACAGAGTAGCCTGTATTTAAACCAAACTACATGCTGGCAAATGAATTCCGCTATTACCGTAATTGCTGACAAGGCTTTTATTTAATCTCTCAGAATTTACTCATTACCTTGCCACCACTGAGAGATTGATCATGGGGGCAGGAAGAGGCTTGTTTCAGACAATGCCGCGCTACTGAATCCTCAGGATTTAAAACAACAGAACTATATATCAGGCAGAACTCCCAGTGAGGATATTATTGTAAATCCTAAATCTGAGCTGTGGGCTGGATTTCATTACCTGCTGTGTGTGAATTTATTAATTGTTATCTTGTTTGCTTGTGACTGTGGGACTTGTTGCTGTGGGCCATGTTCCCACCCACCTGGGAGACCTATTCCCTTTACTATGAAGGAGGTATTCTCATTTCTCTGATTGGCTTCTTTATAAAAAAAAAATGTCTTAAAACCACGCTTTGGTTCCTGCAATGGAACACATTGGGGGAGATTTAGTGCCAGTTCACACTACCGCGGCACGACTTCGGGGGCGACCTGTGAAGTCGTGTGCACCGCGACTTCGGGGGGACTTACACGGACTTCATATAATGAATGTCAATGCAAGTCGCTTCCGATGTCGCCCTGAAGTAGTACAGGAACTATTTTCTAAGTCGGAGCGACTTGAGTCACTCCTATTAGAACCGTTCCCGTAGCACTGCATGGACCGCGACTTGTCAGGCTGATCAGTCGCCTGACAAGTCGCGGTAGTGTGAATGGACACTTACTAAAACTGGAGCGTGCAAAATCTGGTGCTGTTCTGCATAGAAGCCAATCAACCTCCAGTTTTTTTTTTATCAAAGCCTAATTGAAAAAGAAGGTGAATTTAGAAGCTGATTGGCTACCATGCACAGCTGGACCAGATTCTGAGTGCTCCAGTTGTAGTAAATCTCCCCCATTGCCTCTGTCCTGCAGCAAGTCATAGCACTACTGTCAACAGTGCTAGTTTCAGCAGAATTCACACCTCGCAGGACTATCAAATGCCTGTGTCCTCCTCTTTACTCATTGTTTCCTCGCCTCTACGTCATTACTGAATCATGTAGTGAAGTGGAGGCTGGCAGGAGGAACCACAGCATTTAGTGGGGGAAGAAGGCATCAGACACTTCCATAAATGTCAAATGCTGAGGATTATATTAGAGGTTGTACTGCTTGAAAACTCCAGGGTTTTGGAGGCAAAAAAAGTGGATAGTTGTGACAAGTGACTGTTAAAGGTCCAGCTAATTATATTAACCCCTCCCCAGCACTGGAATATTATGGCTGCAGCGATATGGGGGTTGGGGGAGCGGTGTTTTGCTTTGCATTTTTTAAGGTTAATTTGCGGTAAAGCAAGGAAGCTTAAAAACCTCTGTAGTGTATTCATGCATGCTTTACTAAACAAAAATGCTGTACTCACACAAACTAAGTACAATTTTAGGAAACCATACACCACCTAAAGAGTTTTACAAATTATGCATATAATATACTCATGCACAACCTATCTATCTATCTTCCTAGCAAATGAGCATGGAACAATGTATGCTAAACTGTCTAAACAGTCACTTAACTTGGATATTCCTGGTGATAGAGTCATACTTATATGATGGATCTCTTTCTCCTCAGCATATGGCCATGTTAAAGTCCTTTTTCCCCTCCTCCTACTTCCTGTATCATCACTTCCTGTCTTGAGCTCATGAACCAGTACAACAAGTTAATTAGCTATGAATAAGGGAAGTTTAGCATCTACTTATATTTATGCCATAAAAATGACTAAAATAGCCATAGCAACACAGGGGGTGGGCTTGGCAGAGGACTTTGGAATTTCAACTGAAATAGCAGCCAGCAGCACAAGGGACACTTCATAATGACTGTAAGTACTGTCCCTTGTGCTGAGTAGAACTATAGGCAAAACTTTTTTTTTTTTCTTTCATTTTTGATAGAGTAAGGGAGGGTTATAACCCCTGTAAGATTCTTTTACTTTTTGCCATCTGTGTCCCATTGCAGAAATGTTCCTTCACTTCCTGTCCCATATCCAAACAGGAAGTGGGAGGAAATCTCTGCAAATTAAGGGAATTCCTTGAGAACCACCAGGTCCCCAGAACTGTCCCCACTGGACGATTTCCCCTCTATTACTTTTTTGGGAACAACCCAAAATTTGGATTTTATTTAACCTTTACTTTCAACGATAATGGTAATCAGAACAGATAGAGAGGGTGAATCACCCTAACGAGGGCACAGATAGCAATAAAAATTGACAAGAATTTTAATCCCTCTCCACTCTATCTAAAGCTAAAAAAGAAAAAAAAGTTTTGCCTTTAGTTATACTTTAGGGGAAAAAAAATGTACTAAACTTTAGGCTTTTAAAGCGGTCTCTATAGTCTAAAGTTAAGGTTAGAGAAAGGGTTTTTTGGGTGTTACCTTGCACTTTTAACTTCCAACTTTGTAATCAAGACTTTCTGAAGATTAACAAACTCTTGTCCTTTCCTTTACGTTATAATAAAGTTACTCTGAACTCCGGCGCCAATTTCTTTCCTTCTAACTGTCTATCCACAAAATCAAACCTAATTGGACCTATGAATAATTGAATATATCTTGCAGGACAAAGAACACCAAATTAGATTCTTATCACCAACTCATTTTATTATTGCGAGGTAGACAGAGGGCGGATGTGGGCCTCCTGACTAACAGAAAATTGTTCAGTAAATAATTGGATCGTACAAACCTGAATTTAAACTTTCAGGGGAAACTGTTGTGTATACCGGAATGGCTTCCTTTTGCTGTCCCTGTCATTTTCAAATCAGAAATCATTCTTGATTTGGTTGATACTTTTGTATGCTTGTTGTGCCAAATTTGCAAGTTAATATTTCATATAGAATATTGTATTATATACAAAACAATGCTTTTGCAGAATAAATGCTGAGAGAAAGCCAGTTACAGATCATTTTTTTAAGGTGCAGTACCAGAGAGGTCCTTCTCTATTATGGAAGAGCCCTGGGGCCATACTAAAATGTACTAAACAAAACTCTGAGCTTTAAAGCCAGAATCCTGAGATTGAATGTTAGAATTCCGAGTTTCAAAGTCAACTCTTCCATACTCCATGACAACTCTTTTTCAGTATCTTCTAAAGTTTAGGCTGTCTGCAGCAGTGTTTCTCAACCGGGGTGCTGCGGCACCCAGAGTGCCATTTGGATTCCCCTTGGGGTGTTGTGAGCCCTTGATCAGCATCATGGCTTGTAATGGTGCAAGTGAGATGGCCACCAGCATCATAACAGCATCATGGCATCATTCAGTCATTCATTACTCTGTTGTTGGGGTTTGGCAGCACAACGGCAATGCATGACGCTCATCCAGTTCAGGCAACATTCAGGAGAAGGTGGAAGTCTACTTTCTCCAGACCTGCTACACCTCCTGCCCTCTGCTGTGCTACTGGACCCAAAAGGTAGAGCTTGCAGGTAAAGAGAGGACTGTGTGATTGGGAAGACCTGTGATGGGGAACTGTGTATTTGGGGGGCTCTGTAATAGGGGTGTTCTGTGATGAACTCATCATGAGTGGACTCAGCCATGGGGGTATTCAGATGTGACAGGGGATCTCATGCTAAGGGTGATCCCTAGGTGATGGAGAGACTCTGATGTGATGGGGGCCTCTAACATGAACAAGGGACTCTGATGTGATGGGGGGGGGGGGCTCTCATGTAGAGGGGGAACTCTGATGGGATGAGAACATCTGACATAAGGGGGGGGGGGCCTTGCAATGAAGGGGAACTGATGTGATGGAAGACTTTCACGAGGGCTGTTGTGTGCATCATCCCAGGATAGGTTTTCCCATCTATAAGTGTTATGTTTTTTACTTTTTAGACTGGGGTGTTCAGTAGCATTGAGGTTGGGGCTCTATTCAGGACACTTGATTTCCTCCACACCAAGCTGATAAAACCATGTCTTTATGGAGCTAGCAATAAAGTATCATTGTAAATTGTGCATGCCCCTTATGTACAAAATGTATTAATTAGAAATGTGCTCTCTGCTTTTACCCATGCCACAGCCATGTTGATTTGCATTTTGGCACAGCACACAAAATGATCCCCTCTCCCCGACACATCACATTCCGTTGGTAGTACCACCTGCCAAATTAAACCCATTCAAGTGAACCCATATGAGGTTATATGGTCACATCTCCACTCCAAGTTGCCTGAAGCTCAAAAAAGTTTTGGAGCTTCTTTAGTAGCTCCATTTGGGTAGATTGGTGTGTTTTTGAAGTTTTTTTTATTCATAAAAATTCCCCTGAAAAGCACAATTTGTGCATTTTTTTTTTCATTTTTTTTCAAATTTTGTTTCGCGTTACTGAGTTTCTCAAATGCAATAATTAAAGTGGTTGTAAAGGAAAATGTGTGAGTTTTTTTTTTTGAATAACAAACATTTCTATACTTACCTGCTCTGTGAAATAGAAGTCTACAGAGCGGCCCCGATCCTCTTCTTCTCGAGTCCCCCGCCGGCCTTCCTGGCTCCTCCTCTCTTGCTGGTGCCCCCAAAAGGAAGCCAATTCCCATGGGGCACTTGTGTGGGCTCGCTCCCGGTACCCGCTGCTGCGTTCATTGACACAGACAGGTAGACTCGGACCCACCCCCTCATCACTGGAGTTGAATAATAGTAGTGGGAGCCAATGGCTCCCATTGCTAAAGATCTGCCCAGGGAAGAGGGACAAAGCCAGGAGAGCTGCAGTTCTCATGCACAGCGCTGGACCACAATGGGGCTCAGGTAAGTATATGGGGGGGGGGGGGAGAAGGTTTTTTTTATCTTAATACCTAGAATGCATTACAGTAGAAAAAACCTTGAGGCTTTAGAACCACTTGAAATAAAGGTAAAAAATTATAATAAATAAATAATAATTATAATAAGTAAATAATAAGAAAAAGAAAAATAATTATAATAAATAAATTAAGTAAATAAATACGACTAACCCTAACCAAAAAAAAATTAAAATAATAATAATAATAAGAAGAAAATACATAAATAATAAAACCCCTACCCCTAATCCTATCCCCTAAACCTAAAAAAAAAAAAATAATATAAAGATATAAAAGCTGACGAAAAAGCTGAAAGCCATATAAATAGATGATGAAACCGATGACATTTTCCTCTATTGGCTAATAAAAAAAAATGCCAAAGCTCAAAAACGCTTTACAAACAATATACAAAAAACTCAAAAACACTCATAAAAATGCAAGAAAAAAATGCCTGGAAAATTGCTCAAAAACATGACGCTTAGGTAAGAATGCAGCCTAAAGGGTTGAAAGAGGCAGTGAGGAAGCGGCATATCTCCTCCTCGCCTCCTGTCAAATATTCTCTGAAAAGTGATGCACTGCAGATCCCCCTTCAGAGGGCAACACTTGTGTAAATGAGCCCTTAGGGTTACTGGATATTTTTAGTTTCAATATGGTCATTATGGTTTTAAAAGAAAACGTAACAAGCTCTCCCATGCACGGGCTGAGCTAAACATTCACATAGGCAGCCAGTGTCACGCCTCCCATAGCTGAGCCTAGCGTACAGAGGGGTCACCCTGGTGAAAGACACAGGCTAACCTGAGGTGCGGAGTCTAAGCGCCAACCGGTATTCACCAGAGCTCCTGATGGTGGAGATGGACTTTGCTGCTTGTCGGCGCCAGGTCGCGGTCCTCAGGGTCGCCCCACCATGAGGTGAGCCAGTTTGGATCCGGCAGCAGAGGACTTGATAGGAATAGACAGGACCGTAGTCAAAGAAAGTTGTTAGCCAATGGGAATTGAGAGCCAGGAAGGTCGTCAGCCAAAAGGGAAGTCGAGAGCCAGGAAGGTCGTCAGCCAAAGCCAGGTCATACACGGAGGAACACGGAAACCAGTAGATAGCCAGCAGAGAGGCACCTAGAAGCACAAACACACAAGCAAAGGACTGCAAGCCAACAGGCGATATATATATCCTGTGTGCAACCTCATCACTAAGTGATGTCAAGGAAGAAGCAGGAAGTGATGAAGAAATCGGAGTCTATAAAGACAGCAGTCAGCACATGTCCAAGATGGCTGCAGACAAAAAAGCAAGGTAAGACCTTGAAAGCCAGGCACATGTAGGCATCATACATTGTCAAAACAGTGAAGTTCAAACCTAAACTGAGGAGGACCAGCAAACAAATTAGAGTTAATATCCCAATCATTGCCAGATTGTCCTCTAAAGGGGCAACAGACCCCAAACAAATATGTCATCCAGGAAGGAAGAAGAACTAGGAATGTGAGAGGAAAAGGAAGAAAGGTTAATAGAGGAAGGGAGAGAAGAAAGACCAAAATAATTAGAGATTGCCATGGACCCGGGATTGGCGCAGGCCACAATTATAAACCACCATAACAAAGTCAGAGGCTGGGATGGGATGGGAAGGAATAGTTGATCCAAGGTTCCCAAACACTAAGGATCTTGGAATGCGAAGACTTCATGATACTGGACATCTACTCATTGACCATCAGGGCAGTCATCTGGGTTTTTACACCTTGGAAGGCAACAGACGGAGTCTTCCAGGCATGAGCAATGATCCGCTTAGCAGAAATAAAAAGGAAAGCCAATTTCTGCTGAGGTGCAAACAGGCCTGGTAGGGTTTCTGGATACTTTGATTAGACTTTGTCCTGTTTGCTAGCAGCCGTTTGCACATTGGATTTCACTAAGTTCTGCATTATCTGTCTGTGTAATGAACTGTTTGTAGTAATTGCACATAACTTTGAGTGCAGTCGCAGACCCGATGTAAAATTTTTCACTGCCTCATTCTTATTAACTGTGCGTTTAATAGCATCAGTATGGAGAGCTCTGTACATTTAATAGACTGAGAATGATAGCATTGAATGTCTTATAAGTACAGAGGATGATAGTTAACTGAGCTGAGAAGAGACAGATGTTCATCTAGTACGACCTCTCATAAATTGCAGCAGTCTAGGTACTTCTTCCACACTCCACAGATGTCCCTTTTTCATTTGTACCTTTTATATGGACCAAGGATATACCAATAAAAAGTAGCACAATTTCCTCTAAGTTGTCTTTTTACCAAAATGAACAACCCCTGTAGTCATCCAGCCAAGTGCCAAATTCTGTTTATGTAGCCTGAGGGATGACTTACATTCTGTTGGGTTCTAAAGCTGAACTCCAGCCTTCCCTTCAGTCTTGCACTGGTGTACAGTCTCCTTCATCCTACTGAAATTGCTATCCCTGTTTCTCCTGCACACTGTGAGCTTCTTACAGTACAGTCATGGCCAAAAATATTGGCACCACTGCATTTCTGTCAGATAATGCACCACTTCGCCCAGAATATTGTTGCAATTGAAAATGTTTAGGCATTCTCATGTTTCTTTTTTTTACATATAAAGCAGGCGCTGTTAAGTGATGGCTAATGTGGATTGTAAGGGAACCGCGACCCACACTTTGTTTGTGGGCTTACGTCAGTATACGGCTTCCTACAGTCTTGAACATATACACCAGATTTGCCAGCCGCCCTACATAGAAAACTAGCCGACAACTTAGCTTGTATGTATCTGAAAACAACTAACTCCCTTATTGAACAAGAAACCGACTTTTTATACACTTGAGAAGTATGTCAGTCACTACATGAACAATGACCTTAATATTTACCCAAAATATCACACAATGGTTAGATAACGAGGAACAGCTGACTCATGGCTAATCCCATCTAGACACGGTTATCATTAACATGCTAATTACCGTATATACTCGAGTATAAGCCGACCCGAATATAAGCCGAGGCCCCTACTTTTACCATAAAAAAATGGGAAAAATGATTGACTTGAGTATAAGCCTAGGGTGGGAAATGCAGCAGCTACTGGCACATTACAAAGTACATTACAGCACATTACAGCACATTACACTGTACATCACAGCACATTACACTGTACATTACAGCACATTACACTGTACATCACAGCACATTACACTGTACATTACAGCACATTAGGCCTCCCCCTCCCCCCCTCAACCCAGGTCAACCATAAGTACCGGTAATAAATAAATAAAAATATATACTGTAAAATAAACTATTAAATATAATTATTTAGGAACCTTGGGGTGCTGGATGCTGCTGATCTGCATAGTGGCAGGTGTGGGTAACGGTTTCCTCAGTGCCTCCCGCTCCCGGCAGCTTCTTCACTTCTTCTTCAGCAGCGCGGCTGCCAGCACTGGCTCCTCCCACGATGTGACGTGCGGGCGCAGCTCATCCACTGACTCTCCGCTGACTGTCTCCTCTGCTCCTCTGCTACAGAGGAGTCAAGCGGCGGGTCATGTCATTCCGGCATACACTATTATCATATTAACGGCGGCGGATGCGGGGCGGGAGGGTCGGGGTGAAATACACACTTATTCCCGGTCATTCCTCAAACGTTCCTGCCATTTCTCCACTTTCGTTTTTTGCTCACTCGAGTATAAGCCGAGGGGGTGCTTTTTCAGCCCAAAAAATGTGCTGAAAAATTCGGCTTATACTCGAGTATATACGGTAACTCACCTAAACCAGCCTGGACTCAGCCTAAATTAGCCTGGAAGACCAGATGGCCAGCAACAAGGCTAAAACAAAATACAAAATTACACATTATCCTAAGTATGAACACAGAACACCTTATTATACAGACAATAGCAAGAGTCTGTCCGTCTCCTACATTGAAGTACATGGAATACACATCTAAGCATTGCTTTCATTATTTAGGAGTCACAGACTTCATGGCAACAGGCTATAGGTCTCACAGTGTAAAGTGGGATTAAATCTTCATATTTCTTGAGAGATATTGTTGATAAATATTACTCTCCCATTTGAAGTTATCCAAACCATATTCTCAGTGTCCATGAAGTCCATCATTTCCTTGGTCACCCTGTGTCCCTAATAGACACAGGGTGACTTACACATAAGGGGAGCCTAGGTGGCTGAGACAGGGATTTCTCAACTTCTCTAAGGTAAGCTGGGTTCCACGGGCCCCCCAACCAAAGTGACTCCTGTCACATAGATATAATGCTAAATAACATACAAATGTGCCAATAGTGTGAACACAACATTACACTATTGCTGTATAACCAGAAGAAAATTAATAAATGTGAAGCATGCACAGTCCATATACAAAGAAGTCTTCTTAAGTGAAATACATTAGTGCTCAATAAATGCTGTCACCCACACTGTGCCTTTTTATTTTGATTCAAGTGCTCCACCTTGTGAGAAGACTCATAAATCTGCTCATCAGAAGCCCCAGGGACCATACAGCCTTATCAGCAATCAGAACACCTGGATAGCTCTGTACCTCTCTATTCCCTCTCGGATGGCCGATGTTGACTATATGGAGGTAAAACAGAGACACCCATAATAGTGCAGCATTGTTTAATTAAATAATAAAATGCCACCACACACACATCAATAGTTAGGCTTACATAGAATGTGCCCTGACTGGCACCAGTTCAGATCGCATACCAATTGCATCCCCTTTGCTCAACCAATGTAATGGGCTCATCCCTCTTTAAACACCCTGAGAAGCCGGCCGGTGTGTGTTCCACGGAGTCACCAGAGGTGACATCACTGGTTAGTAAGGAAGTGTAGACATGCGGACATCAATGCATTTCGCCATATGGCGTCTTCAGGAAATCCAATGCATTGATTGAATTTTGGACCACACTTCTTTCTCCAACTGATCCAGGTCTCTCAGAATGGAAGGGTTCCTTTTCCCAACAGCGGTTTTGAGATCTTTCCACAGGTGCTCTATTGAATTTAGATCTGGACTCATTGCTGGCCAGTTCAGTACTCTCCAAGTAAGGAAAGTGACGACAACAACAATTCTAATGTCTCTTTCTGGCACATAGCTTGTGGAATTTGGGAAGTATATCAAACGATTCTTCAGAATTTCCAACGGAGCTATGTGCCAGAAAGAGACATCAGAATCGTCGCTGTCGTCACTTTCCGTACCTGATGACGAATTTTCCCACAAATCGCTATCGCTTAGCTCTTCAAGTAACTCGTCGCTGTTTTCCAGTTCATCTAAAAGCGTTTTTGCGCAAAAAGAACACTTTTTGGACGCCATGGTCGTTCTCTATTTTCCAGGCACAAAGCACTGGAAAAGCACAGGCAGAGCACTGGAAAAGTCACCAGGTGAAATCCTGTGGTGAAATGGGATGATACAGTGTAATCCATTAGGATCACAGCTTTGTATCATCTCATTTAGTGTATTTACATTTTTTTAATTGCCGCCGGTTCCACCCCCCTGCGTCGCAACGCTCGCAGGTAAGGGAACCGGAAAATAGGTGCTGGCATCGGCCGAGCACGCAGGACAGCAGAAGGACGGCTGGGGGAGGACGGCGGGGGATCGCAGGGGAAGGTGAGTTTTAAAATGTAAAACAACAGATTTCAATGCAAAACAATGTGCCGCTTTTAGCACAGAAATCCCAACATTATCAGACCGCCAGGGAGGTTAAACGGTTCTATTGGTGGAAACGGGGGTGCGACTTGCCATGCGATTTTGAATTGTCACATTGCACTGGTGTGAACAGGCAGAGTGCTGTGATGTTTTCAGAAATCTTTGTACAGCACCCTGCTGGCCCCTCCCACCAGTTATGATCTGCCTGCATTGCAAAGAGAAGCAGGGAAATGTGATTGAAGTACCAGTGATGTCATTGGGTCCAAAATAGAAAATTCAATGGGAATAGAAATGTTTTATTTAAAAATGTAATTAGCATTTTAATGATTGGGAGGGAGGAACCAGGGGAGGCAAAATATAGTCAGCTTTATTTATAGTTAATTGTGATACAGCTTCTTGCGCAGGGCTGTATTTTACACATGTCTTTGGCATTCAATGGTGCTAGCTGCAGCTTCATATCAACCTCTTCAGCTCCGGAAGGTTTTACCCCCTTAATGATCAGGCCATTTTTTGCGATTCGGCACTGCGTTGCTTTAGCTGACAATTGCACGTTGGTGCGACGCTGTACCCTTTTTTTCCCTACAAATAGAGCTTTCGTTTGGTGGTATTTGATTACCTCTGCGATTTTTATTTTTTGCGCTAAAAACAAAAAAATAGCGACAATTTTGAAAAAAAAAAAAAAAGCAATATTTTCTACTTTTTTTTTTGTTCCAATATTTCTTTATTAAGTTTTCAATAATTACATACATAAAGTAAATGTATGTGATTATTGAAAACATAATATTTTCTACTTTCTGCTATAAAACATTCTCAATAAAAAAAATGTAAAAAAATCTATTTTTTTTTTATCAGTTTAGGACAATTTGTTTTCTGCTACATATTTTTGGTAAAAAAAAAAAAAAAAAATCCCAAAAAGCATATAATAATTGGTTTGCACAAAAGTTATAGCGTTTACAAACTACTAGATTTTTGGACTTTTTATTATTTCCTTTTTTTTATTAGTAATGGCGGCGATCAGCGATTTTTATCGGGACTGCGACATTGCGGCAGACAAATCTAACACTAAGTGACACTTTTTGGGGACCAGTGACATTAATACAGTGATCAGTGCTAAAAAATATGCACTGTTCCTGTATAAATGACACTTGCAGGGAAGGGGTTAACACCCAGGGGTGATCAAGGGGTTAAATGTGTTCCCTATATGTGCTTACTAACTGTGTGGTGGATGGTTTGAACAGAGGCAGAGAGAGATTGGTGATTCAGCTTAGCTGAATCACACAATCTTTCCCTGCCTCTCTGACAGGAGAGCCGTCTTGCATTATTTACATTCCTGACGGCTCTCCTGTCAGTCTAGCCCAGGGGTGGGGAATCTTTTTTCTGCCAAGGGCCATTTAGGTATTTATAAAACCATTTGGGGGCCGTAAAAAATTATCACCTTAAAAATGTGCCTGTTATATTTGGTCAAACATTTAATTACCTCACCCCTAATGTGATGGCTGCAACTGCTTCTCTTTGGTGAGGTGTGTGATATTAGCTGGTATTGATGATGTTTCTACTCGCAACTGGTTTTCCAGGTTTGCGTCGGTCAGTCTGGAGCGCAGTCGACTTTTTTGTGGTGGTAAGTTTTGAAAAGAACTGCTGGCAGGTACTGCTGGTGGGTACAGCTGGCTGGTACAGCTGGCTGGTAATGCTGGGGGTACTACTGGCTCAGGCTGGTACTGCTGGCTTGTACTGTGCTGTGAGTACTGCTGGATGGTACTGCTGGCTCAGGCTGATACTGCTGTGGGTACTGCTGGCTGGTACTGCTGTGGGTACTGCTGGCTCAGGCTGGTACTGATGGCTGGTACTGTGCTGTGGGTACTGCTGTGGGTACTGCTGGCTCAGGTTGGTACTGCTGGCATGTACTGCTGGCTGGTATTGCTGTGGGTACTGCTGGCTGGTACTCTCCTGTAGGTACTGCTGGCTCTGCTGTGGGTACTGCTGGTTCTGGCTGGTACTGCTGTGTGTACTGCTGGTACTGCTGTGAGTACTGCTGGCTCTGGCTGGTACTGCTGGCTCTGGCTGGTACTGCTGTGTGTGCTGCTGGCGGGAAATGCTGGCTAGGAGAAGTGTAGCAGCGCCACGCTGGAGGAAGAGGCGATGTTTCCTGTATTGGTCACAGGTGGAGTGCATTTGATATCACTCTGCCTGTGACTCACTCAGACTGTCAGAACAAAGCCGGAACTATACAGGAAGCATTGGCTCCGTTCTGACAGATCAGCTGAGAGACAGACTCAGCTGCATGGGGGGCCGGACCAGATGACTTCGGGGGCCGCATACGGCCCCCGAACCGTAGGTTCCCCACCCCTGGTCTAGCCGAAGATCACGGGAGGCCAGCAGCGATCGAGCCCGCTCCTCCCGCTGTCTGACTCCTGCTGTGTCTAATCACAGCGGGAGCGAAGCTCCGGTGTCGCGCGACCACGTGCACATAATCACGTAGATCTACGTGATTATGCGCAGCTGAGCCGCCCTGCCACAGTAAATCTGCCTGGCGCGGTTGGCAAGTGGTTAAAGGAAACGTCTGCCTAAAAAGCCACCAGCCATAAGAGAACTGCTCCTGCCGATCTACATCTGAAAATGTTAGATTCTTTGGCTTTCAGCCTGACAGCTGCTATACTTTAAGTGGTTGTAGAGGCAGAAGGCTTTTTAATCTTAATGCATTCTATGCATTAGGATAAAAAACTTTCTGTGTGCAGCAGCCCCCCCTCAGTCCCCCTGATTCTTACCTGAGCCCCATCTCTATCCAGCGATGTTGCAGGAGAGACTTAGCCGTCTAATGATTGGCTGAGACACAGCAGCGGCGCCATTGTCAATCAAAGTCAGTCAGCCAATGAGGAGAGAGAGGGGGTGGGGCCGAACCGCAGCCTTGTGTCTGAATGGATACACTAAGCTGCAGCTCGGTTTGGGTGTCCCCATAGCAAGCTACTTGCTGTGGGGGCAGTCAACAGGAGGGAGGGGTGAGGAGAGCCAAAAAGACCCGAAAAGAGGGGGATCCGGGCTGTGCAAAACCAACTGCACCTAGCAGGTAAGTATAGTGTGTTTGTTATTTTTAACCAAAAAAAAAAAAAAAATTACACTTTAGTATCACTAGAAAAACAATAATGAAAACGCTAAAAAGCTTTAAACAAGGAAATTGTATGTGTGTTCCAAGCCTAATGTTTAGCACACGCACTGACTAACGTTCTTTCAGAGTGGCCCCCATATCAAGAAATAAACGTCTTTCCTTGTAAATAAATGTATACAAAGGCTGAACTCTTCTACTCTTTCTTGAGGATAAGAACATGCAGCCAGCAACACGCTGAACAATTCTGCAATCCAATATTAAAAATGACATAGTCACATCTCCGATGCTTCAAGAAAATCTGTCATCAGAATTCAACATAATTGTGTGTATAATTCAAACAGCCTCAGGATGTTATTCATCATTTCCTTCACCGAGCAGCCTGGAAATGTAGGATGTTTTATGTATTTGTATGTGTATGTATGTATAAGAAATTCTCCTCTCTGTGTTGCTGGAAGACTCTGCTCCTTCCTCTATCTAAGAGCCGGTTCACACTGGGGCGACCTGACAGGTCGCCGTAGGTCGCCTGCCATCAGGGCTGCCGCTAGAAATCCTGGGGCCCCATACAGCCTACCTGACAGGCCCCCCCCCCCCCCCTCCACAGAAAATATCAAAATTATATTATCACCCCCTCCCCCAATCCCTCTTCCTAGCAGAAATCCCTCCCAATCACCCCTCACAGCGCAACCCCCCAAATCCCTCCACAAATTCACAACCCCATCCCCATACAGAGTGCAGGGGTCAGGAATGCATTACGTACAGAGTGCAGGGGTCAGGAATACGTTCAGGAGAATGCTAGATACAGAATGCAGGGTTCTGGAGTGCATTATGCACAGGGTTCAGGAGAGTGCTAGATAGGGAGTAGTGCCTTACTAAGCTGACCAAGATTTCCCATAGATGCAAATGTTAGACAGGGAGCAGTGCCATACCAAGGTGACCAAGATTCTCCATTGAGGACAATGTTAAAAATCGGGAGTAGTGCTATACCAAGGTGACCAAGATTCTCCATTTAGGAAAATGTTAAAAATCGGGAGTAGTGCTATACCAAGGTGACCAAGATTCTCCATTGAGGCCAATGTTAAAAATCAGGAGAAGTTCTATACCAAGGTGACCAAGATTCTCCATTGAGGACAATGTTAAAAATCAGGAGAAGTGCCATACCAAGGGGACCAAGATTCTCCATTGAGGAAAATGTTAAAAATCGGGAGTAGTGCTATACCAAGGTGACCAAGATTTCACATTGAGACCATTGTTAAAAATCAGGAGTAGTGGCATATCAAGCTGTCCGTAGTAGCGAATGTAAGTAAATGCCTCTGTACTGCACCTCTTCCCAGCTGCTACAACCTCTGCAACACACACACCTCTCCTCTGCCCTTATCTCCCCCAAAGGTCCCCCATCTTCCACATGATTACCTTTCTAAAATACCTTTCTGTTGCTGGCTGCCATATCTTCCTTCTCCTTCTTCCCTATGCACGTGTTGCTTGACACAGGGGGCGGGTCTGAGTAGCAGTCCCGCCCATTACCGACATCACAACATGAATTTGACAGGTGCAGTCTCTCATTGTGGCTGCATAGTGCCAGAGATGTATAGTAACGAAGTAGAACTACTTAAGTACTGTACTTAAGTACCGAAATGCGGTATCTGTACTTTCCTAGAGTAGAATTTTTTTCTCCTACTTCTACTTTTACTTCACTACATTTTTTCGATGATTTCGATACTTCTACTCAAGTATTTTTTTTTTGTGCTGCATAGTTACTCGTTACTTTTAAAAAAATTACCACTGCCAGAACAGTAGATGGCAGGTTGCATAAAGCTCAAAAAAATGTGTATAATGTCATTTGTAAATCAGCGCATACGAAAATAAAGGCTGTGTATAATAAAAGCTGCTATACCAAATCTTTCCAATAAAAAGAAAATATGAAACAAACAAATAAATGGTGCTACAGCGCTTAAAGTGCATCAAGAAACTACTAACAAACACCGGTTAATCATTTGAATAAATCATTTGAAATAATAAAAACAATATGATGTTCATACTTTTGACTTCTTTCTTTAATAACTACATAACACAGTACTTGTACTTCTACTTTCAGTACTTGAGTAGAAATTTTTTTTCAAAACTACTGGTACTTTTTACTTTTAGTACTTAAGTAGCAAATTTTTTGAAAAAACTACTTGCAATACTTAAGTAAAAAAAATGTTGAATACTTTAGTACTTCTACTTAAGTAACTTTTTCTGCGAGCACTTCCACTTCTACTCAAGTAATTTTTTGATCGAGCACTTGTACTTTTACTCAAGTAGAAATTTCGAGTACTTTATACAAGTCTGCATAGTGCACACCCAGCTGGTTTGTTAGCCAATCCCTGGCTGTTCTAAATGTTCCCACTGCTGCAGTTCCTTTTGAGCTAGAAGGTAACATTTATCACCAGAATTATGCCGGACAAAGCCTCTGTACAGCGGGACAGCCCTGCCCAGGTTGGGAGGTATGCTGTCATCCTACCGATCTTCCTGCTGATCGGGCCCCCCTATGTGTCGGGGCCCCATACAGAAGTACTGGCTGTACCCCCCTGATGGCGGCCCTGCCTGCCATAGATAAGCTGTGGACCCGTTCTAATAGGAGCGACACAAGTCGCTCCGACTTAGAAAAAGGGTCCGGAGCTTCTTTGGGGCGACCCGGAGCGACCTGCATTGACTTCAATTATATGAAGTCCGTGCCGGCCGCTCCGAGGTCGCAGTGCGAGCTGCGCACCGCGATTACACAGGTCGCCCGGCAAAGTCAGCTCACCCCAGTGTGAACGGGGTCTAACTCTCCTCTCCTTAAATACTCTCTACTGTTGGAGGACTCTGCTCCGTCCTCTATCGAACTCTCCTTTCCTGAAATACTCTGCTCTGCTGGAGGACTCTGCTCCTTCCTCTATAACTCTCCTCTCCTGAAATACTCTGCACTGCTGGGGGACTCTGCTCCTTCCTCTATCTAACTCTCCTCTCCTGAAATACTCTGCACTGCTGGGGGACTCTTCTCCTTCCTCTATTTAACTCTCCTATCCTGAAATACTCTGCACTGCTGGAGGACTCTGCTCCTTCCTCTATCTAACTCTCCTCTCCTGAAACACTCTGTACTGCTGGAGGACTCTGCTCCTTCCTCTATAACTCTCCTCTCCTGAAATACTCTGCACTGCTGGGGGACTCTGCTCCTTCCTCTATCTAACTCTCCTCTCCTGAAATACTCTGCACTGCTGGGGGACTCTGCTCCTTCCTCTATCTAATTCTCCTCTCCTAAAATACTCTGCACTGCTGGAGGACTCTTCTCCTTCCTCTATCTAACTCTCCTATCCTCTCCTGAAATACTCTGCACTGCTGGAGGACTCTTCTCCTTCCTCTATCTAAAGCCCCGTACACACGTACCGAATGTCGGCCGAACGCGATCGGCCGTCTTTTGTCTGGTGCTGTCCTGTCGGTTGAAAAGTGCTAAAGACTGCACATGAATTTTGTCGGCCAACAACAGCCGACTGCAGAAGTGATGTCATGTGATGGTTAACTTTCCGCGTGTTTTTTCTTCTATGAGCATGCCCAGTCTTGCTCATCTGCTGTTAGTCGGCCGAATTCTGTACTGACTGGCGAACAATCGGCCGTTCTGGTGACAGCCAACAAAAATTTTATAGCCTGCACACCCGATTCTGTTCGGCCGAAAAGTCGGAGTTGGTTGTCAGAAGCATCATACTAACAAGCCGACAATCGGCCGATCGTTCAGCGGCCGAATATTTACGGCCGACAATCGCTACGTGTGTACGGGCCTTTACTCTCCTATCCTCTCCTGAAATACTCTGCACTGCTGGAGGACTCTGCTCCTTCCTCTATCTAACTCTCCTCTCCTGAAATACTCTGCTCTGCTGGAGGACTCTGCTCCTTCCTCTATCTAACTCTGCCCCTTGCTGCCAGAAAAATGTAAAATGACATTCTAAACTTTTTCCGGCATCAATTTTCTGTAGATGTTATTTCGTGTTTTCTGTAGGAGATCAGCACTGTGCCATGCATTCACAAAGTAAAAAGAGTGACTTTTCTCTCTGGAGTTGGAGTAGGGCACAGACAGTGGGTGGAGAGGATTAGCAGAAAAATAGTCCCTATTATTCCTCTTTTTTCCTCTCTCCTGGCTTTAGAAGTGAATCCATTAGCCAAAAAATTAGAGCAGCAAGACACGAAGGCGTACAAATTACTCCCGGCTTCGATGGCGCTCTCTAATCCACACTTGTAGCTATTCAGCAGAGTCTGTGAGAGGAAAGCTCTGACTACAGGGTGGCCGTAATGCCGATTTATTTATTTATTTATTTATTAAGCATTTCGTCTCATCTGTAAATACAAAATTGTGTTGTTAAATTGACTTAGTCACTGGAAATTTTTTTTTTGGAAGGTAATAATAAAAAAAAAAAAAAAAAAAGTGTTACCAAGTTTTAAGCTTGAACCCCAGGCAAAAACAGCTGGACACGAATAAAATACACTGCTCAAAAAAATTAAAGGATTCTAATCAGAGTATAGCATCAGTTCAATTAAACTCTTGGGTTATTGATCTGGTCAGTTAAGTAACAGAGGGAGTTGTTAATCAGTTTCAGTTGCTTTGGTGTTAATTAAATTAACAACAGGTGCACTAGATGGGCAACAATGAGAGGACCTCAAAAACAGGAATGGTTTTACAGGTGAAGGCCACTGACAATTTTTTTCCTACTCCTCTTTTCTGACTGTTTTTCACTAGTTTTGCATTTGGCTAGTGTCAGTGTTGCTACTGGTAGCATGAGGCGATACCTGGTCCCTATAGAGCAGGGGTCTTCAAACTATGGCCCTCCAGGTGTTCAGGAACTACAATTCCCATCATGCCTAGTCATGTCTGTAAATGTCAGTTTTACAATGCCTCATGGGACGTGTAGTTCCACAACAGCTGGAGGGCCGTAGTTTGAGGATCCCTGCTATAGAGGTTCCAGAGAAAGTCCAACTCCTCCAGTATGGCACATCGATACCTGCCATCGCTGGAAGGTTTGCTGTGTCTCCCAGCACAGCCTCAAGAGCATGGAGGAGATTCCAGGAGACAGGTAGTAACTCTAGGAGAGCTGGACAGGGCCGTAGAAGGTCCTTAACCCATCAGCAGGACTGGTATCTGCTCCTTTGTGCAAGGAGGAACAGGATGACCCTACAAAATTACCTCCAACGAGCCACTGGTGTGAACAATCATAAACAGACTTTGAGGGTGGCCTGTGGAGCTTGATTGGCATTTGCCATTGAAGACTAGAATTGGCAGATCTACCAGGGCGAGCGAGCATTTTCGAAGATGAGAGCAGGTTCATCCTGAGCACATGTGACCGATGTGAAAGGGTCTGGAGAAGCCGTGGAGAACGTTATGCTGCCTGTAACATCGTTCAGCATGACCGGTTTGGTGGTGGGTCAGTGACGGTCTGGGGAGGCATATCCATGGAGGGACGCACAGATCTCTACAGGGTAGACAATGGCACCCTGACTGCCATTAGGTATCGGGATAAAATCCTTGGACTCGTTTTAGACCCTACGCTGGTGCAGTGGGTCCTGGGTTCCTCCTGGTGTGCGACGATTCCCAGCCTCATGTGGTGAGAGTATGCAGCCAGTTCCTGGAGGATGAAGTAATTGATGCCATTGAATGACCCAGGGGCGTAACTACAGGGGTTGCAGGGGTTGCAATCGCTACCGGGCCCCATGCTCCAGGGGGCCCGGTAGCAAACCAGTGGGTGAACTTCTAGGATCTCAAAGGTCACACTTGCGAACGGGCCCTGGCATTTCACCACTGTGGGGAGGCCCCAAGATTGCAGGAAGGGGGCCCACTGCAGAACTTGTGAAAGGATCCTGATGCGGGACCATAATAAAAGGCCATGCAATGAGATTGAAGAGCCCCAGGATTAGTGGGAAGAGCCCCGGGCTTAAAGGGAAGGGCCCCGGCCAGGGGTCTGGGGGCCCCGGCCAGGGGTCTGGGGGCCCCTCATGGTTTCTTGCATCGGGGCCCTGGAGGTTCTAGTTACGCCTCTGGAATGACCCCTATGCTCACTTGACCTAAATCAAATGAAACACCTCTGGGACATTATGTTTCAGTCCATCTGACACCGCCAAGTTGCACCTCAGTCTGTTCAGGAACTCAGTGATGCCCTGGTCCAGATCTGGGAGGAAATACCCCAGGACACCATCCGTCGTCTCATTAGGAGACTTTGTCAGGCATGCCTACAACTACAAGCACGTGGGGGCCATACAAACTACCATTCTGAGTTGCTGCAATGACATTTCAGCAAAATGGACTAGCCTGCTGCATAATTTTTTCACTTTGATTTTTGAGCTGTCTTTGAAATCAGCCCGTTTCCCGATTGTCCGAAAGGAGAAGCCATGCCATTGAGCTTGGAGGAGGAGGGAGGAGACATAGAAGACGGGGAAGAAGCCGCCGTCGCCGTCTCCTGCTGTTGCAGATGGGTGAGTGAGCCAGGGGGGGTCCTGTATGAGTTATAGCATCATCATCAATGGGGAATAGAACTGACTTGTGCCAATTAACTTTCAGACCAGTGACCATTGAAAAGTAATTTAGGAACCAAAGTGCTCCCTGTAGGGAGGGACCCGCTTCTTAGAGGAACAGTATCAGGCCACCCGCTCCTCAACCCATCCTGCCCGGAGCCCACGAATGTCAGAGGAAACACGTAAGGTCTCCGCAACAGGCTTAATAGCAAAGGCAAAAAAGGTCAGAGAAAGATGGCAGGCCTGCCTACTACCAAGGGCCAGGCAGAATGGGGCCGACAGACCACCGCCAAGTCTAATCGAGGCCCTAGGTTAAAAATACAAAAAACTTTTAGCCATTGAATAAAACGCAGAGGTAGATCCATTCTACGATGCACTTCCCAGAGATAGGGCCATTCAATCGTTTCAAAAGCCTTCTCTATGTCTAATGATGCCCCTGCTCTGGTAACGGTGTAGAGATGTTGAGCATGAATGTTTGTGAAAAGTCTATGGATATTTATGTCTGTAGACCTGCGTGGCATGAATCCCGTTTGGTCCAGAGTTCAGCAGCTTCATCAAAATTTTTCAAATTTTTATAAGCCTGTATGAGGCACACTGCCTAGGGTCCTTCTGTGCTTTATGTATCAGTGATAATACGTGCAGACTGCAGAGAAGGGGGAAGCAAATCCTCTGCTAAACAGAAGATATACAGCGGAGCCAGTTTGGGGGCTTGTACCTTTCTGAGTGCTTTGTAAAAATCTATGGGTATGCTGTCAGGTCCCGGAGCCTTCCCCGAGGGGAAAGACATAATTATGCCCTGCACCTCCTCTGTGATAGTGGGACATACCAGATATTCCCTCTTTTTATCTGATAGCCAACCAAAGGCCAGTGGAAAAAGCATCATTTTGAGTTGTGAAGGATCAAAGTCAGGCGGTAAAGAGGTTGTGTTTAGCTGGGTGTAATACTTATAAAATTCCTTTAGAATCTCCTCTTTAATGGTGCCCCCTGGAGTGGTAATTTTAGAAATAGGCCTAATAGGTCTATCATTCTGAGTCAGCATGGCTAAAAACTTCCCATTTCTGTCTCCGTGTTCAAAAAACTTCTGCTTGCACTCATGTAAGTGTAGTCTGGTAACCTCGGTCATATGTAATTGCAAGTCCCTTTTAGCTGCCTGCAAGCTATCAAAGTTTTCTGAGGAGTTAGAGGTCGCATAAGTGGTGGCCTTGCGATCTACCTCCTGCTGTAAGACTGTGACCTCAGAATGCTTCTCATTACAATATTGATTGATTAGAGAAATGTAGTGTCCCCTAATATAGGCCTTAAAGGCATCCCTCTCTAGACCCGGAGGGGTAGAACCCTCATTGGTCTGCCAGTAACTCCGCATCACCCCAGGCATCTCTATCATGGCCTAGGATAAAGAAATCTACTGTGTGCCCAGTCTCCAAAGGGAAGCGTACCTGAATTCCTAAGACAGTACAGTCAGAGCCAGCGGACTATGATCAGACACACCACTGGGTAAGTATTCAGCGGTTACTACATCCACTAGCATGGCAGAATTGGCAAAAGCAAGGTCTATTCTGAAAGCAGTTTCATGTGATGTGGAAAAACAAGAATATTCTCCGACAGAGGGGGGCCACCATCAATTCTGCTGATTGAACCCAAATCCCAAGGTCCCCAGAGAAAACCTTTGAGAGGGTAGGCCTATCTAGACCTGGGGACAGAGTGGCATTAAAGTCACCCAGGATTACCATTTTAGCAGGGGAGTATACAACAACCTTGTCCAAGATAGCACTGCTCAGAAAAGGAAGGGGGAATATAGACTGAGACCAATATATATTTCTGACCCCACATTCTCATAACAACTATAGCATATTAACCCGAAGGATCCGTGTGAACCATGTCTACCACACAAGGAAGTGACTTTCTTATTAGCATAGAGACCCCTCTAGCAAAATTAGAATAAGTGGCGTGGAACACCTTCTGGATCCAAAATTCTTTCAGCGCAACGATTTATATGCCCAAGAAGTGCATCTCCTGAAGTAGTAGTATGTGTGGGGCATATGACTTAACATACTTAAACATCAGTGCTCTCTTGAATTTAGAGTTGAGCCCCCAGTAATTCCATGAAAGGACAGTTAATGTCTCAGGTGTTAAATTAGTCATGGGTATCCGAGGGGAAGAGATCTGGGATAACGAACCCAAGGATGGGACAGGGGGGACCTGAGGGCATATATATTATCACATAACAGCACATCCTAGAAAAAATTAGAAGAAAAAAGGATTCCCTGGCCCAACGGGCCCATCCTACTAAAGTGACCAGGAACCATAAATTACTTCCCAAGAGGTTTTTACCCAGAACTAAACCAGAGTCTAGTCAAAATGAACCAGGTCCAAAAAAGGGAGTGGAGAAGGACTTCAAGTGAAGCCACAATCCAGATTGGACAACTTTTAAGTCAATGTTCTGAACAGGTGAGCTCCATATGACCAGTGCCACTATTTCAGGATGTCATAGGATAGACACTGTAGACAAGCTTGGTAACAACCATGTGAATACTAAAAATTATGAAGGTAAATTCAGGAGTAGGAGCATCCAAACATTAACGATTCCATGCAGAGAGAAGCTCTAGGGAGGAATTATTTGGCATCCAACCAGGCCACACCGGCATCAAAAAAGCGCATTGAGGTACCACCAACTACTTGCAACTTGCTTGGAACCAGGAGGCCATTCTTAATGCCTTTTTCCCCAGAGCCTCCTGCAAACTTCAGTGAAAGTGTGTCTCCTCTGCTGAACCTCCTAAGAGTAACCTGGGAAGATCGAGATGTTTGCATTGTCATGGCGGATATCTGGCATGTTCCTGGCAGCCGCCAGGATCATACCTCGGTCTCAATAATTAAAGAGTCAGAGAAGAAATGGGTGAGACAGTACACAAGTTATCGAAGTTGTGGGAGGGACTCTATGAGCCTGCTCTACCACAGAGGTGGATGGCAGGCCCCGTAGGCCCAGAAGATTAGCCAGAAAGGTCTCAGTCCTCCACCTTTCCTGGTAGGCTCAAGATTCTGAGGTTATTGTGGCGTAGCCGGTTCTCTGTGTTGACAGCTCTTTCCTGAAGCACTTTAACCTGTCTCTGAAGGGCATGTAACTCTGTGAAATCAGTACGGACCACATATTCCACCAAGGCAATCCGATCCTTAGCCTCCATTAAGCGCAAGCAGAATTTGTCCAGATGGTTCCTGATAAGACCTATAGGTAATCTACTTTGACAATCAGTACCTCTTTGCATGCAGTTATAGCTTCTAGGAGATCAGCAGAAGAGGGTTCCGCCACTGTGGCCTCAGAGGCCCCTGTCTGTGTACTCGCCAACATGGTGTGCTTCGGGGACCTTGCAGAAAAGTGCCCGTGGCTGAGGGACCAGAGCTGAGCTTACTAGGTGACATAGGAGCAGCTAGCTGTAAAACGGGAATGTCACCGAGGGAGAGAGCAGTGTCCGGAGCTCTAATATCGGTGTTAGACACTAACAGGATTCATTTAGGAGGATAACAGGAGCGGAGCTCACCAGCAGTGCATCCTCCTTGCTCTACATCCCGGCCACACCCTCTCTTAAAGCTGTCATCTTATGGTAATCCTAGATGGTGCAACAAATGTGCAGTCCGAGGAGTGGAAGCGTCCACCTGCTCAGAGACACACAAGCCGAAGAGGTGGTATGACAGGAGCCATGAAGGGGCATGGCTATGCATTTCTCAAGCCAGGCAGATGCTTACACTCCTTAGACTGGACTTCTCTAGGATTACCATCAGATGACAGCTTTAGAGTGTCTGACAGGTGCTTTTTATTTCTACTACATGTAAATGACCTTATATCTTCTTATCAATAACAGTTATGTCATACTGCACTTAGATTGCACCCTCTGGTGTTCTTATGTGTTATTACAGATATCCCTTCTATCTATTGAGGAGCTGCATTAAGTCATTTGAATTCAGCTGATTTAACCTCCGAAGTACCTGATGTGGATGAGATGAATTTTCAGCTAGGACTTCGCTATCCCCAAAGTGGTTGTAAAGGCTGAAGGTTTTTTTTACCTTCATGCATAAAGGTAAAAAACCTTCTGTGTGCTGCTCCCCCTCAGCCCCTCCCTTATACTCACGTGAGCCCCTTCTGGATCCAGTGATGTTCATGGGAGCCAAGGCTGTCCTTGGTCTCTCTCTCCCCATTGGCTGAGACACAGCAGGGGTAGCCATTGGCTCCCACTGCTGTCAATCACAGCCAGTCAGCCAATGAGGAGAGAGTGGGGGTGGGGCCAAGCTGTGGCTCTATATCTCATGGACACATAGAGCGGGGCTCGGGAGCTGACACCCACCACTGCCCCCATAGCAAGCAGCTTGCTATTGGGGGCACTTCATCAAGGGGGAGGAGCCAGGAGCACCGGTGGGGGACCCGAGAAGAGGAGAATCAGGGCTGCTCTGTGCAAAAACATTACACAGGGCAGGTATATATGACATGTTTGTTATTTATAAAATAAAAAAAAACCTTTAGGATCACTCTTAATAGTCTCTTGATACTCTTTGTGCTATAATGGACTCTGTTTACAAGAGGCTGATACCAAGTCAAATTCAGGTACAGTATTTACATTTGCTGCTTTAAAAAAAAAAAATGTTTTCAATGATTTCTTTTTCAGTGATTTGAGCAATAGGGTATTCTTAACTTTTTATCCAAACTTTTTATTTCAAAATCATTTTAAAAGAATACATCTGTGGACTATTTTTTTTTCTTTTTTCAACCTTTTCCCTAGAGTGCTTTGTTAAGCATATACATTCTAATAAATGTCTGGCCAGCTCAGTAATGGAGATGTTATATCCTAACTGCCCACAATTATAAATATTGACACCTGCTGGAATTAACATAGCACAATCCATTGTTTTGATGAATAGAAAGCTTGCCTTTGCGAACAAAAAAAATCTATAGTAGTATTGCTTTACTGGCAAGTCTCCGTTATGGTTGTATGACAAGTCACTTTCTCATGGATAGCGAGCACCCAGGACTTTCTTATTGATTGGCAGGGAGGAAGCTGAGTCTGAGCTGCCACAACATGAGTGCCAGGGCAGTTTTGTATTCAGAGATTTATACAATCCCGGGTCAAATGACATGTTTGGTTTTAAAGGGTAACTCCACTTTCATGGGAAAAAAATGTAATAAAAATTATTCTAACATATACAATTGCTACACAAGTCATATTATAATTGAATGTTATAAAAATGACCTTTCCTTTTCAATCTGCAGCGCTGTAATTTTCTGTAAAATACAGTGCAATATGGCTACCTGGAGGCGTTCTTTACATATATAGTGTGCAGAACCCCCCCCCCCCCCCTCAAAATGTAATTTATGTTTGTGTGATTGGCTCACTGATTTTCCTGGGAAAGTCCCATTCTGGAGAGGTCACAGCGTGAACGTAACATTCTTATATAGTTACATAGTTTGTGAGGTTGAAAAAAGACATCAGTCCATCCAGTTCAACCTATGATGTGTTTGTGTTTGCTGTTAACCGTACATTGTATACCCCTGTATGTTTTGGTCTTTAAGGTGCCCATCTAATAGTTTTATGAAACTATCAATGTTCCCTGCTGATACCACTGCTTGTGGAAGAGAATTCCACATCCTTACTGCTCTGACAGTGAAGAACCCCCCACGTAGTTTAAGGTTAAACTGCCTTTCCTCTAGTTTTAGTGAGTGGCCACATGTCTTATTGTATTCCCTTTCTCTGAAAAGTTTGTTCCTTATGCTAGGGCTGCCAGTACAGTATTTGTACATTGATATCATATCCCCCCTCAATCGTCTCTTCTCCCGAGAGAATAAGTTCAGTGCTTGTAGTCTTTCCTCATAGCCGATGCCCTCCATTCCCCTAATTATTTTTGTTGGACTCTCTCCAGTTTCAGCACCTCCTTCCTGAGGACCGGTGCCCAGAACTGGACAGCATACTCCAGATGTGGCCGGACCAGAGTCTTGTAGAGTGGGAGAATAATCTCTTTATTTCTGGAGTGAATCCCTTTTTTATACATGCTAGTATTCTGTTGGCTTTGCTTGCAGCGGCTTGGCATTGCATGCCACTGCCAAGCCTGTTGTCTACCAGTACCCCCAGGTCCTTTTCCATCCTAGGCTCACCCAGAGGTTCCCCCCTAGTGAGTAGCTTGCTTTCGTGTTTCTGGCGCCCAAGTGCATTACTTTACATTTTTCAACATTAAACCTCATCTTCCATGTAGTAGCCCACTCCATTATTATGTTAAGATCCGCTTGTAAGGTTTCCACATCCTGCATAGAAGATACTGGCATGCTTAGTTTAGTATCATCTGCAAATACTGAGATTTTACTCGATATCCCCTCCTCTAGATCATTTATGAATAAATAAAACAGGATTGGCCCCAGGACAGAACCTTGGGGGACCCCACTTTCCACACCCACCCAATCCAAGTACTCCCCATTAATCACCACCCTCTGGACTCTCCCCTGGAGCCAGTTCTCTATCCAGTTACTCACCCTATGGTCCATACCTACATTCCTTCGTTTGTACAGTAAGCGTTTGTGGGGAACGGTGTCAAAGGCCTTTGCAAAGTCCAGATACACCACATCCACAGGCTTTCCTTTATCTAGGTGGCAGCTCACTTCATCCTGGAAGGTTAATAGATTGGTTTGGCAAGAACGATTTTTCATTAATCCATGCTGATTACTACTAATAATACAGTTTTCATTACTAAAGTCTTGTATGTGGTCCCTTAACATCCCCTCCAAAATCTTGCAGACTACTAATGTTAGGCTAACCGGCCTATAGTTATCCGGGATATATATCGGCCCTTTTTTAAATATTGGTATCACGTTGGCTTTTTTCCAATCAGCTGGCACCATACCTGTCTGTAGACTATCCTTAAAGATCAAAAATAATGGTCTGGCAATTACCTGGCTGAGCTCTTTAAGAACCCTCGGGTGCAAGCCATCCGGTCCCGGTGATTTATTTATGTTAAGTTTCTCTAGTTTAGTTCTAAGTCTATGGTGGTACTTCCTGAGGTGTATTATTTAGTTTAGCATTACAAGCTGGGTTAGTGTAGCCCCCCGATTCTTTTGTGAAGACTGAAGAGAAGAAATTATTTAACACTTCCGCCTTTTCTCTGTCCTCTGAGGCCATATTTCCTTTGTCGTCTTTTATGGGGCCAATGTGTTCTGGCCTCGCTTTCTTACTGTTTATATACTTAAAGAATTTCTTGGGGTTCAACCTGTGTAGGTGTGTGTGGCCGTAATCATCTCTCATACCCCTGAATGTTCTGATCCTTGAGATGTACGTCCAAGAGTCTTTTGAAAGCAACCATACTTCCCACAAAAACCACCTCTTGTGGCAGAGAATTCTACAACCCTGTAGCCCTAACAGTAAAGAACCCCCTGTGTTGCCTGAGGTTAAAACGCTTCTCCTCCAATTGCATTGTATGCCCTCGAGTCCTCATGCAATCCTTTCGACTGAATCGTTTTTTTTCTATGCTGAGATCACCATTGAGGTATTTATAAATTGCTATCATGTCCCCTCTAAGGCGTCTCTTCTCCAGGGAGAATAAATCAAGCGATTGCAGACGCTCTTCATAATTAAGGTCCTCCAATCCCCTAATCAGTTTAGTTGCCCTTCTCTGGACTCTCCCCAGCTCCAACACATCCCTCCTGTGGACTGGCGACCAGAACTAGACAGAGTACTCCAGATGTGGTCGGACCAGAGTTTTATAAAGTGGTAGGATTATAGTTTTATCTCTGGAATACATCCCTTTCTTTATGCATGCTGTCTCAACATGAACGTCACATTCTGGTGAGGTCTCAACAGGAACGTCACATTCTGCTGGCGTCTCCACAGGAACGTCCCATTCTACCGGAGTCTCAATGGGAACATCACATTCTATCAGAGTCTCAATGGGAATGTCATATTCTGGTAGTGAAAGAAATAAAACTTCCGCACCAAGGACTATATTATATATATTTCCAATATAGGCAGCGCCACCATCCCTTCTTTTCTTCACATATTCTGGTAGTGTCTTAATGTGAATGTCACATTGTGGTGAAGTTTTAAAGTGAACGTCACACTGTGGTGGCGTTTCAATGTGAATGCTACATTGTGGTGGAGTTTCAATATGAAAGGACACATTGTGGTAGAGATTCAATGTGAACGACACATTGTGATGAAGTTTCAATGTGAATGTCACATTATGGTGGAGTTTCAATGTGAACATCACAAAGTGGTGGAGTTTCAATGTATGTGAACATCACATTGTGGTGGAGATTCAATGTGAACATTACATTGTGGTGGTGTTTCAATGTAAATGTCAAATTGTGATGGAGTTTCAAATGTGAACGTCACATTGTGGTGAAGTCTCAATGGGAATGTCACATTTTGCCAGAGTCTCAACAGGAACGTCACATTCTGCCGAAGTGTCAATGAGAACCTCACATTCTGGGGGAGTCTCAGTGGGAAAGTCACATTCGGTCAGAGTCTTACCTGGGACACCATATTCTGCCGGAATCTCAACGGGAACATCATGTGCTGGTGGATTTAACGTTTTTTCCAACTTTTTGGACATCTTCTTTCCCAACAGAGCAGCACCATGCTCATTTAAGTGCAGTCCGTCCCTGCTGTAGAGTCAGTAACCGATTGTAAAGTCAGGCTGATCACATGCACCTTCCCAAAACTCTCTAGCAATACACACCAAACTGAGCTTGAGCAGAGTGCCCCAAAGGAGGTAAATTGGGGACAGTAAAAGAAGGGAAATATTAGAGAAGACAGGATCAAACAGCCTTTTTACACAATGCAGAGGATTAACCCCTTAGGTTCCATATGGTTTACTGCATATACAGACTAATTTTACTGTTGAGGGTTTAGTAACACCCTTAATTACCGGGAGACAATATAACAGTTTTCCTTACAGAAAACTGCCACAGATTCCTGCCAGGTGTGGCCTTGTCTAATGTGATGTGAGCTTAGCAGACAGCTCACATCAGTCTCTATGCCTGTGCAGTAATTACACTACACGAGCAGAGTCACTGAGTTAAGGCGAAACTATACTGCATCTGAGCACCACAAATCAAAATTGCTATTTGATACATTTTTAATATTCAAAGCATCCATCCATGTGGCCATCTTAAGTAAGAGCAGGTGATTCATGTAGCTTTTGCTTGATGGAAGCCATCCGTCTTAGCTCAGGCATGCAGGCAGGAGGGAGTCATTCGCTGAGAAAGCCCCTCCTCCCCTCCTGAAGACTCCTGGGATGTATGACATAATTTGTCAAGGCCTGGGAACCAGGAAGTAACTTAAGAAAGGTACAAAAAAAGTTTAAAACAAGTAAATACAATATATCTTTCTATCTGTCTACTAATGCTAGCAGCATAAGGATTAAAAATAGTCAATGTTGAGAGAGTGGGGGCACTGGACAGAGAGAAGGAGCCAGGAGCATCGGGCGGGACCCGAGAAGAGTCCGCCACTCCATTGCACAGAGCAGGTAAGTATAGACATGTTTTTTTTTTACCACTTCAGTCCCGGAATGTTTTACCCCCTTAATGACCAGGCTATTTTTTGCGATATGGCGCTGCGTTATTTTAACTGACAATTGCGCAGTTCTGCGACGCTGTACCCAAATAAAGTTTATGTCCTTTTTTTCCACAAATAGAGCTTTCTTTTGGTGGTATTTGATCACCTCTGCGATTTTTATTTTTTTGCACTATAAACAAAAAAAGAGCGACAATTCTGAAAAAAAAAAAATCAATATTTTTTACTTTCTGCTATAAAACATATCCAATAACAAAACGTAAAAAAAATCGAATTTATTCATCAATTTAGGCCAATATGTATTCTGCTACATGGTTGTGGTATAAAAAAAAAAATCCCAATAAGCGTATATTGATTGGTTTGCGCAAAAGATATAGCATCTACAAACAATGGGGTATTTTTATGGATTTTTTTTTTTTACTAGTAATGGCGGCGTTCAGCAATGTATAGCGGGACTCCGACATTGTGACAGACAAATTGGACACCTAACTGACACTTTTGATGCTTTTTTGGGGACCAGTGACATTGTTACAGGTATCAGTACTAAAAAAATATGCACTGTTACTGTACTAATGACACTGGCAGGGAAGGGGATAACATCAGGGGCGATCAAAGGGTTAAATGTGTTCCCTGGGAGTGCTTGCTAACTGTGGGGGAGGTGCTCTGACTGGGGGAAGACAGCTATCGGTATTCCTGATTAGCAAAAACATAAGATCTTTGTCTTCCTCCTTGTCAGAATGGCGATCTGCCTTGTTTACATAGGCAGACCGCCGTTCTGTATCTCTCAGAAACGATCGGGGGTTGGCAACTCCCCCTCTAGCCAATCCGTGCGCAATCGCGCCTCCGATGGCATGTGCGGGCCCATTGGAGACCCTGCACGAAATGATGTACAGGTATGTGATTTTTACCTTTACAATTGCTTTAAACTGCAGTCTAGTCTGCAAGGCGGTCCAGGACCTGACTTTACTATCTGCCAGGGCTAACTGGATCACAAGACTGGCTGAAAAGCATTGCAAGCAGGGAATAAAAGTAAAGCCGAACTCCAGCCAGAAGTTTTCTTGTTCTGTGTTTTTTCATTTATTTTTGGATTGCATGGGAAATGCTTTGAAAACTTGACATTTCCAATTGTTTCTGTCTCTATTCATAGCTAAAATTTTGGAGTTAACTATATTTCTGAAAACTCAGTGCACAGTAATAATTTTATTAAAGTTATTATCTCTCATTAACCACATGCCAACTGCCAGCAGTACATATACTGCGGCAGGTCGGCTCTGTCCCGTGAAATGATGTAACTGTACGTCTCTTCATGGGACCGCAAGTGGGGGCGCACGCATGCCCATTCCACACATGGGGAGCCAATCAGCGGGTCCCGCGGCTGTGATTGCCGCAGGGCACCCATGATCACTCCCTGTGGAGACAGAACGGCGGTGTGCCGTTGTAAACATGGCACACCGCTGTTCTGTCAGCAATGAACACAGGGATCCTGTGTTCCTCCTATTTAGGAACATGGGTCCATCATGTGTTCATTCCATAAGTACATCCCCCACACAGTTAGAAAGCACCCCCCTAGGAACACATTGAAACCCTTTGATCGCCCCTGAGTTAACCCTTTCCCTGTCAGTATAGTAACAGTGCATAATTTTAGCACTGATTACTGTATTAATGTCACTGGTCCCCCCAAAGATGTCAAAAATGTCAGTTAGGTGTCCGAAAAAACACTGCAGACCGTTCTTCTCTCTGGAATGATCACAGAGTGCCTGTGATCCTTCTATATAGGATCACAGGTCTCTATGATCATTTCACCTTCCTTGCCCCCATACAGCTAGAATCACTCCTCTAGGTACACATTTAACTCCTTGATCACCTACAGGGTTAAGCCCTTCCCTGCCAATGTCATTATTACAGTGACACTGCATATTTTTAGCACTGATTACTGTAGTAGTTTTACTGGTACCCCCAAAGGTGTCAAAAATGTCAGTTAGGGGTCCGATCTGTCCGCTACAATGTCGCAGTCTTGCTAAAAATTGCTGATCGCCGCCATTACTAGTAAAAAAATAAATAAATAAAAATGACATACATCTTTCCCCTAGTTTGTATAAGCAATAACTTTTGTACTAACCAATCATTATACTCTTATTGGGATTTTTTTAGCATAAATATGTAGCAGAATACAAATTGGCCTAAAAATTGTGAAAAAAAATAGATTTTTAATTTTTTTCTATTGGGAATGTAATATAACAGAAAGTAAAAAACATTGTTTTTTTTTCAGAATTGTCGCTCTATTGTTAAGAGCGCAAAAAATAAAAATCGCAGAGGTGATCTTCCACTTCAGTGGATTCGCAGGGACCCTGCATTGCACCAGTGTGAACCAGTACAAAGGTGGCTGGAAGTAGCAGAGCTGCGCCAGGAAGCTGCTTGTAGGAGGCTGATGTTATGAGTCAGGCTGGAAAGCCAACTGAGCCGCGGTATCATTGTGGAGCTTCCTGGATGCTTTAGCCGGCCTCACTGAACTCCACACCACTTCGGCTGCACGCGATGTACAGATGTTATGTCACTATGTAAACAAGGGGACATGGCGATGCGTTTCAGGGCTTGAAACCGCCCCTTTGTCAAGCCAGATCTTTCTCAAACAGATTCCTCCATCCTCGCTACACAGCTTGGATGAATGAATCTCCCAATGGGGCTATTCTATTTTGACAGCCTGCTTTGCCAGCCATTAAAGTATCCAAACAGTGGCTGCATCTGATTGAAAACAACTGTTCAGCATTCTGTTTGGCTCCTTCAATTTTCCATTTGAAGGGTGCTGGGTGGTAGCAGGCCAAAAGGGCCATTCAGGTTTTTCATGAAAATTCGCATTGTGTATGGACAGCTTAAGCAAAAGTAGAAATAGACATAGCTTGTTTACAAAAAGCAGAGCACAAGCTGAGTCGTTGTATTACTGTGGAGCTTCCAGGAATCGGACGCTTCGGCCAGCCGCACTGAACTCAGCTCCACTTCGGCTGCACACAGCGATGTACAGACGTGACGTCACAATGTAAACAACGGGACATAGCGACGTGTTTCAGGGCTGGAACCGCCCCTTTATCAAGCCAGATCTTTCTCGAACAGATTCCTCCATCCCCGCTACACAGCTTGGATGAATGAATCTCCCACTGGGGCTATTCTATTTTGACAGCCTGCTTTGCCAGCCGTTAAAGTATCCAAACAGTGGCTGCATCTGATTAAATACGACTGTCCAGCCAAGAGAATTCTGTTTGGCTCCTTCAGTTTTCCAGTTGAAGGATGCTGGGTGGTAGCAGGCCAAAAGGACCACTCAGGTAGCAAATTTTGGGCGGTTCTTCATGAAATTTGCATTGTGTATGGCCAGCTTAAGCGATAGTAGAAATAGACATAGCTTGGTTACAAAAAAGCAGAATGCAAGCTGAGTCGTTGTATTACTGTGGAGCTTCCAGGATGATTTGGCCAGCTGCACTGAAGTCAGCTCGACTTCAGCTGCACTCAGCGATGTACAGATGTGACATCACTATATAAACAATGGGACATAGCGACATGTTTCAGGGCTTGAACCGCCCCTTTGTCAAGCCAGATCTTTCTCGAACAGATTCCTCCATCCCTGCTACAGAGCTTGGATGAATGAATCTCCCACTGGGGCTATTCTGTTTTGACAGCCTGCTTTGAAAGCAGTTAAAATATCAAAACAGTGGCTGCATCTGATTGAATGCGACTGTTCAGCCAAAAAAATTCTGTTTGGCTCCTTCAGTTTCCCAGTTGAAGGATGCTGGGTGGTAGCAGGCCAAAAGGGCCATTCAGGTTCTTCATGACATTTGCATTATGTATGGCCAGCTTAAGCGAAAGTAGAAATAGACGTAGCTTGTTTACAAAAAGCAGAGTACAAGCTGAGTCGTTGTATCACTGTGGAGCTTCCAGGATTCTTTGGCCAGCCGCACTGAACTCAGCTCCACTTCGGCTGCACTGAGCAATGTACAAATGTGAGGTCACTATATAAACAACGGGACATGGTGACGTGTTTCAGGGCTGGAACTGCCCCTTTGTCAAAGCAGATTTTTCTTAAACAGATTCCTCCATCCCCGCTACACAGCTTGGATGAATGAATCTCCCCCTGGGGCTATTCTATTTTGACAGCCTGCTTTGCCAGCCGCTAAAGTATCCAAACAGTGGCTGCATCTGATTGAATGCGACTGTTCAGCCAAAAAAATTCTGTTTGGCTCCTTCAGTTTCCCAGTTGAAGGATGCTGGGTGGTAGCAGGCCGAAAGGGCCACTCAGGTAGCAATTTTAGGGTGGTTCTTCCTGAAATTTGCATTGTGTATGGATAGCTTAAGCGATAGTAGAAATAGACGTAGCTTGGTTACAAAAAAAGCAGAATCATACTTTCACAGTTTCTGCCCTGAAGGGACGAAGAGGAGAGGAGAAAAATGAGATTTCTTTGTAGCAAAGTACTTTATAGCACATGAAGATATATTTTGCTTCTGTGGATACATTTCATCCAAGAGCAAAATAACATTTTAACTGACCTAAAAATGAACAGGCTGTCCCAAATTCAACATTAATAACCATTCACAACAAAATGGATTACTGCTGAGCCCTGTGCTGAGATGGAGGGAATAGGACAGAGAGGGAGAGAAAAGAGAGAGAGAGAGAGGGGGATAAAGAAAGAGGGAAACAGGAAAGGGAAGAGAGGAAGGGAAGGGATATGGGGGAAGTGAGAGAGAAAAGATGTGGAACAGGCAAGAAGAAAAGAAGGGGACAGGGAGAGAAATTGGAAGCCCTTTAGACAGAAACATTGTACTGTACCAAGCCTGAACCTGGACATTGCATGTGATTCTCAGCAAAACTACTCTGCAAATCACATGCGATGTCTGTGTATTGCGAATTCGGCCATACAGATTGTATGGCTGAATTCGCATCACATTCAGACCAAAGTCGTGCAGGACCCTTTTTTTTGGTCTACACCTATGCGATCCGATTCATGTCCGAATCGGATGCACTGCTATATGCTAACTGATCTGGGGATGTCGTTACCTTCGTATTGACACCCCCAGTGATTTGCATATGGCAGTGTGAACAGGCTATGAGTCGAGTGCGAAGCGGGAACCCGCAGTGGATTCGCAGGGTTCAAGCATCGCATATGTGTGAACCGGCACTTAAGCAAAACCTGCATCTTCCCAGAGCAAGAGACGTCATCAATAGCATTACAAATAAATGACAGTATAGGGACCCAGTGTAGGGTGACCAGACGTTCCCAGTTTCCGGGGACAGTCCCCAGATTGAGGACACTGTCCCCGGTCCAAGTCTTTCCCCGGTTTTGTCCCCGGATTCAGGGCCGGATTAATGTAGACAGGGCATCCCATGCTGGCTGAGAAACAGCCTGGTGGCTCAGATGCAGATGCCACCTGCTGGACGATCTCACTGCCGGTCCTGCTGCTGTTCAGTCGAGGAGAGGCAGAGCCAAAAATTGACTGTGTGGAGGGCTGGGAATGGGAGGTGAGCAGATGGGGGGGGTCTGTTTGTACACAGGTGAGGGCAGTGGGGGATCAGGGTTAGAGCTGATGCAGCTGCAAAGAGAGATGGAGAGTTTAGCTGTTGTGGGGGAAGAGCTAAGAGGTGGCTGCAGAGATAATCTGTGAGAGAAGGGTGCAGACGTGAGCTATGGATGTGGGGGCAGAAGTGTCCTTTGTGCATAGCAATCCTCTGTATCCTGCAATCTATGCCTAACACCCTCCTGGATTATATGTAGTCCTGGGCCCAGCGCTCTGTGTATTATGCAGTCCTGTGCCCAGCGCTCTGTGTATTATGCAGTCCTGTGCCCAGCATTCTGTGTATTATGCAGTCCTGTGCCCAGCACTCTGTGTATTATGCAGTCCTGTGCCCAGTGCTCTGTGTATTATGCAGTCCTGCGCCCAGCGCTCTGTGTATTATGCAGTCCTGTGCCCAGCGCTCTGTGTATTATGCAGTCCTGTGCCCAGCGCTCTGTGTATTATGTAGTCCTGTGCCCAGCACTCTGTGTATTGTGCAGTCCTGCTCCCAGCGCTCTGTGTATTATGCAGTCCTGTGCCCAGTGCTCTGTGTATTATGCAGTCCTGTGCCCAGTGCTCTGTGTATTATGCAGTCCTGTGCCCAGCGCTCTGTGTATTAAGCAGTCCTGTGCCCAGCGCTCTGTGTATTATGCAGTCCTGTGCCCAGCGCTCTGTGTATTATGCAGTCCTGTGCCCAGCACTCTGTGTATTATGCAGTCCTGCGCCCAGCGCTCTATGTGTATTATGCAGTCCTGTGCCATTTGCCAATAAAAGAACAAAAAATATGTCCCCGTATTTCATTTTAAAAATCTGGTCACCTTAACCCAGTGAGAAGAATAAAGGGAAAAAAATGTTTTTTCTTTTTATCTTAGGTTCACTAATTTACCTCTCCTGAAATACTTTACACTGCTGGAGGATTAACCATTTGACCTCTGGAAGGTTTTGCCCCAGGGCTTGACAAATTCGGTTTGAATCTAGGAGCCAGCTAAAAAAGTTAGGAGCCAGTTTTTTTTTTTTAACCTAACAAATTGTACGGGTGGAACATGTAACATGTTCCCCCGAAGGTCAACTAATCCTTTACCCCTTTTACAGCTGTTTTTGCATTTTTTGAAGACTTTTCAAAAATAATTTTAGGCCTGAAGATTACATAAAACCCCCAAACATTATATATTTTCTGAAAGCAGACACCCTAGAGAATAAAAAAGCTGTAGTTCTAATTTTATTTGTCACGCAATATTAACGCAAATGTCCATAAAGACACGGAAGAGCAAGTTTAGGGTGGAGGGACTTGACTGGCAGCACAGAGTCCTGACCTCATCCCGACAGAACACCTTTGGGATGATTTAGAGTGGAGACCATGAGCCAGGCCTTCTTATCCAACATCAGTGTCTGACCTCACAAATGGGCTACTTGAAGAATGGTCAAACATTCACATAGACCAGTGATGGCGAACCTTGGCACCCCAGATGTTTTGGAACTACATTTCCCATGATGCTCAACTACACTGCATAGTGCATGAGCATCATGGGAAATGTACAACTCAATTCCAAAAAAGTTGGGACACTGCAAATTGTGAGTAAAAAAGGAAAGGACTAATTTACAAATCTCATAAACTTATATTTTATTCACAATATGATATATATAACATATCAAATGTTGAAAGTGAGACATTTTGAAATGTCATGCCAAATATTGGCTCATTTTGGATTTCATGAGAGCTACACATTCCAAAAAAGTTGGGACAGATAGCAATAAGAGGCCGGAAAAGTTAAATGTACATATAAGAAACAGCTGGAGGACCAATTTACAACTTATTAGGTCAATTGGCAACATGATTGGGTATAAAAAGAGCCTCTCAGAGTGGCAGTGTCTCTCAGAAGTCAAGATGGGCAGAGGATCCCCAATTCCCCCAGTGCGAAAAATAGTGGAGCAATATCAGAAAGGAGTTTCTCAGAGAAAAATTGCAAAGAGTTTGAAGTTATCATCATCTACAGTGCATAATATCATCCAAAGATTCAGAGAATCTGGAACAATCTCTGTGGGTAAGGGTCAAGGCCGGAAAACCATACTGGATGTCCGTGATCTTCGGGCCCTTAGACGGCACTGCATCACATACAGGAATGCTACTGTAATGGAAATCACAACATGGGCTCAGGAATACTTCCAGAAAACATTGTCGGTGAAATCAATCCACCGTGCCATTCCCTGTTGCCTTCTAAAACTTGATAGGCCAAAAAAGAAGCCAAATCTAAACATGATCCAGAAGCGCAGGCGTTTTCTCTGGGCCAAGGCTCATTTAAAATGGACTGTGACAAAGTGGAAAACTGTTCTGTGGTCAGACGAATCAAAATTTGAAGTTCTTTTTGGAAAACTGGGACGCCATGTCATCCGGACTAAAGAGGACAAGGACAACCCAAGTTGTTCTCAGCGCTTAGTTCAGAAGTCTGCATCTCTGATGGTATGGGGTTGTATGAGTGCGTGTGGCATGGGCAGCTTACACATCTGGAAAGGCACCATCAATGCTGAAAGGTATAGCCAAGTTCTAGAACAACATATGCTCCCATCCAGACGTCGTCTCTTTCAGGGAAGGCCTTGCATTTTCCAACATGACAATGCCAGACTACATACTGCATCAATTACAACATCATGGCTGCGTAGAAGAAGGATCCAGGTACTGAAATGGCCAGCCTGCAGTCCAGATCTTTCACCCATAGAAAACATTTGGCGCATCATAAAGAGGAAGATGCGACAAAGAAGACCTAAGACGGTTGAGCAACTAGAAGCCTGTATTAGACAAGAATGGGACAACATTCCTATTCCTAAACTTCAGCAACTTGTCTCCTCGGTCCCCAGACGTTTGCAGACTGTTATAAAAAGAAAAGGGGAGGCCACACAGTGGTAAACATGGCCTTGTCCCAATTTTTTTAGATATGTTGATGCCATGAAATTTAAAATCAACTTATTTTTCCCTTAAAATGATACATTTTCTCAGTTTAAACATTTGATATGTCATCTATGTTGTATTCTGAATAAAATATTGAATTTTGAAACTTCCACATCATTGCATTTTGTTTTTATTCACAATTTGTACAGTGTCCCAACTTTTTTGCAATTGAGCTTATAGTTCCAAAACATCTGGGATGCCAAGGTTCACCATCACTGCCACAGACACACTCCTAAACCTTGTGGACAGCCTTCCCAGAAGAGTTGAAGCTGTTATAGCTGCAAAGGGTGGGCCAACTCAATATTGAACCCTACGGACGAAGACTGGGATTCCATTAAAGTTCATGTGGGTGAAAAGGCAGGCGTCCCAATAATTTTGATAATATAGAGAATGTGAGAAATAACTCCATGCGCTTTTTTGGGTGTTGAGCTTCGTGAGTTTTTTTTACCCACATGTCTGCTTGGTGCATTTGGTTTGCCATTAAATGAACGGCACCGTAAGCGCAGCCCGCATTTCTCGCACATTCTGTAAAAGTGCACGGGTTTATGGAGTACTTAGGCGTGAATGGAGCCTCCTCTTCTTCCTCTATTTAACTCTCCTCATCTGAAATACTCTGCGCTGCATGAAAGTCACAGGATTAGCAGAGAAGACATTTCTGTATAGCAGCTCATGCTCTCAGTAACTATAATTTGCCTGTAATATTCTCCCACTCATTAGATTTTTCTCCACCTGAGAAGTCCTGAAATGGTTTCAATACTTCCAATTTATTCTGGGTTTTTTTCCCCTTATATTTTATCAACTAATAGCTTTGGTTTAATTTGTTTCTGTTGGTGTATTTTATCCCTGCTGCAAGATAAATGCTGTAGAAATTGTCTGTTGGTGAATTTGCTGGAGAACATGCTTGGAATATTTATTGCTGCGCCTTATTAAATTGTAATGTCTTTTGTTTTGTGATTTTTTTTTTCCTTCCCTGGCTGGCTATAGCAACCATTGTGTGATATTTCAGGGAAGAGAGGGTGCAAAAATGGAAACTCCTTTGATTTACACAACAGAGACTGCGGTGGTGGGCGGGGCTGTTGGCGGTTAGGAGAATCAAGAAATATATCTCTATATAGGGCCAATACTGTTTTTTTTTTTTTTTTTTTCATAGGGAATCCAAGCATCAAAACCTTGTTATTAATCCAAACTGTTTAGAAAATTCTCAGAAATTGATGTATACAAAGATTTAATTTGCTATGTGTGGCAGGTTTTTAGGCCTCTTGCACACTGCAGCTTAACCACTTTACCACCGGAGGATTTTGCTGTCTTACGTCCAGGCCACTTTTTGCGATTCGGCACTGTGCGACTTTAACTGACAATTGCGCGGTCGTGCGACACTGTACCCAAACGAAATTTACGTCCTTTTTTTCCCACAAGCAGAGCTTTCTTTTGGTGGTATTTGATCACCTGTGCGATTTTTACTTTTTGCGCTATAAACAAAAAAAGAGCGTTTATTTTGAAAAAATAACAATATTTTTAACATTTTTTTATATGAAATTCCCCCCCAAAAAAGATGTAAAAACCAATTTTTTTTTAAATTTTTGGCTAATTTGTTTTCTGCTACCCATGTTTGGTAAAAAAAATCACAATAAGCGTATTTTGATTGGTTTGCGCAAAAGTTATTGCGTTTACTAACAAAGGGAAAGATTTCTGTAATTTTTTGGTGTTTTTTTTTTTAACGCGTAATGGCGGCGATCTGCGATTTTTTTTTTTGCGGGACTGCGATATTGCGGCGGACAGATCGGACCCTTGACTGACATTTTTAACACTTTTGGGGGTACCAGTGACATTACTGCAGTAATCAGTGCTATAAATATGCACTGTTACTGTAAAAATGACACTGGCAGGGAAGGGGTTAATTTTATGGAGAGGGAGGGGTTAATGTATGCCTGGTGCTTACTGACGTGTGGGTGGGAGGTGACTATGTGACAGAAGGACAGATCGGATGTCCAGCTATGCTGAACACTCCGATCTGTCACTCCCTGTCACTTGGGAGATCCGCCCGCTTGTGTTTACACAGGCGGGCGGATCTCCACACTAGATCCCCGACGATCGGGGATGAGCGGCGGCGATCGCCGCTGCTCTTCCCCTGGCCCGACTCCCGCTGTGACCGAAAACAGCGGGAGCGAGCCTCCGGCGGCGCGCAAGCGCCGCCCAGAAGGGGGAGTGTCTGACGACGTAGTACTACGTCGTCAGACGATAACGAGCCACTCTGCCGCAGTAATATTACTGTGGGCAGAGGTAAAGTGGTTAAAAAAGCTCAGTACAGCTTTTTTTTTTTTTCTGAGCCAAAATACAGCCCATTAATTGTAATGTGAGGGAAGAAGCGCAGCGCCTTCTAAGTGCAGCAAGACATTTATTGAAGAAGTAAAGCAGTATCACACTCACATGTTTTAGGTGAATGAGAGGCAGTTTCAGCAAGATGTGTGTGTCATCTGGGGCATCACTGGAGCGAGTCCTGGTGGTGGAGGCAGGGGGTCCCGATGAGAGAGGCAGGGGGATTCCTCTGTTTGTGCAGGGACGGCCTCGGTGGTGCCCGTGGGGTCAGTTGGTGGGATGCTGGCACTCATGGGTCCTGGGGTCCTGACGTCACTCCTGGCAGTGATGCGGGACGCTACGGCGACGCGTTTACAGAGCATGCGCACCTTCATGATCATCCGCTGACATCCGATTTTCGTCCTTTCAGTTCTGTTCCGTTTTTTGGAACGGAACGGAACAGAACCCTGGAACGGATGCAAAATCGGATGTCAGCGGTGTCATCCGCTGACATCCGCAATGCCCATATACTTACATTATGTCCGTATATCATCCGCAAACGGATGGGATGATATGCGGACATACGGAGCGGATGACACAAGTGTCATCCATGTCCGTGAAAAAAAAAAAAAAAGTGCCGGAGCGGATCGCAATACGGTCCGCTCCGTGTGAAAGAGCCCTTAATACGTTCTATGCATTAAGGTTAAAAAAAACCTTCTGTGCTGCAGGATTCCCCCAGCTGTTTTTCTTACCTGAGCTCAATTCGATCCAGCAATGTGCATGGGAGCAGGTAAGTATAACATGTTTGTTATTTTAATTAAAAAAAAAAAAGGAAGGTTTAATGCCCCTTTAAGTATCACTAAAGGCAACATATATATTTTTTTGGAATATATTTTTTAATGTTGGATAGAGTGGAGAGGGATTAGAACACCTTTTAGGTTTTTTTTTTTTGCTGTCTATGTCCCTGTCCGGGAGAGTCACACTCTATTTATCATGTTTAATATTATCACTAAAAGTGAAAGAAAATCCCAAATTTTGGATTGTCACCAGAACTGGAATAGAGGGGCAATCTTCCAATGGCAACTGGATGGATTCCCCCACTTTGGAGGGATTTCCTCTCACTTCCTGTTTTGGCTACTGGACAGGAAATGAAGGGAGATCTCCCCAATAGGACACAGATCGCAAAAAAAAAAAACCCTTATAGGGGTCTAACCCTCCCTTACTCTATCCAAAATTAAAAAAAAAAATTGCCTTTAATTTTAATTTAAACACTCTCAAGTTTTCATTGCTGTCTGTGTGCCCACCAGGGAGATTCATGTCTATTTGTTTCCTGATTAATTTTATCCAATGATGGGGAATCGAAAATTCAGGAGTGGAGGGCAATTTTTCTCATAAGGACAACTGTTTTGGTGCTGGATGTCTGCTGCATCCTTGGAATAGGAAATAAAGGAACATCTCCTGAATAGAACACAGAAAAAAATAAACTGACAGGAGTTTTAACCCTTTCCTATACTCAATCAAAAACTAAAAGTTGCAGCTAGCTGTACACTTTAGCTGCTTCAATACCAGACACTTTCACCATCTTCTTGCCAGATTTTAGCTCTGTCACACTTTGAATGACAATTACACAGCCATGCAATACTGTATTCAAATACATTTTTAAATAATTTTGTTTTTTAGACAGATACAGATTTCTTTTGGTGGTATTTAATCACGACTGTTTTTTATTTTTTTTGCTATATAAATGAAAAAATACTAAACAATAACAAAAAAAACCCACATTTTTCTTAGTTTCTACTATACATTTTTGAAAGTAAATTATCTTCATAAATGTAGGCCAAAATGTATTTTGCTACATTTCTTTGGTAAAAATAATGGAAATCAGTGTTTATTTAGTCAGTGTGAAAGATAAAGTATCCACAAACAATGGTATATATATTTGAAAATTGATCAGACCTGATGTACTGACGGCCTATCTAATTTCTTGAGGTCCGAAAATGCCAGGACAGTACAAATATCCCCCAAATTACCCCTTTTTTGAAAGTAGATAATTCAAGGTATATAGTAAAAGACATAGTGAGTTTTTTGAAGTTGTAATTTTTTTTTGTCATACTCTTTTAGAAAATTAGGAAATAAATAAAACATGTTTTTGTTTTCACAAATGTGCCATTTTAACAAGTTCTTCCTCACATGCAGCATAGGCATACTTAAAATTAAACCCCAAAACATGTTCTTATATGCCTCCAGAGTATAGGGATACCACCTGTGTGAAACTTTTTCACAGCCTAGATGCTTAGAGGGACACAAAATCCAAGGAGCACATTGGGGCTTTCAAAAAATTAAATAAAATGTGTTTTTCTTTTCACAGATTTGCAAGTTTAACAAGTTGTTTCTCACACACAGCATAGGCATACTTAGAATTAAACCCCAAAACATGTTCTTCTATGCCTCCAGAGTATAGGGATACCACCTGTGTGAAACTTTTTCACAGCCTAGATGCTTAGAGGGACACAAAATCCAAGGAGCACATTGGGGCTTTCAAAAAATTAAATAAAATGAGTTTTTCTTTTCACAGATTTGCAAGTTTAACAAGTTGTTTCTCACACACAACATAGGCATACTTAGAATTACACCCCAAAACATGTTCTTCTATGCCTCCAGAGTATAGGGATACCACCTGTGTGAAACTTTTTCACAGCCTAGGTGCATAGAGGAACACAAAATCCAAGGAGCACCTTTGGGCTTTCAAGATATTTAATCAAATGTGTTTTTGTTTCACAAATTTGCAATTTTAACAAGTTGTTTCTCACACACAGCATAGGCATACTTAGAATTACACCCCAAAACACATTCTTTTATGCCTCCAGAGTATAGGGATACCACCTGTGTGAAACTTTTTTCGCAGCCTAGATGCATAGAGGATCACAAAATCCAAGGAGCACCTTTAGGCTTTCAAGACATTTAATAAAATGTTTTTGTTTCACAAATCTGCAATTTTAACAAGTTGTTTCTCACACACAGCATAGGCATACTTAGAATTACACCCCAAAACACGTTCTTCTATGCCTCCAGAGTATAGGGATACCACCTGTGTGAAACTTTTTCACAGCCTAGATGCATAGAGGAACACAAAATCCAAGGAGCACCTTTGGGCTTTCAAAGAGCATAATTCACATTTCCAATTTCCTGACTACCTATCGCATTTTAAGCATGCCAGGACAGTGAAAACACCCACAAAATGACCCCACTTTGTAAAGTAAACATTCCAAGGTATTTTCTAAAAGGCATAGTGAGTCCTTCGAAAATGTCATTTTTCCCCACAGGTTTTTGGAAAATGCAGGAAAGAAAATGAAATTGTATTTTTTCATATATATTTATGGAGCCTGTACACTTTACTGATCACAGTCTGATTGGAATTTTCCCCCTGCTCCCCATATCTTTCCTTGTAATAAAAAAAAAAATCGTTGCTCATGCAACAGAACAGACGGACGATTGGGAAATAATCCCGCTCTCCTTTTTACTTCAAGTTCATTCTTTTAATTAAGCAGATGTGTTTTCTAGTCCCGTCAGGGCTTTCCTTCTAATCGAGGCCGGCTGTGCAATGTGCTGGAGCGGCCAGAGGATGCCAAGAGTGAGACGTTTAAACATGTAGTCATTTGATAGATCTGACATCTTTGTTGTACTGCTGTAGCACAGTGCTTGGACACGTCGAGGAGGGTTACATAAACTGGCAATGGCCTCATTGGCGGCATAATCAGCTCAAGAGAACTGTAACAGCAGCTAAGCTCCTGGCAACATGAGATGTGCAAGGTTGGGACACTTTCCACCAGATCTTTAAGGTTTAAAGAAGGCTTTTCATTTCTGAAATACCATATTTATCAATCAGATATGAATTTGGCACTGCATAGCGTATGGTTCGGCATTAAAAGTGAAACTGCGCTTTTGTTGTGAAAAAACCCATTCCTGAACATGCTCACATTTGTGTATTGCTGCAACGTAGAACTTTACAATTTTTCATGTGTTACAATAACGCATGATCTGTGGTGCGTTGTAGTGCTATTCATTTTGGCATCCCAAATACATTTTTCCAGAGCACCACAATGTACAGAAGTGAGCTGAAACATTGAAAACAAAAATTGCAGGTGTATTACGGTGCATTGCCAGTCAATAGGCTGCCTTATCGTAACATGCCTTAACACCTCAATACTGGGCACCTTTACTCCCTTCCTGCCCAGGTCGATTTTCAGCGCTGTCACACTTTGACAGTTGTGCAGTCATGCAACTCAAATGCATTTTTTTTTATCATTTTCTTCTCACAAATAGAGCTTTTTAGTGAAGGGGCCCTTCACTACCTCCTCCACCACCACCTCCCCCACACAGGGGGAATTGGAGAGGTAGACGACCTAACGGCCAATATAGAGGCAATCAGAGGGGAAGAGGAAGGGGTAATTGTAATTATTCCAACTCATACCCAGCCAGAAATGATAGGGATTACTATCATTATGATTCACAACAAGATTATCATTATGCCAATCCCAGTCCCAACTATAGTGGGTACTATCCCCCGACTCAAAACCGATTTGCCCCACTCACACAAAAAGACTTGGGGATTTTTTTAGAGAGGAATCCCCCCTAGGGGAACCAATCAGCTATAGTTGTGATGCAGACAAAATTCCAATGCTTTCTTTTGGTAGTATTTAATCACCCCCTGGTTTTTTTATTTTTTGTTAACAATTTTGAAAAAAAAAGTTTTGCGGTACTGATGGGCACTGATTGGCTGCACTGATGGGCACTGATGAGACCGCACTGATTGGCACTGATGAGGTGGCACTGAAGGGCATTGATGGGGTGGCACTGATGAGGAGGCACAAATATGCAGCACTGATGGGCACTGATAGGTGGCACTGATGGGCAATGATATGTGGCACATATAGGCCGCTATGATGGGCACTAAGGGGTGTCACTGATGGGCACTGATCGGCAGCACTGACAGACAGGCACTGATTGGCACTGAAAAGCAGCATTGATTGGCCTCACTGATGGGCACAGATTGGCCTCACTGATAGGCACAAATTGGAATCACTGATGAGCACAGACTGGTGTCACTTATGGGCACAGATTGGCATCACAGATGGGCATAGAGTGGCATCACTGATGAGCACTGTTGGGGCTGCACTGTAATCAGGGGACTGGTGATCAGTGCCCTGATTACCTATATAGGTCTTCCCTGTGAGGAGATGCCGCTGATCGGCTCTCCTCTCCTCACCTTCTGTCAGTGGGAGGCGAGGAGAACCGATAAACGGCATCTCCTTGTTTACATGTGATTGGCTGTGATTGGACACAGCTGATCACATGGTAAAGAGAGTTGTGTTTATCTTAAAAGAGAAGTATGGGAATTTTCTTTTTTTTTTTTTTTTTAAATCTTTCTTACCTAGGTGTATGCAGCATCGTCAAACTATTTAAAGCATGTTACTTAATAAAACAATGTATCATTTCATGAAATATCCAGTTTAGACATTGTTTAGGTCTCTGTTGGTGTTATTTACATGTTTAGACTCTGTTGCTCATCCCTCTTGCCCATCCCGAATCTGCAGTTGAGGTACTGGGTGGCTTGGGCAGTTTCCACTTTGGGGGTAATACAGAATTCATATTCAGATTACTTTATTAATCCCAAAGTGAAATTGTTAATCTCAAATACTAATCTCTAGGTAAACTCATTATCATTTTTTTTGTTGTTGTTGTTTATAACCCACAGTTGGTACTCCCATAGATTAGAGATTTGCACAGGCATATTTTGTGGCTTCCATGTTATTACACTGAGCTTGTAGGCAGGTGCAATCTGTATTCTCCACTGTATGTTGGGCTCAACCGAAGCGGCAACACAGAAGACGGAGGAAGTTGTGTCTGTACGTTGTTGGAACTCTCTCAATATAATGTTCCTATCCACCTGGGTCTCTGAGTGTATTCTTCACCACTCAGCACCCTTATTCACAAGCTGGTACCCCTCAATATGCTGAAATGTAGTTTTTTTTTTTTTAGGAGGCTCTCTTTTATTGGCTACTGGACTGAAAGCCAGGGAATTCTAGATGCAATTGCTGCTGATTGTCCCCCCCACATGATCCTCCCTTAAATATCGATGGGGCTCCTTGCCATTTTCTCTTTATGCTGCAAATCACTGACTCTCTTCCGGTGCCAATTCACAAGCAGGAATGGTGGCCCTACCCTACGAAGATGTCTAAATCCCTCTGGACTCAACAGAGAGCAAATGACACTTCTACTTACTGTACAAATCTCAGATTAATGATCCACTCTGGCAGGGAACCTACAAGAAATGGTCTCGCCTCGACCGTATTAATCATCCCGTGACAGTCGGTGCTAATGGTCCCATTTTTATAGCTTGATGGTAAATTTAGCTTTCAGGAGAAAAGGCTTCAGAAATACATCATCGCCTTACTTCTTCCTCATCCGGCGGTTTATACAGAGCAATGACATACAAATATTGCATTCTGTCCAGATTAATCAGCTTATGATCTTATGATCTGGCAAGATTTTCTCTTCCGATGGAGGCTGGGGGTGTTTAGAAAATAGTGTCCTTTGGTCTGTCTGTCTAATCTATCTATATATCCAGCTAAAGAATTTACCTAAATACAGATTATGAAAAGTAATACAAAATATTCATATACATACATAACAAATTCAAACACAGTATTCTGGCATTACAGTTTGACAACCAATAATTTAAAATTTGATTTGTTGATAAACTATAGTGAAATCCTCGGAGTTCATGCTGTTCGGTACAATCATAAAAACTGCCACAAGGGGACTTTTGATTGAGTACAGACCTTTAAAACACTTTGTGCAGAAAGGAAAAAGAAAACATTGTTACACCTTAATTAAAAAGCTAATTAAGGCTCATTTTCAGCATTGTCAAGAGTTCCATTTAGATTCATTCTTTCAGGGTTAGGAAATCAAAGGGGGAATATATCTGAGTCTCCTCAAGCTTGTGAGTTGTGTCTAAAATGATTGTATATAGCTTTAATAAGGTTGCACGCCTTTCTATAGGATAGGTTTTTACATTCTGTTATGAAATCTATATTGATTTTAAATCAATTTCATTTTATTAAGGCTCCGTTCACATGTAAGCGTATGGATCACGGGCAGAACCGCCACGGTTCCGCCCGCGATCCGGAGATTATTGCAAATCGCGGGACGCCTGTGCGTTGCCCGTTGATTTGCAATAGACCCCCAAACGCTGAGCGATGTTGCCGCGATTTCCGCCTGCCGAATCGCGGTAACATCGCGCAAAAGAAATCGCGGGACGCAATACGATCCAAAGAAGCTCTTGTACTTTTTTGGTCGTAAAGCGTCCCGCGATTTTTTTTTGCGCGATGTTACCGCGATTCGGCAGGCGGAAATCGCGGCAACATCGCTCAGCGTTTGGGGGTCTATTGCAAATCAACGGGCAACGCACAGGCGTCCCGCGATTTGCAATAATCTCCATACGCTTACATGTGAACGGAGCCTAACTGTTTTACTGTATATATCTATTTTGAATATATGTATAAATGTATCTTTCTCTATCGTTCATTGACAGATGCAGCTCAATATTCTTCTTGACCTTTGGGTTATGCTGCCCCCTACAGGAGTAGAACACTAGACAGGAAAAATCTTTACCACGCCTATGGGGCCATCCCTGCAGGCATACACCCACACACTCTGTTTTAGAATTTAGTTTGTTTCTGCCTAGTTTAGGAGTAGGACCTAGTTCCCGGCTGGGACTTCGGTCTAAGCTTGTCTTTTAATTTTTAAGGGAACCTTTGTTTAAATTTTTAGCTAGTTATGTTCCTATGTTGCAGAGAACTGCAATCAACAGCCGGACTAGGTTTCGGACTGGATATCCTAGATCCTTAAGGGCTCCCAGCCCGGCCAACGAGTGTGCAGGTTAAAGCCCAGTGCTTCGCCACGACAGAGCCCCAATGGACAGGAGCTGGCCCACGAGTGAAACACCTCACCGGGATGCACACGACCTGGTTCGGCCTAAGTCGCAGCATACCCCTTGGCCGTCAGCACCCCGAGTGGAGAGGTAGTCTGTCCGGAGTGGCGCCCACCCGATGTCGTTGGTATGGTGAGTAAGTGTCCCTCCCAAACTCTGGCAGTCTCGGGACGGATGTGGGACCTTACCTGGGAAGGTTGGACTCTCAGGTATCCCTCATTTCCCCTGGCCTCTCGGTACATACCAGGCTCCCTCAAGGCTTCCCTCCCCTCCATTATAGAGGCCCCTACCTTAGTCAGTGACTGGGGGTCCTTGGGGGGTCAATGCGCCGAGACCGCTATAGCGGATCCACTGGGGGGGGGGTTAATCCTGGTGGGGGTCCCTGCCGGGGACCCCCCATTGCCACTTATCGTTTGGACCCTTTAGGGGGTCCTGGAGAATGCATGGCGCGCCGTGAGGGCCACCATTTTGCTGTAGATTTGTCCAGCCTAATTTTGCAGTTTTCCCATTGAAATGCATGGGCGCCAATGTTTTTGTGGTTTCCCCATAAGAATGCATTGGGCGGCCATTTTCTTGGAGTCCGCGATCGCTGGACAGCAGGGAGCAGCTAAGCTTTTACTCTAGTAAATGACCCAGGTTATTTCCTATTCCTGAAAGATCGTTTTTCTACATAGCAGAACAATCCTGTTTCTCCTCCATATCCATTGGTGGTATGTTTTTTGGGGTCCCTGTAGGTCTTTCTCACTCACCTTGCTTGTAGTACCGCTGGCGCAGTTATTCTAGGGTTCATATGGAGTCCCAGGAACAAATTTCACCTATAGATCCCCTCCTTGCGGTCGCGGGGACCTCCGGGTCGCATCCCCTGTCTGCCTTAACGACAGTTTTGGAAAACCTGGTGTTAAAAGTGGATTTGGTTTTAAAAAAATGCCACTAGTAAAAAACGCCCTATGCCCTCCCCTGTCTCTCCTGCATCCTCAGATTCTGAGATAGATATGGCCGCTGCGGACGCATACCACCTTAAGGGATCTGCGTCATCGCACTCGGATGGCGAGGATGATATATCCTCATCTGCAGCTGCGCGAGAAAGCGCGTTGGTGGAGGCACTTATAGTATCAGTGCAGGAAACTAAAAATGGCGGATGATTCTGCAGCATCAGGGAATCAGGTGTCTTTTGGCACTCGCAAATCCCAGCAGTCGGGCAAGGTTTTTCCTTGTCAGGAGCTTTTTGACAAAATCGTCAATGAACAGTGGGGATGCATCAAACAGATGTTAGTGGTGCCAAGGCGCTTTAAAAGGCGCTATCCATTCGCGGACGCAGTATTTTCGAAAAATGGACCGTGCAACCGATGGAGGATCATCCGGTTGCCAGACTGAGTGGTACCGGTGGAGGAGTCTCCAGTTTTTACAGACCCTGTGGATAGACAGATTGAGTCTCTGTCCTGTCACTTATACGTGATAGCGGGCTCAATACTTGAACCGATCTTCGTGATAACTCTGGTGTCCCAGACCATAACGGAATGGGCAAAGTTACTTAACAGTGACTTGGAAACAGAACAGCTCTCTCCGGACAGAGTGTCCGCATGGGGGTAGCTTTTAGACGCACAGTGTGGCTAAAAAGCTGGTCTGCAGATCAGGCCTCAAAAAAGGCTCTATCAGATCTCCCCTTTACGGGAGACTATTTGTTTGGTTCCTCATTGGATGAGTTATCCAATGACGAATCCCCGAATTTCGGTCTCGACCGTCGGACAGGTTCTTCTGGTACAATCTACGCCTACCTCCAGATCGGTTAAGGGATCTACGAGAGACGGTAAAAGATCTACTGTCCCAAGGGGTGATTGTGCCGGATCCCTCTCGTAAACGCTTTCAAGTGTTCTATTCAAACCTGTTCACTGTTCCCAGAAAAGAAGGCAAAGTGCATCCAATCCTGAACCTCAAGGCTCTGAACCACTTTGTGCGGGTACAGAAGTTTCTAATGGAGTCCGTTCACATGGTAGTGGCGTCCCTACACCAAGGAGACCTTTTGGCCTCCATCAATATCAAGGACGCATATCTACACATCCCTATTTTTGCTGGTCACCAGCGTTTTCTTCGCTTCGCTGTTGGAGAGGAGCATTATCAATTTGTGGCGTTACCCTTTGGTCTCGTCTCTGCACCCAGGGTCTTCACCAAAGTGTTTTACTGCGACAGCGAGGGATTGCGGTACTGGGGTACCTGAACGATCTCTTCTTAAGAGCAGACTCACATTCAGCTCTGTTGGACGATTTGGCATTCACTGTACGGACTCTGCAAGAGTTCGGTTGGAACATCAATTTTAAAACCATCCTCAAGACTGGATTATCTAGGGCTGACTCTGGACTCCACTTCGGCAAGGGTTTTTCTCCCCTTGAACAAGCTGCAAAAGTTGCAGGGGGCGATTCGTTTGTTATCCAGCAATCTGTCCTCTCTGCAGACTTGCATGAGAGCCTTAGGTCTGATGGTGTCAACCTTCAAAGCGGTCCCGTTTGCTCAGTTCCACACGAGACCCTTACAACGGGAAATTCTGGTCAAATCCAAAGTCCTTGGACGCTATGATTCGGTTGAGTCATAACACAAAGACTGCTCATCTATGGTGGCTTTGCTCAATAGCACTACACCAGGACAAGTCCTTCCTCCCATTGTATTGGACTGTTAACCACAGATGCCAGCCTGTCCGGCTGGGGAGGAGTGCTCGGGAAGTTGTGCGTCCAAAGGGTCCTGCACAGTGGTCCAGACTTCAGATCAATATTTTGGAACTCGAGCAATAAAGCTTTGCCTGAGTCACTAGACAAATCGTTTACAGTGTTGTCCAGTCCGGATTCAATCAGACAATGCCACGGCTGTGGCTTACATCAATCATCAAGGGGGCACCAAGAGTATCTTGGCGGCCCTGGAGGTGTCCGAGATCCTAAAATGGGCGGAAAAATTTGTTCCAGCCCTTTCCACAGTACACGTTCCAGGTGTGGAAAACCGGCAGGCGGATTACCTGAGCCGTCAGGTGTTGGATCAGGGGGAATGGTCTCTGCACCCACCTCACCTCCTGTGTGTCCGGTGGAGGACACCCGATGTAGACCTGTTGGCTTCTTGACTCAACAAGAAGGTTCAGAGGTTTGTAGCCAGGTTGCGGGATCCTCTGGCCGATGCCACAGATGCACTGGTGGCTCCTTGGGGTCAATATCAGCTGATCTATGCGTTCCTTCTGCTGAAACTCCTGCCAAGGCTTCTGCGCAGAATAGAGGTGGAAGGGATTCCGTCATTCTGGTGGCCCCAGACTGGCCTCGCCGGTCTTGGTACGCAGATCTGGTAAGGTTGGTCGCCGATGCTCCTTGGAGACTTCTGCTCAGGGAAGATCTGCTGTCTCAAGGGCTGATCCTCCATTCTGCTTTACAGTGCCTGGCCTTAACGGCGCGGCTGTTGAAAGCCAGGTATTGAAGGTTAGGGGTCTTTCTGACTCAGTGTTTCCTACACTGTTGAAGGCCAGAAAGTCTACTTCCAGGAAGATCTATCCTTCTACGTGAAAGTCGTACATCTCATGGTGTGAATCTCATGGTGCATCCTCGCCTATTTTCGGTGGCTAGGTTTTTGACCTTTCTTCTAAAAGGGATTGGCTGCGTCTGCTGCGTTTACATCTAGATGGATCAGGCAGAAGGTGGTCCAGGCTTATTCACTGAAGGGTCAGGTTCCACCTTTCCTTGTGAATGCGCATTCTACTAGAGCGCTCAGTGCCTCTTAGGCTTTTCGCCTTCAGGCATCAGTGATGCAAGTTTGCAAGGTGGCAACTTGGTTGTTTGTGTACATGTTTACAAAATTCTACAAAGTAGATGTGTTGGCATCCTCGAAAGCTTCTTTTAGTCGCAAGGTTTTGCAGGCTGTTGTTTAAAAGAGAAAATATTTTCTTTTTAAAGGTTGCATGTGTTTCTAGGTGAGCTCCAGTGCGTGGGTGTATGCCTGCAGGGACGGCCCCATAGGCATGGTAAGGATTTTTCCTGCCTAGTGTCCTACTCTTGTAGGGGGTAGCATAACCCAATGGTCAAGAAGAATATGGAGCTGCATCTATCAATGAACTTCAGAGAAAAGGAGTTTACAGTACGACAAAAAAAACTGTTATTTTACACGCGCACACACACACATTGTGTGTGTATATATAAATATATATATATATATACACAATATGCAGTGCTCAGCATAAATGAGTACACCCTGAAAGATTTATCGGAAAACCTTTACTTTCCTTTCGGAATCAACATTTTCTATGGGACACTATACTACAAAATACTCTCTCAAATGCGGGCCATTAATTTCAACCACCAAGATTTGTTATTTTGCAAACGCAAAATAGTATTTCTCTTACGTCCTCCGACAGTCGCCGCCTCTTCATATTCGTCTCACATGGGGTATTAGACTTTGCTCCGAAGGAGTAGCTAGGCAACAGAATATGTTAACAATAAAGCTTTTAACATATCCCACCCTCAAGGGGTGGTCCCCTCAGTCAATACCCTCCTACTTCCTGCAACCATATCTCAGTTTTAATGTCTAGCTTGTCAGGAGTGGCTGGCTTTTTCTGTGCTGGGGCTTTCTGCCCCAGACTCTTTCTTCTTTTTAAAATTTTGTTTGAGTTTTCTCTCTACCTTTACTTAGCTGTTATTTTTGTCAGCATTAGTTAGTTCTTCGGATGAAGAGGATCATGCAGACTGGGTCTCGGGCTGATCCCCCTGATCGCAGGTCGTGGGTCAGTGGCTTCCCAGTCTGCCATCGAGCGTTCAGCCAGGTAACGCTCCTGGCACAGTGAACGACCCATCCCTGTTCGGTGCAGGGAAGATTGGTGAGGTGGCTACCTCACTGGACGCTGTGCGGTTTCTTAACCCCCATTTTGTGCGTCTTGAATGCGACTCTCCCTGCCTCATGTGCAGCGGCTTGTTCGCCTGTGCGGGTCCCCCACGCCATGTGAGGTAAGTGTATTTATGTGGGGACCTGTCTGTCTGGGGGGGTGTCAGTCTGGGACTGTGTAACCTGCCTTTAATCACACTGCTTGTCTCCCTATCTTTTGGCTGCATGCTGTGGGCTGCAAGGGGGGGGGGGGGGGGGGAGATGTGTGACACTGTCTGTGTCAGGCTGATCAGTGTGTGAAGCTGTGTGCTGTGGGGCATGTTTTTTGGCATGTTTGGGCACTATACAGCGATCGCTGCGGCAATCTGACATGTATTCTGATACTGGAATGTAATGTGTGTTTTTTACTGCACTGTGGAGCGGCGGTTTCGGCGCCAAACGGCGCCATTTTGCCTACACCCGCTCCGGCCGCATGTTTTACATGCATGGCGGCCATTTTCTTGTAGCCTCCATAGGCTTACATAGAGCGCCCTGGCAGCATCACTTCCTCTTTCCAGGAACACCGATCGAGGCAGCAGCAGCGGCGAGGGTCTCCTCAGGTTTTACCCTTCTGTTCTTGCTATCCATTGCCTGTGTTCAGTTTGCATATTCCCTGTGGGGGTCTTATTGTGCTTGAGTGTGGTGCGGTGGGCTGCGCTTGCCGCGCTTTCTTAAAAGGGGCAGTTAACCCTTTGTTGTCTGGCATTACAGGGGCAATGGATTCTCAGGAGGGAAAATTTCCTACAGCCTTGGTGGAAAGCCAGGGGACCGCTGTCTCCCCCCCAGGGGGGGATTTGGCCACTATTGTGGCTGGCCTTGCTGCTCAGGTGCAGATGCTGGTGGCTGCTCAATCTACTAAAAGGCCCAGAGTTGCTCTTTCCTCTGATTCTGAGGGTGAAGGTGATAGGGCTGTTATGGCAGGGGCCTCCTTATCGGGGTCCCGCTCCTCTCTTGATCTAATAGGGTCTGAGGTGGAGGCTGAAGTTGAGGGGGTTGATAATTCTCCCCCTGGCTCGCCTGAAGAGCTTGCAATCATGGATGAGTTGATTGCTTCCATAAAGCAAACGCTGCGTTTGCAGGATGAGGTGTGTCCCCCCGCCGCCTTGGCGGCTTATGGGACGCAGAGAAAACGCAGGACGCCGCAGGTTTTTCCCTGCAATGATGATTTTCAGCGCGCTGTTAAGGAACAATGGCGCAATCTACGCAAACCTTTTGCTGTACCAAGTAGATTCAAGCTGCGTTATCCTTTTTCACCTTCCACTGATGAAAGGTGGTGTGTGCCACCCCCAGTGGATCATGCAATTGCGGTTTTAAACAAAGCCACTGCGATTCCTGCAGAGGATTCCCCTGTGTTCCGTGACGCCACGGATAGGAGACTGGAGTCTCTTACCCGTCATACTTATTCTGTTACGGGTTCTATGCTTAAGGCTCTGTTTGCTTCTCTCATGGCGGCCCAGGCGATCGCAAGTTGGACGCAGATGCTTAGGCGCGTCCTAGTGGCCGATTCGGCCTCACCGGCGACCCTGGATATGGTGGATCAAATCCACCAGGGTGTCATGTATCTGTGTGATGCGGACCTGGACCTGGTTCCGTTGGCTGCACGTGTGCACAGTGTGGCGGTGTTGTCTCGCCGCCTGATTTGGTTAAAATGTTGGTCGGTGGACCAGTCTTCATGTAAGACCTTAGCCAATCTACCTTATGATGGGTCTCGCCTTTTTGGGGAGTCCCTGGATGTGTTGATTAAGGGGATCACCGGGGGTAAGAGCACTCTCTTGCCCCATTTCCCCAAAGCTAAGGGGGCTTCTGGGAAGAAGCATGCTAATTTTCGGCCCCCTCAGGGGTCCTTTCGTGCCTTTCGGCCGCACTACAAGGGCAAGCCGTTCAAAGGTCAAGGCTCTCAGAAGAAGCCCTGGTCTGGAAAACAGAAGTCCGGCCAATCCGGATCTGCAGCCCATAACAGTGCGGCCTGAAGGGGCGCCCTCACCCAGTTTTGGGGTGGGGGGACGCTTGCTCGGTTTTCTTCAGCCCTGGTTGGCCCGTGTGCGGGACAGATGGGTTCAGGAAATCGTTCGATCTGGTTACAAGATCGAGTTTCTCTCTCGGCCGGAGAGCAGATTTTTTCCCTCAAATCTTCAACTGTCTCCAGAGCGTTTGCGGGACCTGCACCTGGCGGTGCGGGACCTGAGGGCTCAGGGAGTGGTGGTTCCGGTGCCTCATCGGGACAGATTTCGGGGGTTTTATTCCAATCTGTTCACCGTGCCCAGGAAGGAGGGCAAGGTTCGTCCAATTCTGGACTTGAAAGCTCTGAACCGCTCTGTGCGGGTTCGCAAGTTCCGAATGGAATCCCTGCGGTCGGTGGTGGCTGCCCTGGTTCCGGGGGAATTCATGGCCTCCATCGATTTGATGGATGCGTACCTTCACATCCCCATTTTCGAAGGTCACCAGAGGTACCTTCGATTCGCCATTGCGGAGGATCACTACCAGTTCGTGGCGTTGCCTTTTGGTCTCGCCTCGGCTCCGCGGGTCTTCACCAAGGTGCTTGCATCGGTTCTGGCATTGTTGAGGGCCCAGGGCATTTCTGTCCTGGGGTATCTAGACGACATCCTGGTTCGGTCTGCGACCAGCCAGGGTCTGGAGGAGGACCTGTCTGTCACGATGCAAACTCTACAGGAGTTTGGTTGGACGATAAATTTTCCAAAGTCGACGCTGAGTCCGTCGGTTCGTCTTCCCTACCTGGGAATGATTCTGGACTCGGTACAAGCGAAGGTCTTCCTGCCGGAAGACAAACTCAGAACTCTTCAGGAGGAAGTCAGGTCCCTTAGGGACGTTCCGCACTCGTCTTTAAGGACGTGCATGAGATGTCTGGGATTGATGGTCTCGGCCTTCGAGGCGATTCCCTTCGCCCAGTTTCACACGCGGGGTCTCCAAGCGGAGATCCTGTCCAAGTGGGACGGGCGACCTCAATCTTTGGATCTTCAGATCTCGTTGAGTCATCGCACCAGAAGAGACCTTCTGTGGTGGCTCCAGTCCCCGATGGTGTCCGGGGGCAAGTCGTTTCGTCCTGTCTCGTGGACGGTGATCACCACGGATGCCAGCCTGTCGGGCTGGGGTGGTGTTCTGGGCGTTCTGTCTGCCCAGGGGACTTGGTCGGAGGGAGAGTCTTCCCTTCCGATCAACATTCTGGAATTACGTGCGATAAATCTCTGTCTTCATCGCTGGACGGACCGGCTGCAGGGCTGCCCGGTTCGGGTGCAGACGGACGATGCCACGGCGGTGGCCTACGTCAACCACCAAGGGGGCACCAGGAGTGCCCGGGCGGCTCGAGGAGTGGCCGACATTCTGTCTTGGGCCGAGACTCATGTCCCGGCGATAACGGCAGTTCACATTCCGGGGGTGGAGAACTGGCAGGCGGACTATCTGAGTCGCCAGACCCTGGATCAGGGGGAATGGTCTCTTCACCCGGCTGTCTTCCAGATGTTGTGCGCGAAGTGGGGTCTTCCAGATGTGGACCTGTTCGCGTCTCGTCTCAACAAAAAGGTGAGAAGGTTCGTGGCAAGGACGCGCAACCCTCGGGCAGACGCGTCGGACGCGTTAGTGGCCCCGTGGCATCAGTACAAGCTGATGTACGCGTTTCCACCGATTCAGTTGCTGTCCAGGTTCCTTCGCAGGTTACTCTCGGAACGCAGCACGGTGATTCTTGTGGCACCGGACTGGCCTCGCCGGTCCTGGTACGCAGACCTCGTGAATCTGGCGGTCGACGCCCCTTGGCGTCTACCTCTTCGAGACGATCTACTGTCTCAGGGACCGATTTACCATCCTGCTTTACAGTCGCTGGCTTTGACGGCCTGGCTGTTGAGACAGAGGTCCTGAAGGAGAAGGGTCTCTCTCCAGAGGTCGTTCATACTTTGATCAACGCGAGGAAGTCTTCCTCGGGGAAGGTTTATTACCGTACTTGGAAGGCCTATTTTGCCTGGTGTGAGTCCAGGGGGTTTTCACCCCGCACGTACTCGGTTTCCCGTGTGCTGTCTTTTCTTCAGACGGGTGTTGATCAGCGTTTGGCGCTGGCTACGATAAAGGGTCAGGTGTCTGCGCTGGCCGTTCTGTTTCAACGTCCCGTGGCTTCCAACTCCTTGGTTGGCACTTTTATTCAGGGTGTGCGGCATCTGGTTCCTCCTAGGAGGGATCCTTTGCCCCCTTGGGACTTGAATCTCGTTCTATCTGTGTTACAACGTGCTCCTTTTGAACAGATCAGGGAGATCTCGTTGTCTATGTTGTCCAAAAAGGTCGCCTTTTTGGTGGCGATCACTTCGGCTCGCAGAGTGTCGGAGCTGGCGGCTTTGTCCTGCAAGTCTCCGTACCTGGTTATTCATTTGGATAAGGTGGTCTTGCGACCTAATCCTTCTTTTCTTCCGAAACAAGTTTCGGAATTCCATCTTAATGAGGATATTGTCTTGCCTTCGCTGTGCGCGAAGCCTAAACATCCAAAGAAGGTGAGATTGCATTCTCTGGATGTTGTTCGGGCGATAAGGGTTTACCTTAAATCGACTGAGTCTTTTCGTAAGACTGACTCCTTGTTTGTTCTTCCAGAGGGTCCTCGGAAGGGCATGGCGGCTTCGGCCTCTACCATCGCCAAATGGATCAGGCAGACCATTGAACAGGCCTATGCTTTGCAGGGTAAGGCTCCTCCTGTCCCTGTGAAGGCGCACTCTACTAGATCTTTGAGTACGTCTTAGGCCTGTCGTCATGGGGCTTCTGTAGCCCAGGTGTGTAAGGCGGCGACCTGGTCGACCGTGCACACTTTCACAAAATTCTACAAAGTAGATGTTCAGGCATCGGCGGATGCTTCCTTTGGCCGCAAGGTTCTTAGTGCGGCTGTTCCATAGGGTCCCTTGTTGGGGACTCCTGGCTGTTGGGATAGTTTTTTGTATCCCCTGGTTTTTTGTCTTTTCCTGGGTTGTTGCTCCTGTTGAGCACTTGTTTTTTACTGTTGCCCAGCTGGTTTCCTTCCTTTGGTAAGGTTCCTTTCTTTGATGCGGAGACTGCGTTGCCTTTTCGGCGCGGATGCGTTTCCCACCCCTCATGTTTGCACTGCTTTGGGACATCCCCATGTGTGACGAATATGAAGAGGCGGCGACTGTCGGAGGACGTAAGAGAAAACGGAATTTTTGTAAAATCTTACCTGTAAAATTCCTTTCTCTGAGTCCTCCGACAGTCGCCGCCCCCGCCCCTCTTTTGGGGTTTGGTTGTATACTCTACTGCTATTCCACTAAAACTGAGATATGGTTGCAGGAAGTAGGAGGGTATTGACTGAGGGGACCACCCCTTGAGGGTGGGATATGTTAAAAGCTTTATTGTTAACATATTCTGTTGCCTAGCTACTCCTTCGGAGCAAAGTCTAATACCCCATGTGAGACGAATATGAAGAGGCGGCGACTGTCGGAGGACTCAGAGAAAGGAATTTTACAGGTAAGATTTTACAAAAATTCCGTTTTTTCCTAACAACTTCATTCAAGGCCATGTTGTAAAAATGAATACACCCTAATGAAAGTCTTAAGAGCAAAGCTAAATTTTAGCCAACAAAATTCTGATTAACAAGAATTCAACTCCAGGTGAGTCTAATTATTCATTAAATAGGTGTCCAGCAGACAGTTGATTATAAAAGGGCGTTTCTTAAAAAAGAAAACCCCTCCCATTTCATGCTGTCAGCAAAGGCACCACATGGAACAGAAATGTCACAAGAAAGAAAGGTGAAGGCTACAAGAAGATCAGCAAAGCTTTACTTATCAGTCAGAATACTGGAGCAAAAGTGATGCAAAAAATTAACAAAGATGGAACTGCAACCATCTCACAGAGATGTCCTCGACAAGAGTGTCTTCTGTTGAGAAGGGTTGAAGAAAATCACCATGCAAGTTCACTGCAGTTAGCTAAAAAAGTAGAAAGCCAAACTGGGGGGGATCGTTACCCGTGACACAAAACAGTGTACACTGCAAAGGAATGGTCTGCATGGCTATCGTCCACGAAGGAAGCCTCTCCTAAAGCCCATGCACAAAAAAGCCCACCTAGAATTTGCCAAGGCCCATGCTGAAAAAGAAGAAGACTACTGGGACTCTGTACTCTGGAGTAATGAGACCAAGATAAATGTTTTTGGAACGGGTGGCTCCAAAATTGTATGGTGTCGCAAAGGTGAGGAGTAAAAAGAAAAATGCACGGTGCCTACAGTGAAACATGGTGGTGGCAGTGTCCTTCTGTGGGGCTGCATGAGTGCTGCTGGTGTTGGCAAGCTTCATTTCATTGATGGTATCATGAATTCACAGATGTACTGCTCTATATTAAAAGAGAAGATGCTACCATCACTTTGTGTCCTTGGTAATCATGCACTTTTCCAATGTGACAATGCTTCAAAGCATACATCTAAGGCCACTGTTGCATTTTTGAAGAAGGACAGGACGAAAGTGATTCAGTGGCCAAGTATGTCTCCTGATTTGATCTGAACCCAATGGAACACCTATGGGGAGTTCTGAAGAGACAAGTTGAGCATCGCTCTCCATCCAGCATCCAGGCTCTAAAAGAGGTCATTGTTAAAGAACGGAAAAAGATAGATGTTGCAATATGTCACAAACTTGTTCATTCCATGCATAGAAGACTTGGTTCTGTCTTTACAAATCATGGAGATCATACAAAATACTAGATGTCGTAGTTTTTGTTGTGGGGTGTGTTCATTTTTGTTCAAACTAATTTCAGTAAAACTGAAGATTATGTAATCTAAGTTGTATTATTAACCTTACTTTCATGAAATGAGCTAAACAAATGTTCTATAAAACTGAGTTTTGTACAAATTTCGGAAATTGTTCTTGTGTTCAGTGAGATATTGATTAAAATCTTACTTTTTAGGAAAGGAAACTTACTTTTGAGAAAAAGGGGTATATTTATTTATGCTGAGAACTGTATGTGTGTGTCTGCTTTACAGCTCCCTGTGTTTGATTGAGACCTTCTACTTAGGAGGCTGACATCAAGAAACTGACATACTCGTTGTGTTCAAAGCGGTAGTAAACTGCAGCAGTTTAAAAAAAAAAAAAAAAAAAAACACCTGTAAGGCAATTGTATAATGTGCTAGTTCCATCACATACCAGCACATATGCATCACATGCAAAGAGCCACGCTAAATTGACAAAACGATAATAAATCAAACTGTAAATGTGATAATAGTGAACTGTGCTAAAAATTGTGATGACAAATTAAATATGTGACAATAAACAATCGATAAATAATATTGTCCATAAAGAATAATAAAAGTCCAGAATTGAGTGCCAAGTGCAAGAAAAGAATCCTCCACCAAATGTTGTGACTTCTTCCACAGTTAGTGCTGCATGCTAAGGGCACACTATAGGCTTACCAGAAATTGGTAAATGCAGGCATCAAAAATGGGAAATCAAACAGAATCCTGTAGGTGGCATGGTGCCTCTCTCTAGACGGTTTAGACAAGTCCAGCAGGGAGCCGTAATTATAAACCAGCCAACGCACTGAATGTCCGGGCCTGACACTCACAATGGCATGAAAGAAAAGGGCCACAAATAGTGTAGTATGTAGGGGACAATTTATTATAGATAAGGTAAAAAACTCACATGTATGGAGAACAATAGCGCTATTATCGTCAGATTCAGCAGAACGCCGCCGCCCGACTTCCGGGTATCATGTGGTGACGTCAGCACGCCTTCCCGACGCGTTTCGTCATAGACGACGTCTTCCTGGGGAGTCATATGCATCACATACTAGCACATTATCAAATACTGTACTTACTGTACTTACCTTAGAACGAAGCCCCCCAGTGGCGCGCTGTCACAGCTGAGAGGGCTTCCATGTTCCTCCGGTCTTCCTTCTGGGTTCCAGGCCTCCGGCTGTATGAGTTGCCCAACCTTCAGAGAGCATGCCCCGGTGACGTCATACCAGAGACTTGTGGGCCATACCCGAGACTTTTGGGCCATACCCTAGACCTGCAGGTCATACCGAAAACATGTGGGCCATACTGAACACCTGTGGGTCATACCAGAGATTTGGGCCATACTGGAGACGTGTGGGACATATCATAGTCCTATGGGTCATACCAAAGACATGTAGATTATACGGTAGACCTTTGGGCCACACCAGAAACCTGCGAGCCATACTGGAGACTTGTGGGTCATACCATAGACCTGTGGGTCATACCAAAGACCTGTAGCTTACACAGGAGACCTTTGGGCCACACCAGAGACCTGTGGGTCATACTGAAGAACTGTGGGTCATACTGGAAACCAGTTGGCCAAACAGGTAACCTATGAACTATACAGGAGACTTGTGGGCTATATAGGAAAACCATGGGTCATACCAGAGACCTGTGGGCCATACCAGAGACCTGTATATCATACCAGAGACGTGTGGGTCACATAGAAGTCCTGTGAGCCATTCCAAAAACCTGTGGGTCATATTGGAGTTCTGTGAGCCATACCAGACTCTGTATAAAAAGAAATGAGGTGTATAAGCTGTGCTACAACATTTAAAGAAGAGTCTGGTATACGTGAACAAAATATTTGGTTATAAAGTTGATTATTTAATTGGCAAGCATTTTACATTATCAAATTTGCAAAAATTAAGGAATAGATAAGCCTTAGAATTGATGTAAATTGCACGGCAAAGGAAGCAAAACATCTACTATAATCCAGTGCTTATTTTTCCAGCAGAAAAATGGTCGCAGATATTGATCGCATGTCTAAGATTTCACTGCCCTTCTAAAACATAAACCACTGCGGCGTCTTTTTGCTTTAAAAATATGACCTTGCTTCATGTATTATGCACAAGGTGGACCTCTCTAATTTGGCAGCATAGAAGAGACAGATGAAAAATCCTTGCGCGTGTTATAAATGGACGTTTTTGTGGCGGGACAAAAAGCCACATTTGTTATGTTTGTGTTCCCCCGTGCCATCGTCATTTACGCATACACCAACCAGTATGGCTCATTAATCACTAAAATTACCGAACCTTTGCAAAGCTAGGTATCTGTCGGTAACAGCACACAGCCTACTGGGGCCATTAGATACCTCAGCTGCTGTTCTTATTTTGGGTTATAAATCTTTTTTGTGATATTTTTTAGAAAGTTGTATTAAGTTGAATGAATGAACTTATTTAGAGATAAATTTATTATTTTTTTAGGAGCGGTGAACGTTGATGAGAACTAGCACACTGTATCATAAGTGGCAGTTATTGAGCGAGATGGAATCAGCAAATATGAAAGTATAACAATGAGTTTGTCCAGTTCTGGTCGCCAGTACTCAGGAGGGATGTGTTGGAGCTGGAGAGAGTCCAGAGAAGGGCAACTAAACTAATTAGGGGATTGGAGGACCTCAATTATGAAGAGCGTCTGCAATTGCTTGATTTATTCTCCCTGGAGAAGAGACGCCTGAGAGGGGACATGATAGCAATTTATAAATACCTCAATGGTGATCTCAGCATAGAAAAAAAGCTTTTCAGTCGAAAGGATTGCATGAGGACTCGAGGGCATACAATGCGATTAGAGGAGAAGCGTTTTAACCTCAGGCAACGCAGGGGGTTCTTTACTGTTAGGGCTACATGATTGTGGAACTCTCTACCACAAGAGGTGGTTTCTGCGGGAAGTATGGCTACTTTCAAAAGACCCTTGGACGTACATCTCAAGGATCAGAACATTCAGGGGTATGAGAGATGATTACGGCCACACACACCTACACAGGTTGAACTGGACGGACTATTGTCTTTATTCAACCTCAACTACTATGTAACTATGTAAGTTTGATAAGTTTGGATGGAATGGAGAGGGATTAGAGCTCTGTCAGGTTTTTATTGGTGTCTGTGCCCCTGTTAGGGAGACTCACCATCTCTATTTGTCCTGTTTACTATTATCACTGAGAGTGAAATTAAAAGAAAATCCCAAATTTGGTGTTGTCCCCCAGAACAGTAATAGAGGGGAAATCTGCCAATGGGGACACCACTTCTGATTTCCTCACTTTGGAGGGATTTCTTCTCACTTCGTGTTTTGGCTGCGGGACAGGAAGTAAAGGAAAATCTACCCCCCATAGTAAACAGAACAAAAAGACTTGACTTGAGTTATAACCCTTCCTTACTCTATCCAAAAAAAAAAAAAAAAAAAATAAGCATTGCCTTTGGTTCTACTTAGTGATATTAAAGGCAATTTTTTTTTTATACTAACTTGCTCGGTGTAGTGGTTTTGCACAGAGCAGCCCCCATCCTCCTCTTCTCAGGTCCCACCGTCAGTGCACCTGGCCCCTTCCTCCTGCTGAGAGCCCCCAGAGCAAGCAGCTTGCACACACAGAGCTGCAACTTGGTCCCACCCCTTCTCTCTCCTCATCGGCCCACTGGCTGTGATTGACAGCAGCAGGAGCCATTGAGGAAGGCGGCTCCCCAGAAAGCCAAGGCTCTCGTGTACATTGCTGGATCACGATGGGGCTCTGGTAAGTATTAGGGGGGCTGAGGGGCTGCTGCATAGAGAAAATTTTTTTACCTTCATGCATAGAATTTTATGTTGCAATTTTTTATGTCACACAGTATTTGCGCAGCAGTTTTTCAAACACAATTTTTTGGGTAAAAATAGATTTTAAAGAATTTTAAAAAACAAAACACAAAACACTATATATATATATATATATATATATATATATATATATATATATATATATATACCCCAATTTTTGGTATAATATAAAATATGACGTTAAAATTGCACACGCTCATGGAATGGCGACAAACTACAGTACTTAAAAATCTCCATAGGAAATGCTTTAAATTCCTTTACAGGCCTAGGGCTAGAATTATTGCTCTCGCTCTAATGTTCATGGCGATACCTCACATGTGTGGCGTGAACACCGTTTACATATACGTGCACGACTTATGTATGCTTTCGCTTCTGTGCGCGAGCATGGAGGGATGTGGGGGCGCTTTAAATGTTAACATCCCTTGCAATAGAAAGGCAGGAATGACAGGAAATGAATGAAAAGAATGACAGATCCTCTTTATGGAAAGATGTGGAGTCAAAAAGACCCCAGATCTCTTCTTTACCTTTAAAAGCAAAAGTAAAAAAAAAATGTTTTTGATCTTTTGCTTTAAAAAAAATTAAAAATGCTGGACTGGAAGTAATGTCAGGACATCGCTCCGGTCCTCCAAGGCCATAGAGGCGATCATAGATGATCTAGTCTTTTTACGCCTCGGTGACCTGCCAGTCGCACCATTTAATTTTTTCTCTGGCAAGATGGCGGAAACCGTAAGCCCAAAAGACACCAGCAAGCTGCGGGAGGGAGGGCATTTTGAAAGCATTCCAGCGACTCATGAGCCATTGGAACTCTTTCAAGAGAAAGCCAGCTGCTGGCTGAAAAAAACAAAATCACCGGGCTGCATGTACTTCTGGGGCCCGTGCACCTGCATAGGAGGAGCTGCCGGACGGCTGCATTTAGAAGAATCAATCTGTCCATTTTACTCCTGCAGCCTCTTAAAGCCCGCTTCTCCTCCTCTCCTTCCCGCTGACAGTCAGAGGCTGCAGGAGGTAAATGGACAGATTGATTCTTCTAAATGCAGCAGTCCCATCGCTCCTCCTTTCCAGCTTCCTTCTGCTGCCCCCTTGTGCTCTCTGCCCACCCCCCTGTGCTCTTCAGCCCCTCCCCCCAATGCTCCCCGACCCCCCTTCTGTGCTCTCAGTTTCCCCCCAGTGCTCCCCCTATGCTCTGTTCCCCCCCAGTGCTCTCTGGTCCAACCCTGTGCTCTCCGCCCCCCCCCCCGTGATCTCAAGCTCCCCCCGGTGCTCTCCGCCCACCCAGTGCTCTCCGACTCCCTCCCTGGGCTATCCAGCCGCCCCCTGTGTGCTGGCAATTACTCACTTTGTCAGTTGGATTCCTCAGTCTCTTTATGTGCCTCCAGTGATGGCTCTAAAGACATAGGGACTCCTCGCAGAGCTCCTCCCCCATACCTCTATTGGTCATCAGCTAGCCAGCTGACTTTGACTTTCAGTTCACTCCCTATATGGCTTCTCTCTGGAGAGGATGGTTGGTGATAGTGCTCAGCATCCCCAGCCGTGAGCAAGCAGGTGGTGGCCGTCCCCCATCCCACAGTGGCGGTGTTCTGCCGAAAAATCCAACTTGACGAGATCTCCAACTGTTATTTTCGGTGAGCGTACACCAGGAATAATTGGACATTTCGACCACTTGGTGTTTTCACACAACACCGACAGCCTATACCCTCTGGTAGATGCTATAATTATTGCTGATTGTTAGTCTGCCCACTAGTTGTCACCGCCTGGGAGGCGGCCATGTTTTTGGTTACTAGTGCGCGGACTAACAATCTGCACTAATTATAGCATCTACCGGAGTGTAATTGCCGGTTCACATATCTGCGATGACAGACATTGCAAATGATTTGCAGCGCACTGCTCTGCAAATCACATGCAATGTCTGTGCGATGTGAATTCAGCCATACAGATTATATGGCTGAATTCACAACGCATTCTGACAAAACTCGCACAGGACCCTTTTTTGGGTTCGCACCAGAATCAGATCGCATGGGTGTTCACAACTATGCAATCTGATTCATGTCCAAACTGAGAGTTCGCACTGCGATATGCAAACTGATCTGGGGGTGTCGTTACCTTTATAATATGGAAATGTGAACTGCCTGTGAGTTGAATGCGATGCAGGAACCCGCAGTGGATTTGCAGGGTTCCCACATTGCATATGTGTGAACCAGGTTGCCGGTGTTCTGTGAAAACAACAAGTGGGCGAAATCTCCAATTATTCCTGATGTAGTCACCGGAAATAACGTCGTTGGAGATCTTGGCAAGTTGCAGTTTTCGGCAGAACAGTGAGAACTGAAAGCCCCCCCCCCCCCCACAGTGGCTGAACGGATGTGGTCCTGCCTGCCCCCCTAGTTTCGCCCCTGGTGGCGCCCCCGACTGGTGAGCGCTCTGGGCCGGCGCCTACCTTGCCTAAAGGTGGCCCCCGGCCCTGCATAAAACAATTGCAACATTTTGTTGCTGGTTTGCTTACTTACAATCATTCTAATGAAGAATATTTGGTAAATGTTGAAAGAATCTTTATCTAATCTTCATTGAATCCTCCTAAAAAAATTGTCCTGTCTGTGACTGGCCTTCCAGCAGCCTGAGACTGGCGCTGGATATTCAGTCCTTCCAGGATCAATCCACCTCTGCGATCTCCCGTGCGGGTGAAAAGCAGATACAGCATGAGAGGAATTACAATAGCGTAGATAAAGAACATGTAAGATAAAAGCTCTGCCTGAAACTCAAACATATTAGCTGTAGATTATCTTTAAGAGCAGAAATTAAAGCAGAGAGGCAATTCGAGTAAGTGGAATCATTAAATCTAAGCGGATAAACTGTAATTAATAAAAATCGACTGTGGCCTCGCAAGCTTACCCAGCAATACACAGCCATGACGGCCCATCTCTTTCCCTGATTGATGGAGCGCGTCAATATCGCATCGCCGTAGTGGAATAAAAGACGCGTGGCGGGTTATCGTACCCTCTGTGTGGGCGTGACGGCTTTATGTTATATGACATCGCTGTCTCACATGACAGCTCGCATCATCTGTTCTCTGTCTCTGCTGTAGGAAGATAATATATAAGAGGCCATCGTTTTCAAGTGTTATAAAAAAAAACGAGCAATTTACTAGATAGGATATTTTATTGTAACAACTGCCTGTTATCTTAAGACAAATCTATAGTATATATATTTAAAGTGGTGTTCCGGCCTATTCTGCAACATAAGTGATTCCTGGAGTGCTCACTATGCTGACCAACAATTGGGCATTTTCAATTTTTTTCAGGGGTCCCTTACCTTATTTTCAGGGCATTTTTGATTGTACTTCTCCATTCTCCCTCCTCTGTAGCCACGTCCACCGACATCACTTCCTCCTTTGCATTGCATCCTGGGAGCTGTTTGTCATCACTCCCAGGAGGCTGGAATCAGGAAGAACTCCCAGAACACTCCCTGGAATCAGGAAGAACTCCCAGGACACTCCCTGGAATCAGGAAGAACTCCCAGAACACTCCCTGGAATCAGGAAGAAGGACACAGCAGATTACACTGCAGCTTCAGATGCCCACATCCAAGATGTCCGCGCCCAGACAGCGTTTTTAAAAGTAAGAGTTTGACTAAAATCCAATACTGTACACCTTGTAAGTATGAGAATAGCGGTTCTGTAAAGTGCGATGGATTAGTATTATAGGGGTATTTTTAGTTAAAAAAGGTATTTGAGGCCGGAACTCCGCTTTAAATAAAATAATAATTTTAGATGGCGCATGTAAATGCGATCAGCCTGAAGTATTGTTAAGTGTCGGTTCACATCTGCGCGGCTTCAAAGTCGCGCAACTTTGACAGCTGACATCTTGTGTGACAAAATTAAAATTAATTGCCCACGGGACTAATAACGAGTCACACCCCAAAGGTATAAAATATATAAGAAAAATTTATTGTACAAAACAGAAAATATTACATACATTTAAAAGCATATTGTCATCAATAGTTACAACGAAGGTACATAAGTGAACAGCATTAGACCAATTGAAGTTGGAAACCTTTCATCAAAATATCAGGAATTAGAAGAGTGGAAAAAAGGGACTTTTGAGGTGCTCAATAATAGAAAATAGTCGAAAATCTATGAAAATATTAATTTTTATTTCATAACAAGACATACAATAAAATCACCAAATTTGCAAAGAATTATCCTCTATACAGATAGTCACTCAACAGTTTATTATGTGATGTAGGAGACATCCTGTGCGACTTCATTGCGGCTTGGTTCGTGGGAGCTTTCCTGGGGGCAGGCACCTGCGATCGCTCCCCGTGGAGAGAGAACGATGGTCTGCTGTTGTAAGCACGGCAGACTGGTGTTCTCTCTGGAATAAATACAGAGCGCCTGTGATCTTCCCATTTAGGATCACAGGTCTCTGTGTTGATTCCTCAAGTCCCTCCCCCAAACATTTAGAAAACACCCCCTAGGCCAGTGATGGCGAACCTTGGCACCCCAGATGTTTTGGAACTACATTTCCCATGATGCTCCTGTACTCTGCAGTGTAGTGGAGCATCATGGGAAATGTAGTTCCAAAACATCTGGGGAGCCAAGGTTCGCCATCGCTGCCATAGGCTCTCACTTAACCCTTTAATCGCCCCTGGGTTAATCCCTTCCCTGTCAGTGTCATTATTACAGTGACAGTGAATATTTTTAGCACTGATTACTGTAGTAACGTCACTGGTCCCCCCAAAAGTATCAAAAATATTAGTTAGGGGGTCCGATCTGTCCTCCGCAACACTCCCAGGGAACACATTTAACCCTTTGATTGCCCCTGATGTTAACCTCTTCCCTGCCAGTGTCATTAGTACAGTGACAGTGATTTTTTTTTTAGCACTGATCACTGTATTAGTATCACTGGTCCCCAAAAAGTGTCATTTAGTGTCAGATTTGTCCGCTGCAATGTTGCAGTCCCACTAAAAATCGCTGATCGCCGCCATTATTAGGAAAATAAATAAATAAATAAATAAATAAAAATTACATAAATCTTTCCCCTAGTTTGTAGACGTGATAACTTTTGCACAAACCAATCAAAATACGCTTATTGGGATTTTTTTTTAACAAAAATATATCGCAGAATACAAATTGGCCTAAAATTATGAAAATAATTAGATTTTTACATTTTGTTTTTATTGGGAATGTTATATAGCAGAATGTAAAAAATATTGTTTTATTTACAGAATTGTAATATATATAATATAATATAGTATATCGCAAAAAATCACAAAAATCGCAAAAAATAAAAATAAAATTCCACCAAAAGAAAGCTCTATTTGTGGGAAATAAAAGGACATAGATTTTATTTGGGTACACGACCTCGCAATTTTCCGGAAAAGTAACGCAGTGCCGAATCGCAAAAAATGGCCTGGTCATTATGGGGGTAAAACCTTCCGGTCCAGAAGTGGTTAACAGAAGTCAATGCAAGTCGCCCCAAAGTAGTACAAGAGCCTTTTTCTAAGTCGCTACGACTTGAGTTGCACAGATTAGAGCGGTTCTATTGCAGTTAATAGGGTGCAACTGCAAAACACACCTCCAAGATGACCACTGCCTTCCTAAAGAAGCTGAGGGTAAAGGTGATGGACTGGCCAAGCATGTCTCCAGACCTAAACCCTATTGACCATCTGTGGGGCATCCTCAAACGGAAGGTGGAGGAGCGCAAGGTCTCTAACATCCACCAGCTCTGTGATGTCATCATGGAGGAGTGGAAGAGGACTCCAGTGGCAACCTGTGAAGCTCTGGTGACCTCCATGCCCAAGAGGGTTAAGGCAGTGCTGGAAAATAATGGTGGCCACATTAACACTTTGGGCCCAATTTGGACATTTCCACTTAAGGGTGTACTCACTTTTGTTGCCAGTGGTTTAGACATTAATGGCTGTGTGTTGAGTTATTTTGAGGGGACAGCAAATTTACACTGTTATACAAGCTGTACACTCACTACTTTACATTGTAGCAAAGTGTCATGACTAGGGGATTAAGACCCCATTCACACTAGCACGACTTGTCAGGCGACTTGGTCGCCTGACAAGTCGCGGTGGGTCGCCTGCCATAGATTAGCACAGGACCCGTTCTAATAGGAGCGACACAAGTCGCTCCGACTTAGAAAAAGGGTCCTGTACTACTTCGGGGGCGACCTGGAGCGACCTGCATTGACTTCAATGATATGAAGTCCGTGCATGTCGCGCCGAGTTCGTGGTGCACGATGTGCACTGCGACTTCACAGGTCGCCCCGGTAAGTCGGGTCGCCCCTGTGTGAACGGGGTCTCAAGATGATTTGTCTCCATTCTGTTCTGACCATCACTCTCCTCCTCCATTATAAATAACCACATGACCACAGGTTGGAGTTAAATGGCCATAGCAGCCTTTTATTAACAAACTGTATACATAACAGGTAAATAACACGTTAAACCCAGTTTTTTACTGGAGCCTCAAGGTCCCGGTAGGCATCAAAGAAGGAGATACCTGCGTCCGACTTAATTAGGCCTCCATCCGCCACAGCACCGGCTCGGAGACAACCAGTCGCAGGTACCAACATACCAACTACTGGGAGCCATACCTCAGACGGGTCCCTACCATGTATAAGTTTGCACCATCAGGGAGCCATACCTCAGACGGGTCTCTACCAAGTATAAGTTTGCACCATCAGGGAGCCATACCTCAGACGGGTCCCTACCAAGTATAAGTTTGCACCATCAGGGAGCCATACCTCAGACGGGTCCCTACCAAGTATAAGTTTGCACCATACTAACCTACCAGGACCTTGTACCCCGCTTGCTGCCATGACAAAGAACCTCCCCAAAAGAAGAAAGCCTCTGTTAAAATAAAAACCAAAAACAAGAGCGGTGGGCCGCACAGCCAAAAGTCAGAAAAAACAAGAAGATACAAGAAAATGGGAGGGAGGGTGGGAAATATTCTCCAATGCAGCTTTCCTCCGACTGAAGACTTCCTGAGGCCCCTAGCTTGACCTCTCCCTGTAGCTCCACCCCTTCCTGGCCAAAACACCAATTAAAAGTCCTACCACTTATATTTTCTATCGTACTGGGCTGAAAACCCCTCCTTGTCCCAAACCCCTTTAACCACTTGCCGACCGCCGCACGACTATTTACTGCGGCGGTCAGCCCCTCACAGGCAAAGCGGCGTACTACGTCGCTCGCCTGTGAGGCTCTAGGGAGCAAGCGCGCCGCCGGAGGCGCGCTCCCGCACGCTCACGGACCCCCCCGCGCGTGTGAGGTTTTGAGATCATATGGTTCTGCTATATAGGACCGTTGATCTCTGTTCTTACACGTTAAGCCACATCCAATCACAGTTAGAAGCATGCCCCTAGGGACACACTTAACCCCTCCCTCTCAAAAAAAGTTAATCCCTTCACTGCCAGTGTCATTTTTACAGTAACAGTGCATATGTATAGCACTGATTACTGTAGTAATGTCACTGGTACCCCCAAAAGTGTCAAAAATGTCAGTCAAGGGTCCGATCTGTCTGCCGCAATGTCGAAGTCCCGCAAAAGAAATCGCAGATCGCCGCCATTACTCGTTAAAAAAAAAAACAATAAAAATGACAGAAATCTTTCCCGTAGTTAGTAAACGCAATAACTTTTGCGCAAACCAATCAAAATACGCTTTTTGCGATTTTTTTTACCAAACATATGTAGCATAAAACAAATTGGCCTAAAATGTTAAAAAATTTTGATTTTTAAATTTTTTTTGGGAATCTATATTAATAAAATGCAACTGTCCCTGCGTCCACACTCTAGATTCCCTGTGTCCGTGATATTGCGCTACTGCGCATGTGCACCACGGACAGCCAATGGGATTGGGAATGGGGGCGGGCACTGACCTTTTTAGGCTGAGGGAGCTCCTCTGTGTCGGAGGCCGGGTATTGGGGGTCACCCCCGATGATGCTGCGGTGTGAGGGCCGTTGTACTGCCGGTGCTCACGGTGCTGCGGTGTGAGGGCCGATCGTTTCAGTAGCCACCGTCTGATCCGTATGTGCTGGGGAGGCGGGAGGCGGAGTTCCGATCCGCTGCCTTAGATTTAAAAATGGCGCCACACGTCATTGAGTATACGCCGCCCCTCGGGAAAGCTCGGATACGTTTGGGTATTCCCGGAAATTACCGAGCGGCGGCGTATACTCAATGACGTGTGGCGCCGGGTGGCGCCATTTTTAAATCTAAGGCAACGGATCGGAACTCCGCCTCCCCAGCACATACGGATCAGACGGTGGCTACTGAAACGATTGGCCCTCACACCGCAGCACCGTGAGCACCGGCAGTACAACGGCCCTCACACCGCAGCATCATCGGGGGTGACCCCCAATACCCGGCCTCCGACACCGAGGAGCTCCCCCAGCCTAAAAAGGTCAGTGCCCACCCCCAGCACATAGGAATTCAGAACGGCCCTCACACCCCACCATTATCGGGGGTGACCCCCAACACCTGGGAACCGGCCTCCAACACCGAGGAGCTCCCCCATCCTCCCCAGCACATATCAGGAACAGGTAAGTTAGACTCCTCCACTGCTGCACTGCCTGCCATTATGCGGGGGCTGCAGGCATACTACAAGAGATGCAGTGCTGCAGGCATGGTACTCCTGTACCATGCCTGCAGCACTGCATCTCCTGTACCATGCCCGCAGCCCCCGCATTCCCCTGTACCATGCCCGCAGCCCCGCATTCCCCTGTACCATGCCCGTAGCCCCGCATTCCCCTGTACCATGCCCGCAGCCCCGCATTCTCCTGTACCATGCCCGCAGCCCCGCATTCTCCTGTACCATGCCCGCAGCAACGCATCTCCTGTACCATGCCCGCAGCCCCCGCATTCCCCTGTACCATGCCCGCAGCCCCGCATTCCCCTGTACCATGCCCGCAGCCCCGCATTCCCCTGTACCATGCCCGCAGCCCCGCATTCTCCTGTACCATGCGTGCAGCCCCGCATTCTCCTGTACCATGCGCGCAGCCCCGCATTCTCCTGTACCATGCGCGCAGCCCCGCATTCCCCTGTACCATGCCCGCAGCCCCGCATTCCCCTGTACCATGCCCGCAGCCCCGCATTCTCCTGTACCATGCGCGCAGCCCCGCATTCTCCTGTACCATGCGCGCAGCCCCGCATTCTCCTGTACCATGCGCGCAGCCCCGCATTCTCCTGTACCATGCGCGCAGCCCCGCATTCTCCTGTACCATGCGCGCAGCCCCGCATTCCCCTATACCATGCGCGCAGCCCCGCATTCCCCTGTACCATGCGTGCAGCCCCGCATTCCCCTGTACCATGCGCGCAGCCCCCGCTCAGTCAGCCATATGTTCTAGCGCCCGTTAATTTAACGGGCTTAATGTCTAGTTTCATATAAAAAAATGTGAAAAATATTGTTATTTTTGCAAAATTGACGCTCTTTTTTTGTTTATAGCGCATGATCAAAAAATCGCACAGGTGATCAAATACCACCAAAAGAAAGCTCTGTTTGTGGGAAAAAAAGGACGTCACATTCGTTTAGGTACAGCGTCGCACGACCGCGCAATTGTCCGTTAAAGTCACGCAGTGCCGAATGGCAAAATAGGCCCTGGTCAGGAAGGGGGTAAAATCTTCCGGCGCTGAAATGGTTAACCCCTGTCATGCCGACCCTCCGTCCATGTCTCTTTTCTCCTTTACTCCGGGCCTCTCTTTTCTTCAGTGTTATCGCATGAAAAGATAGAATAAAATATTTACAAAAATGTGAGGGGTGTACTAACTTTTGTGAGATACTGTATATAAAGCTGACCATCCTAGTTTTTCCCCACTCTGTCCAAAATCAAAGTTAGCTTTGCCTGGACTTTGCATTTAATGTTGCTCTTTTATTATTGCATGTACCACACAGAGCAGTGCATGCTTTGTCCTTCTCATTTATTAATTCTGAAAAAAAAAGAAAAATATTCTTTTATATCCAGTGCTGAACACACTGCACTACATGAGAGCATAGCCCTGAGTGCTTTATTTTTCTCTCTCCAGGAAGTTTTCTCTGTACAAGTTTAAAAAAAATCCTTTTAAAGTTTCGTTAGGAGATTTGTTTTTGCTCTCTCGCCAATACAGAAAACCTGAGATGAACTTGTGCTTTCAAAGTAAAAAGAAAGTAGAAAGCAAAGAAAGAGCACTCATTGTAAGACATATCTTAGTACATAAGATGGAAAATGGATTCAAACCTCCATAATGCATGTGTTTTAATAAGCATTTTTTGCTTTCTTTAAGTTTAGCCGTGTGTTTGGACAGGTTAGAGGTTCATTTGTTTGAATGAATTGTTCACATATGTTTTATGTATGTATAGGAGAGGGAAGATTCTATTCCCTTGTGTGAGGCCCCATGCGTTTTTTCTTTTTGTGAGAATCAAACCATAGAAACTTCCCGCCCAAAGACCCCTGTCACATGTGCCCTTGGCTTTTATAACATATCCCAGGATGCAACACTGCTTGTGCCAACCAACTGAGATAGCTACAAAAGCCTGTGCGTCACTGGCTGGATTTCCTCCACTGTCCAACAGGCTCCCCTATTGGATGCAGTGGGGACACTCCCTAAGCCCAGATGAATCACACCCTTGACACATGCAACAGGCCTAACTATTAATCAGGCTCTCCTGATAAGCAGGCAGAGCAACTATTGTCATGCCTCCAGCATAAGGAAGTAATTAATTCTATTGGAACTTGTAATACCAATCTTGTCCACAAGATGCCACTGTGACATAGACTGTTATACAGCACTTTATGGTACTTCCTGTACTCTAGTGCTGGATATTAGTTCCACCCCTCTCTGAGAGAATCTCCATTTTAAGATTTACCTCAGGAAGGAGCAGACAGCATCTGAGGTTGCTGTGGGAAGATTCCTGAACCCCCCTTTGAAGCATCGCTGGTATGCCTATGAACTGTTGGTTATATACTCAATGCATATACTGTTTATGTTTGTATACTGATTATATGCCTTTATATGTTTATTTACAGTTTCACCTCTATTCACAATCCTATTCGCATATCCATTCTGACTTGTAACCTGTTCATGTGACCACTATTCTATCTCTGGAATAAAGCCTTAAGTTACAAAAGGACTGGTTATTGCAGGATTAAAGGTTTAGCTGTATGTTGAGCTGCACACGCCTAGGGCATACGTGTAGTGAGAACAGAACAACTATACTTTCTCTGCCTAGCACCTACCTAGGAGGGTGCTACAATCACATCTGGAGAAGCTCTATAATACTGATACCACAGGTGAGACAAAATAAACAGTATAATAACTGCAATGAGCATCATCCTAATGGATCCTGCCTGACATGTTTTGTGGGATTTAACCGCTTCCTCAGGGGTTTTTGGAGATCTTTTTAAAGAGCTTGGTTCAGCAAGGCAAAAAAGCGGGGAAGACAGGTAGGTGAACACCTCCCCCGACGAATGTGGGAGCCCGTATAAAAATGATGGTAAGGGATTCCAAACCTCCAAAGTTAAAGCTGGGGATTTCTAAGGATTCAAGGTAGAGTAACTCCGAACATGGGGAGAAAACTTTATAAAGGGATCAGGTCAGTGGCGGCTGGTGCATTAGGGGGCAGGGGCACCGCTCCCCCTATCCATGCGTCCAGCCCTCTAATCTACATGCGGGGCGCCGGACGCATGGAGTTCAATGGGGCTTTTTTTTTTAACCATGTGATTAGAGCCAGAGGCTCTAAAAGGCAAAAAAAAAAGGTGGGCTCGGGGCACAAAGCCCTGCGCCCTGAGCCCACCCAGTTGTGTGACAATAGCGAATGATAATTCGCTATTGTCACACGAATCCTCCTCCTGGCCAATCAGGAAGCGGGTTCTGAGACCCGTTTACTGATTGGCCATAAAGGAGAAGCCATGCCATTGGGCATGGAGGAGGAGGGAGGAGACGCAGAAGACAGTGGGAAGAAGCCGATGCTGCCGCCGCCGCCGACATCGCCTGCTGCTGCAGATGTCCAGGCAGGGTGAGTGAGCCAGGTCCTGTCCTGTGCTGCCCTGCCATTGTCCTGTCCTGCTGTTGTCCGGGGGGGGGGGGGGGGGCTATGGTGTACAGGCTGGTGTGGTTGGGGGGGTGTATGGTGTGGTCCGTCTGACGCCCCCCCCCCCCGGCCCATGGAGCACCAGCCACCACTGGATCAGGTCCTTTAATCCATAGGTAGTCCCTTGTGGAAGCAATTCCAGAAGTCAGGGGGGTGAGCGGGTAGTCCTAACTGACAGACTATGATGTCTATGTCTGCATGTTCACCATCAGAAACTGGAAAGATGGAATACCGATATTGATGGTATATTCTTCCCTGTAGTCGTTCTATTATTGTTGCTTCAAACCTTTTTTTTTTTTTTTTTAATAAAAAAGTTTGTATTAAAAAAAATATATAATTTTTAGTGCTATTTGCAAGTTCCATGATTTCTGCAGTTGGGAAAGGATTGCTGCACAGAGCCTTATGTATCACCTAAAATCCGTTCTTTTCATAGAACAAGCAGCTTCTATAACACGATCAGCACAGACGATCTGTCTGGATAATTGATCAGCACAAAGCGGTTCTTGAACGCAAGCCGTGTGAACTTCAGAAGTGACACACCAAAAAAAATGCCTTTTGTCTGATGCCACAGTCAGTGGAATTTTGCCATGTGGGGGTCCAATGAACCCACTCTTTTGTCTTTCAGGAGGCAAAACCTAGGGCACCACTTTCCCGGGGACGCCACATTCAGTGCTCCAGCCGGAGACAGGATTGTTCTGTTAAAAAGCAGAACTTATCAGTTCATCAACAGCAAAGCGGGTTGGATGGGAGATCTTTGTGTCATGAATAGGTGTATGTTACATATTTCAGGTTTCCCTTTGCCTCCGTATTGGGAACTTGCAATTTGTGAGAGTAGATCTTTTATCTTCTTCCTGCTTTCAGTAATAAAGTAGAACCCCAACTAAACAAACAGTTAAAATCCTTATATGTGAACTGTTTTATCTGCCAGAATATTTTTGGCATATAGTTTTTTTTTTTAACTTTAAAAGGTAAAAAATAGCAAATAAAAGAAAAAAAAATTATAGCCTATGCAATTAAAGTGGGGGTACACACTATAAGAAAATCGGGCGAACGATCGTCCGATTTTCCTCATTGTTTCACAGCAAATCGGAACCGACGAACGAAAATTCTTGTACGACAAAGGCTTTTTCTTGTTGTTTATTGTTTCTGATCATGCGCAGTCTTTCTTTTCTGATTTTTCTTGTACAAAAATCGTACGAAAACGGTACGCATTAAACGAAAATTTTTGTTTTGTCCCTTGGAGAATTTTCATACGAAAATTCCGAATTGGCTGTAGATAGTTCTGTACACGCTATACGAAAATCGTACGATAATTCTCTGGACGATAATGTTCACCCAATTATCTTAGAGTGTTTGCGAGCCCTAAGACACGTCATATTGTAATGGAATGTTATTAAAAATTACCTTTCCTTTTCAATCTGCTGCCGCTGTCATTTTCTGTAACATTCAATATGGCCACCTGGAGGCGTTCTTTACAAAGAATGTTTAACCACCTCAATACAGGGCACTTAAACCCCCTTCCTTCCCAGACCAATTTTCAGCTTTTAGCGCTGTTGCAATTTGAATGACAATTGCGCGGTCATGCAACGCTGTACCTAAACCAAATTTGTGTCATTTTTTCCCCACAAATAGAGCTTTCTTTTGGTGGTATTTGATCACCGTCAGGTTTTTTCTTTTTTGGTGCACAAATAAAAAAAGACTGAAAAGTTTGAAAAAAAAAAAAGTTTTTTTGTTTAGGTTATAAAATTTTGTAAATAGATATGTTTTTTCCTGCACTGATGAGCACTGATGATGCCGCACTGACAGGCACTGATGAGGAGACACTGATGGGGGGGCACTGATGGGGTGGCACTGATGGGGTGGCACTGATATGCAGCACTGATGGGCACTGATAGGTAGCACTGATATGCAGCACTGATGGGCACTGATATGTGGCACTGATAGATAGCACTGATATGCAGCATTGGTGGGCCCTGATAGGCAGCGCTGATGGGCACTGATAGGCAGCACTGATGGGCACTGATTGGCGGCACTGATGGGCACTGATAGGTGGCACTGTTGGGCGGCAATGATCGGCACTGATCGGCACTAATGGGTGGCACTGATCGGCACTGATGGGGGGCACTGATGGGCACTGATAGGCAGCACTGGTGGGCAATAATGGGCACTGGTGGGCGGCACTGATAGATGGCAATAATGGGTATTGGTGGGCAGCACTGATAGATGGCATTGGTGGACAACACTGATAGGGAGGGCTCTCTGAGCCCTGCTTGCCATCCCTGGTGGCCATAGTGGGCATCCCTGGTGGTCATGGGTGGGCATCCCTGGTGGCTTAGTGGCACCCCTCCCCCCCCCAGGGCTGCACTGGTAATCAATGTTCTGATTACCAGCACAGACCCCCCCCCTGTGATCAGTGAGTAATTAGAAATACTCACTGATCACCCCCGCAGCAGCACCGATCATCCCTCTTCTCCTCACTGACAGGATCTGTCAGGGGGAGAAGAGATCGAAGCCGTTACAACGGCTCTATTTACATTACATGACGGCTGTGATTGGACACAGCCGTCGTGTGATCAGGAGGGCCAATCACAGGGCCCTCCTGCCGAATGATGTTGCTCTGTGTCCGAGGGTTCCGGAACGTCCATTCAGAAGGACGAGACTCCCGCCCGGCCGTATATGTACTATGGCCGGGTGGGAGGTAGTTAAAGAACGCCCCCCCAGAAACCTAATTTCATACTTTTTTCCCAGAAGTCTGCACTTAGGCTGGCCATACATGTTCAATTTTCTTGTACAATTTCCCTTTAGATGTACCTTAAACTATGTAGTGCAAGGGCCTTCCTAACTGGATACAAATAAAAATTGTTTAGTTTTTGACCTTATATTATATGGTTTTGGTAAATCTAAGGCTGAGTTTACACTATTGCAATGACAGACATCGCATGTGATTCGCAGCACACTGCTGTGCACATCACATGCGATGTCTGTGTGATGCAAATTCAGCCATACAGTTTGTATGGCTGAATTTGCATCCCATTCGAACCAAAATGATCCAGGACCTTTTTTTTTTTTTTTGGTCGGCACTGAAATCGGATTGCATGGGTCTTCACACCCATGCAATCTGATTCCTGTCAGATTTCAAAGCTCGCACTGCGAAATGTGAACCAATTTGGGGATGTCATTAACCTCCCTGGCGGTATGATTATTTCAGATTTTAGGTGCTGAAAGCGGTACAATTATTTTGCTAGTAATTCTTAAGGACGAGCAGCCCAAACCAACTATTTACATATGATTTTTTTTTTTTTTACTGTGCGTTTTTCTTTATAACATCTCGGGTATGATAAAGTTTGAAACACAAAATCATAAATTATAATATAATAAATAACTATAAATAAGTTAAAGTATATACATAATTATTATTTCAGGTACTTATATAGCGCTGTCAATTTACGCAGCGCTTTACATATACATTGTACATTCACATCAGTCCCTGCCCTCAAGGAGCTTACAATCTAAGGTCCCTAACTCACATACATACACAGTAGGGCCAATTTTTTTTTTTTTTTTTTTATACAGGATCCAATTAACCTACCAGCATGTCTTTGGAGTGTGGGAGGAAACCGAAGTACCCGGAGGAAACCCACGCAGGCACAAGGAGAACATGCAAACTCCAGGCAGGTAGTGTCATGGTTGGGATTCAAACCAGCGACCCTCTTGCTGCTAGGTGAAAGTGCTAACCACTACACCACTGTGCCGCTATATATATATATATAGTAAAACTGCAGGCAAGGGCACTGGGGGGCAAACTAATGTCAATTTATCTTATTTAGTAATGTAATCCAATAGAATTACAATATATCAGTGTGTTTTACTTTTTGAATTTGCTGCCGGTTCCACCTCCCCTGCGACGCGACGCTCGCAGGGAACGGAAGTCGGGGGAAAAGAGAGCATCTGCCGGAATACATTGCGGGATCCCGGGGACAAGGTAAGTAACCTCTTCCTGGATCCAGCGATTTCTCCCTGGCGGTACCCGGAGAGTGGCTCGGGGTTACCGCTAATGGCACTGAACTTCCACCCCGAGCCACACTCGGGAATACCGCCAGGGAGGTTAACTTGACATTGACACCTGCAGTAGTTCGCAGAGGGCAGTGTGAACTGCCTGCAAGATAGATGAAATGCGGGAATCCGCACTGGAATCGCGCTGGGAGGTGCTTTTCCTAGGGGGACACATGGATCCATGTCCCTGCTATGCAGGAGTACAGGATCCATATCTCCCCTACTGACAGACCGCCGTTCTGCCTCTGTGCTGGATGATCGGTGGGTACCGGGGGACATCGAGTCCGGGGTACCCACAGATCAGCTTCTGCTGTGTATAATCAAAGCAGGAGCGGGTCGATGGCAGCATGTGTGTGCACCCCAGACCCAGAAGTGCCGAATCTCGTATTAGGTATGTGATCCGGCGCAGTAGTGTCACCTTGCTGCCGTATAAGTAAGTTACAAAGCCAGCAAGCAGTTAATGCATTCTCTGCATTAAAGCGGTATTAAAGTGGAACTTCACTCTCCCAATCATCGATTATTTTTAATCCTTATTCTGCTAGCATTAGTAAATAGCTAGGAAAGCATATATTCTTTACTTGTTTTAAACTTTATTCTGTACATACAGTATCTTTAGTCACTTTCTGGTTTCTTGCCTCGGCAAATGATATCATCCATCCCAGGAGTCTCCAGGAGGGGAGGAGGATTCTCAGCTAAGCATGCTCTCCTGCATGCATGCTTGAGCTAAGGACTGGATTCCCGGAAGTAAATGCTACATGGACCATCTGCCCTTACTCAATGGCCAGAAATGCAGGGGGATGTTTTTCAAAGTGATTTCTCAACAAAGTAAATAGTAGAGACATGGATGGATTGGGGGGGGGGGGGGGGGTGTTGCTTTGAATAATAAAAATTTATTAAACAGTGTTTTTGCTTTGTTGTGCTCAGATGCAGTAAAGATCTGCTTTCAATCCAAAACCAAAAATGTCAAATATTGCAGCTTTCCAATCATTATATGTGGTGGCTGCATTTGTTTTTTTTTTTTTTTTTAGGCTTTTCCCCATCTGTTTTCACCTAATGATTTGGTCAGTAACACACCTCCTGTATTAGAGCGCCCCCACTCTGGATGAAGGAGCAAAGGGGTCACCTTTTGACAGCAGCATTGTCATTCTGTGGGGTTTTAAATGTACTGGCAGATTTAGATACACTAACAAACTGAAGCCAACTCCATATAACACTTTTTAAGCAGATACAGCAAACCATTTTTTTTTTTTTTGTTTTTTTTTTTTTACTTTAGGGATAAAAGTTTTACATAAATAAAAGCTAAACACTGTATGTACCCTACCAGTGGTAAATTGTTTGTCTTATTCCTGCAACTGTATACATCTGCAAGAAAGCTTGTTCTTTTGAAAAACAACAGACTTACTGGCTGAATGACCAGATGAAGATAGAAAGCCTAAAAAGAAAACAAATGCAGCCATCAGGCTGAAGAATTGATAAGCTGCAAAGTAATAAATGTTTGCTTTTGGGTTTAGTACTGCTTTAAAGTAAAAAATAAAATCTTCTGTGATCAGCTCCACTCCACCACTCCCCCAACAGTCCTGCTCTATCTCGCCTTACAGGATTTGAGGGCAGCGCTGCTGCTGTCACTCAAATCTTGTGAGGAGGAAGCGGGGGCAGGGCAGGGCCGAGCTATGCTGTATGTGTCTATAGACGCACACAGCCTGGCTCGCATGCCCACATAGCAAGTGGCTTGCTATGGAGGCACTCAGAAGTGAGGGGGAGCCAAGAGTGCTGACAGGAGCATCTCAGGTGGCTCAGCAAGAGGAGATACTGCTTGATGCAGCAGAGGTCATGGTTTCAGATCCCGGTCTTGACAATATTCCTTTTTTGGGTTTAGGTACGTTTTATAGCTGAAATCCAGACAAGCAGATGAATACATAGCTGAAATAGGGGCTGTTTGCCTTTAGGCCCCTTTCACATGGGGCGGATCCACTCGGCGGACTCCGCTATCTCACCGGGGATCGCTCTGTTGATGCCCGCTGAGCAGGCGGATGACAGGCCTGTCTCTGCTCACTGTGCAGAGACGGACCTGTCAGAGTCCCGCTCTCTTCTATGGGGAGATCGTATGAAAATGAACAGCATGTCCGTTTTCATCCGATCCCATCCGATCCGACTCACTGGACGGATGGCGAATATATCGCTATCCGTCTATGTTAAGCGGTTTTTGTCAGATCGGATGACGGATGGGTGTCAGCGGACACATCCCTGCTGACATCCACCTCTCCATAGAGTAGAATGGGTGGCCCGATCAGGTCCCCCTGAAAAACGGACAGGCGGACGCAATCGGTCCGGTCGTGTGAAAGGAGCCTTATTGGGCACATTTTTATATCTGCCTGGAGTTCATCCTTACCTTTACCCATAAGTGTTATGGAATAACGGCAACCATTCTTAGGTGCGCACATTCTATAACTGCTAGGTCAGTGGCGGCTGGTGCTCAAAATTTTTTTGGGGGGGGGGGGGGGGGGCAAAAAGAAAAATGTAATAAGTATTGCTTCATGGCAAAAAACGCGGTAAAAAAAAAATTGCATGACTTTGAGGTCATGGTACAGGCATGGCACAGGTGATGGTATAGGCATGACACAGGTGATGGTATAGGCATGGCACAGGCATGGCACAGGTGATGGTATAGGTATGGCACAGGTGATGGTACAGGCATGGCACAGGTGATGGTATAGGCATGGCACAGGTGATGGTACAGGCATGGCACAGGTGATGGTACAGGCATGGCACAGGTGATGGCACAGGTGATGGTATAGGCATGGCACAGGTGATGGTATAGGCATGGCACAGGTGATGGTACAGGCATGGCACAGGTGATGGTACAGGCATGGCACAGGTGATGGTATAGGCATGGCACATGTGATGGTATAGGCATGGCACAGGTGATGGTACAGGCATGGCACAGGTGATGGTATATGCATGGCACAGGCATGGCACAGGTGATGGTACAGGCATGGCACAGGTGATGATACAGGCATGGCACAGGTGATGGTATAGGCATGGCACAGGTGATGGTATAGGCATGGCACAGGTGATGGTACAGGCATGGCACAGGTGATGGTATATGCATGGCACAGGCATGGCACAGGTGATGGTACAGGCATGGCACAGGTGATGGTACAGGCATGGCACAGGTGATGGTATAGGCATGGCACAGGTGATGGTACAGGCATGGCACAGGTGATGGTACAGGCATGGCACAGGTGATGGTATAGGCATGGCACAGGCATGGCACAGGTGATGGTATAGTCATGGCACAGGTGATGGTACAGGCATGGCACAGGCATGGCACAGGTGATGGTACAGGCATGGCACAGGTGATGGTATAGGCATGGCACAGGTGATGGTATAGGCATGGCACAGGTGATGGTACAGGCATGGTACAGGCATGGCACAGGTGATGGTACAGGCATGGCACAGGTGATGGCACAGGTGATGGTATAGGCATGGCACAGGTGATGGTATAGGCATGGCACAGGTGACGGTATAGGCATGGCGCAGGTGATGGTATAGGCATGGCACAGGTCGGCTTCAATCACTTACCTTCTGATGGCGGTGGGATTCTGGGAACCGTCCACGGCGCTGCTCGTCTCGTCCTCTTCAGTCTTCTGTCTTCCGATCGGTCCGGGCGGCGGGAAGCGGTGACGGTGCGTGACTGACGCACGCACCCGCACTGCCCCCATTGCGACGTCAGCGATCGGATGTCCTGGATGATGATTGGTCCAGGCTGGAGACTGGACCAATCACAGCCAGGATATCACGAAGGTGGGGGTGGCCAAGCGCTCTTTCCTGTGCCCAGGTTACGCCCCCAGAAGGCAGCCAATCGGCGCCTCTTCTGGGTCGTAAACCCCACCCCCCCTTTAGCCACCACATAGGCCGGCGAACCAATTTTTTTTTTCATAACTTTATTGTTCTTTTTGTCATTTTTTTTCCCTTTTTTTTAGGGGGGCGGCGCCCCCTATGCATGGGCCGCCACTGTGCTAGGTACATTTGCGTAATTTTTATTTTTGAGACCTGTGACACCTCCTCTTCTTCTCTTCCATATTTTAGTCTGTCCCCAGTCCCCAAAGCTCCTACGTTTATTGCAGAACTCTATAGAAAGAACTTCTCTGAGCTGTAAGCCAACTCGGTAGAAAGTTTGATTCTGAGACAAGACAATCCTTCTTCTTTTCCAACGTCGTAGTTCAATTTGACCGCTTCCTTTGCAATTTCAACAATGTAATTTTACGCTTAGTGAAAACATAAACAAATATTTCTTGGTGAGCAGCGAGGAAGAACACGAGGATTTAATAGCTTCACCTGCGGCAGTTTGTCTCCTCCTCGGAGTCCCAATGGGGTTGTTTGTCAACTGCTGGGAGAGGAGAACTTGTTTTATGAGGACGCCAAACACTTCTCAAAGTTTCTAAAAGGAAATAACCGATTGTGTGCTGACATGGTCGGTAAACCTGAATGATGCAATGCTTTATGTATAGCAAGAAGATTTAAGACTTTATCTGTAACATTTTCAGGAATTTGTAAAATAATAGTAAATCAATCCCTGGGCAAGGAGCTGGTGGTGTTGGGGGGCAACAATAAATTGCTGTCAGGCAGAGGAAATAACATAGGAGTCACCTTACCTTTGCCCATATCCGCTCTGCGTTCTTTTGCCCAAGTTATAAACTGAAAGTGGACATTCACCCTTGTGGCATCTGTGACTTCTCCTGACTCCTCAAAACAGTTCAAATGGTTACAGATGGCTGAACAAGCTTCCTTTTTTGCATGTTAATTCTCAAACAAATAGACATTTTTTAAAAATAAACAGCAACTTGATAGTTACAGTTTGAGTTTGTCATGGAGACCTCATTAACAAGGCCACAACCCCAAAGTATCTTGGATCCTGCAGGACTGTCATAGGATTTCAGAAAAATCTGGACGTCCCACCAATCAATGTCCAGTGGTGTATTTTGGTTTCGTACTGGCCTAGGTAAGATTAAAATCGGGAGCCCCCCCATCTAAACTTGTCCCACCTCTTCCTATTCAGGGTGGCTATAGTGGTTATTTGGGGTTTCTGGTGGCTATGTGGGGTCTTAAGTTGCCATACGGGGTCTCTGGTGGCTATGCATGGTCTCTGGTGACTATGTGGGGTCTCTGGTGGTTATGCAGGGTCTCTGGTGGCTATGTGGGGTCTCTGGTGGTTGTGTGTGGTCCCTGGTGGCTGTGCAGGGTCTCTGGTAGCTGTGCGGGGCCTCTGCTGGTTGTGTGGGGTCTCTGGTGGTTGTGTGAAGGGTCTCTGGTGGCTATGTGGGGTCTCTGGTGGACCACCGCTAGTCTGCCACAGTGCTCCCCCTTCGCTAGCCTGCCACAGTGCTCCCCCCCAAACCCCTCATTAGTCTGCCACAGTGCCCCCCCCCCCCCCCCCCGCCCTGCTAGGAGAAGAGATAGGAATAGGAAGCAGAAAGACATGGGGAGAGAAGAGGGGGAGAGAGAGGGAGGGAGGGTGAGATAAAGGGGGGGGGGTGAGAGAGATGCCCCCAGTGTCCACACTCACCCCGACCGCCACACTCACCCCATACACACCCAGTGCCCACGCTCACATGTCTCCAGAGGACAATTGTCAGCTGGGTGATGTAGTTGGTCTATACAAGGTGAAGACCAGCCATCTTCCATAGCACCCAGCATATCACCCACCCGGTGTCTGGGCTATGTTCCCCCCCCGCCCTGGCTCCCCTGCATTCTTTTCCAGGGATGGATCGGGAAGCAAGCTGCAAATCCACAGGGCAAACTCTCCTCCTGCTTCCTCCTCCTCACTCCTTACAGCCAGGGCTACAGGTTAGGAAGTAGGATTCAGCTGTGGAAGAGGGGGGAGGAGGAGCTGTGGCCATACCCAATCCAGGGTTGCTGCTGTAAGGTCCGGCGTGGAGCGGTCGAGTCAGCAGCGAACAATGTTACAAATGTTGCAGGGATGGCGAGGGGGCAGGGAGGAAGACGCCGCCCCCCTGAAAACTGCCACCCCAGGCAAATGCATTGTTTGCCTCACGGTAGATAGGCCCCTGGCTGTGCCCCGAGAGTCCAGTAATTAACGAACTGCGCACAATAAACTGAATATTCCCAAATAAATAATTTCTTAATATTCTTACCCCAGCACTTGCAATTTACAACTGTCAATGCTACTGGATCCTGCTTTCTCAGTGCTACTTCCTTGAACTTCCAGTCCCCACAGGAAAAAGTTGACAGTGGACAGTGCAGTGTCAAGACAGTCTGTTAGCTTGAAGTAAGGAGAGGGGAGAAGGAGATAGTAGCAAAGGAATGCCCTGTCATTCTAGGCTTTGAGGTTGTGTTTCTGTGTAGGGGGACACAACTCCAGTTCCTGTATGCAAGGGTGGCCCCAAAGGATGTTGTAAGAGAAAGGAGCCACCCTCAAATAGAAAACCTAGGTAAGTGGTCATGTAACCAGCTTAACCACGTTGTCTCATGCACACCTCTTCACCCCCCTATGGACCAGAGAATTTTTTACATTTCTGCTATGGAAGACTATAATATGGTCCAATGAATCGAGCTTCACACTGTTCCAACCACCAGACATGTTTACGTGTGGCAAACACCATCCCAAGCTTACGACCAGGACTGTTTTGTGCCAACGGTAAAGCATAGTAGCGGTGCAATCATGGTTTGGGCAACCATATCTTGGTATTCTGCAGGCCCCGTCATCACCTTGAAAAGTAGAGTCACTGCCACTGACTATGTACAAATTTTGGCCTACCATGAGCACCCCATATTGCAGACATCGTTTCTCGATGACAGCACCATTTACCAAGACTGTAAAGCTCCGATTCACACAGCTGGTGTTGTGAAATCATGGTTTAGCAAGCATGCAGATAAAGTCTTGCACCTTCCCTGGGCACGGCAGTTGCCAGACCTCAATATCATAGAGCTACTATGGTCAATTTTGGAGAGCAAGGTTTGGGCTCGTTTTCTGCCTTCAGCATCTCTGCGAGAACTGGAACAATTTTTGCATGAAGATGATTGGTATCAGATTCCATTATCCACCATCTAAGACTTATATTTGTCAATTCACAGGAGAATTCAGGCCGTCTTGGATGCCAAAGGCGGACATCATATTAGTTACCGATTTCATTCTTTTACCTGATGTTTCCATAATTTTGTCCAACCTCTGTATTGTTTTCTAAGGACAAATAAGGCTTTCTTTTCATGATATTTCCTGATGATTTTTTGCAAGCCTCAGACAATAAAATGCAACAAAATTAAGCAAAATGCACATTTTTTTTTAGCACTGTTACTTTAGAAATAAATAGTGTTACTACACATAAAAAGTGTGCATTTTATTCTGTAATTTGTTCTGTTTAAAATGCCACTAAGCTTATGATTCTGGTACAAAGCATTACAAAGTTATTTACCAATGAAATAAAGTGGGTTTTTTTTTTTTTAAATTTTGCCCTTTTTTTTCATGGGAAATATGTACATGATGTTAAATAAATTTATGTTAAATGTGTAAAAATATTAACACACGAAACAAAAACAAAAAAAGTTTAAATATTAATAGTTAATAAAGTAAAATATATAAAATAAAAATTGATAAAAGAAATGATTTATATCAGCCAATAGTCCCAATAATTGTGCAAAGGGCAAAAACTCGAGCAAAAAATAGTTTGTAATTCTGATGGTGTGGAAATCACTCTGTGCAAGCGGGTGCAATCGTAATTTCCCTATTGGACCGCACTCACCAAATGGAGGTACCCCTACGGGGGCCCAGGTATATAGCCAGCAAAGTAGAGTTGGACTCCCCCAACCACTCTGGTACCGACCGGCACAGATAGACTCTCAGTCCACGTTTGTTATAAGGTAGTTCCTATCCAACGTTTGTATAAATGGTGGATATTCCTCATGGCCATGCAGGAAGAAGACGCAGCATAGGTGGGTTTATCATATAATCATCATATCATGTAACACATGCAGTGGGGGATGTAACCTCTCTGGGTTATGCGCCACCTATAGATGAATGGACTCCGGCATGGCATTTAGAAAAAAAATACATCCAGGAGAGGAGCTTTTGGGCATAAAAAACTGCTGAATACGTTTAGCAGTTGAGCGTTCATTAATTCCAATGACCAGAATATATTAAAGCGTAAGTATGGTTGCCTTTTACCTACAGGTAAGCCTATAATAGGTTTAGGAGATATTTGCCCTGCATGCAGCCGCTGAAACCAGCTCTTTGCCGGCTCCCTTCCGGAAAGTGAACTCCCGCGCTCAAGCGTGGGAGTGACGTCATTGCGGCTCTGGCCACTCACAGCGCCGGAGCCGCCGAACCCGGAACAGACGCAGAGGGAACATGACGGCTCCCTCAGCAGTGTCCTGGGGACCGTGTCGGGGCTTCGTTCTAAGGTAAGTATTTCATAATGAGCTAGTATGTGATGCATACTAGCTCATTATGCCTTGTCCTGCAGGGTTTATTTATTTATTTTTTTTCGGTGAGGATACAACCACTTTAATGCTTGATTCGGCTAAGAGCCGGTTCACACTGGCCTTTTACCTACAGGTAAGCCTATAATAGGTTTAGGAGATATTTGCCCTGCATGCAGCCGCTGAAACCAGCTCTTTGCCGGCTCCCTTCTGGAAAGTGAACTCCCGCGCTCAAGCGTGGGAGTGACGTCATTGCGGCTCTGGCCACTCACAGCGCCGGAGCCGCCGAACCCGGAACAGACGCAGAGGGAACATGACGGCTCCCTCAGCAGTGTCCTGGGGACCGTGTCGGGGCTTCGTTCTAAGGTAAGTATTTCATAATGAGCTAGTATGTGATGCATACTAGCTCATTATGCCTTGTCCTGCAGGGTTTATTTATTTATTTTTTTTCGGTGAGGATACAACCACTTTAATGCTTGATTCGGCTAAGAGCCGGTTCACACTGGTCGTCTGACAAGTCGCCGCGGGTCGCCTGCCATAGATTAGCACAGGATCCGTTCTAATAGGAGCAACACAAGTCGCTCCGACTTATAAAAAGGGTCCTGAGCTACTTTGGAGCGACCTGCATTGACTTCAATAATATGAAGTCCGTGCATGCCGCTCCGAGGTCGCGGTGCGAGCTGCGCACCGCGACTTCACAGGTCGCCTGGCAAAGTCGGGTCGCGCCTATGTGAACCGGCTCTAAATGTGCCTAAACACACCTAAACGCATTTGAAAATTGCGGCTTTAGGCTCGCTTTTCAAGCAGCCTTTCTCCTGCCAGGTATTCAGATTTGCTGGGCAAATGCCCAGTGTGCATAAAGCCTAAGCTGTGCAGGTGGTATTGGGTGGTAATTGTAGTGTTGCTGTTATTGCTGGCTCAGGATCTGAGGCTGAAAGAAGAGGTCCTGTAGCAGATGTGCATAATTGGAATTCTTCTCTGGTTCTCTCTCTTTCTCCCCTGTCTGATCAGATGGAATATACTAGAGATATTTCAGTTTCTTGACCACTGGTTTAGGTTCCTTTTACTTCTTACTGTGAGGCCTTTCATTTACATTCATTGGCTGGCTATGCTCTACCAGCACTGGTTCAGGTTTCAAAACTGCATTGGGTGCAAAATAGACTTTGTAGCAGAAACAACAGTTGGAACAGGTTTACGACTTCAAACACAGCCGAATCAATTACGGGGTCAAAGTTTTGCTATTGAATATGGTAAGAGCTAGCTCTGTCCTCTCTAGAAGAAGCAGCAGACCCCGGAGATTCTTGCCTTGATGGCTGCTCTGGGGATAAAACGTCATGAAAATTGAAAAAAATTGAGATGAAACTATTCAGTCTCAGGTCACTCAAAAAGACATGGGGGCCATTCAATAAAGTTGGAGGAGAAGCAGTTTAACCCTAAACTGCGTAAAGGTTTTACTTACTGTTAGAGCAGTGAGGACGTAAAACTCCCTTCCACAGTCGGTGGTTACAGCAGGAAGTGTCGCTAATTTCAAAAAACATTTAGATGGGCATCTTATTGAACACAATTTACAGGGATATGGGAAGTGGTAGAGACATAAATATACATACACACTCAATTCAGCCAAGCGCTCACTCCGAAGGGGAAGACTGGCGTGCTGCTCTCTTCAGGGTGGGAACTCCAACTAGGATGCATAAAGGAAAGAGAAGGAGGCGCAACACCTAGTGCATTACCTGTGGTCACCGTATAAAATGTTTTATTAAAATGCCAAATGCATACTCACAGACGAGAAGAATGTAAAATTGCATTAAAAGATTCCACCAAACATGGAATGGAAAACGTCTTGTAAATGAGACCGCTAACGCGTTTCGGGAATCAAGCTCCCTTTATCATACACACTCTTACAGGTTGAACTGGATGGACTGATGTCTTTATTCAACCTTACCAACTACTGTATGTACCTATGTAAATAATAACAGACAAGCGTACTCTTCTCTCTCCCACTGAACACCAATGCTATTGTGTAGAGGAATGGGGAGAATTTTGTGAGTACAAGGAATACAGCATATACTGTGTTGTGAAAAAGTATTTGCCCCCTCCAGTGCAGAAAGTGGTTGTGGTTAAAGTGCACCATATAATAGGCATGGCTTATCAGAGTCTGAGCCTGCTTGCAGTACACACACACCACATACAGTGCTGTGAAAAAGTATTTGCCCCTTCCTGATTTTTTATTTTTTTGCATATTTGTCACACTTAAATAATTCAGATCATCAAACACATTTTATTATTACACAAAGCCAACCCGAGTAAATACAAAATGCAGGTTTTAAATGATGATTTAGTTTAGTGATCGACCAATATAGTTTTTTTAACGCCGATACCAATACCGATATTTTGGTCATCGGATATTGGTATCGTCCGATATCTGCCGATATTTTCAGACATTCAATTTTTTTTTTTTTATGTCTACAGGTACTGTGGTGGAGGGATCTGGGGGTCTAAAAGACCCCAAACCCCTCCTCTGCCCTTAAAGCATTCAAAACACCAAGTTTGGCTGTTTTGAATGCTGTAAGTTTTTCAATTAGACGCCGGCAGTACCCGAAAGTGATGTCATGTCATGGAGCCGAATTCAAAGAAATGGAGACCCGGTCAGATGGCGGCGGGTGCGGCGGTGAAGGTAGGATGCCCTGGAGAGAAGCGGGCGAGCCGCGGAAGGTGGCGGGAGGGGGGGGGACGTCCCCTCCCACTCCTTGGAATAACAGCCAAGCAGCTTCTCAGCCGCATCGGTTCTCATTACAAGGCAGCCGACCGTCGGCTATGGACACCGGTACTGGGGTGATGCCTCTAGCTGCACTTTACGAAATATCGGTAAATCAAAAGGCAGATTCCGATATATCGGGCAAAGTGCATAACGGCCCTCGATATATATCGGCTTTGCCGATAATCGGTCGATCCCTAATTTAGTTTATTAAGAGAAAATTCAGCCACATTGGAGGGTTTTCCAGCATGAACTGCCTCTTTAAAGTCATCCCACAGTATCTCAGTGGGATTTAAGTCCAGATTTTGACTGGGCCACTCCAAAACCCTTATTTAGCCTTTTCTGAGCCATTCAGAGGTTGACTTGTTGGTGTGTTTTGGATCATTGTCCTGCTGCATAACCCAAATGGGTTTGAGCTTGAGGTCAGGAACTGATGGCCAGAAATTCTCCTTCAGGATTTTCTGGTAGAGCGCAGAATTCATGGTTCCATCAATTATGGCAAGTCATCCAGCCTCAAACCATCACACTACCATCACCATGTGTGACTGTTGGTATGATGTTGTTTTTATGATGTAGCGGGACACACACCTTCCAAAAAGTTCAACTTTTGTCTCATCAGTCCACATAATACTTGTTCAAAAGTCTTGGAGGTAATCCAGTTGTTTTTTTTGGCAAATGTGAGACGAGACTTTGTGTTCTTTTTGGTCAGCAGTGGCTTTTGCCATGGAAGTCTCCCATGGAGGCCATTTTTGCCCAGTCTCTTTCTTATTGTTGAATCATGAACACTGACCTTTACTGAGGCAAGTGAGGCCTGCAGTTCTTTAAATGTTGTTCTGGGTGCTTTTATGACCTGGATGAGTCATCGTTGTGCTCTTGGAGTAATTTTGGTAGGCCGGTCACTCCTGGAAAGGTTCACCACTGTTCAAAGTTTTACCCCTTTGTGGATAATGGCTCTCAGCGTGGTTCGCTGGGGTCCAAAAGCCTTAAAATTGCTTTGTAACAATTTCCAGCCTGTACATGTCAAGTAGTTTGTTTCTCATCTGTTCTTGAATTTCTTTAGATCACGGCATGATGTGTTGCTTTGTGAGATCTTTTAGCATGCTTCATCTTGTCAGACAGCTTCTATTTAAGTGATTCCTTGATGCAACAGGTCTGGCAATAATCAGGCCTAGGTGGGGCAAGTGTAATTTAGCTCAGCTTTCCAAAAAATGTGGTTAATCACAGTAATTTAGCAACGGGGGGGGGGGTACAATACCTTTTTTTTACAGCACTATTATATGGTGCACTTGAACTACAACCTCTGTTTACACCGCAGGTCCCCTTCCCCCTAAGATGTCCTTCTTTCTCAAATTCTAAGGTTATGAGGTATGACAACACCAACAGGAGAAGAGAACCCAAACTTCCTAACTGTAGTGAGTGAGAAAAAGTAACACCTTTCAGCACAAAGTGTGCAGGCAAAGGATGCCACCCGGCCATACACTTAGTTATGCAAACATGAAAAATGAATATGCTTAACCGGTTGCCGACCGCCGCAAGTACATATACTGCGGCGGTCAGCCCCGGCCAGGCAAAGTGACGTATGGGTACGTAACTAGCCTGAGAGCCAATAGCGGGCGAGCGCGCGCCACCGGAGGCGCGCTCCCGCCTCGGCTCGTTCACAGACCCCTCCGTGCGTGTGACCGGCGGACCCGATGTCCACCGGTCACTCGCGATTGTCCGCTGTGAAGGGAGAAAGGCAGGCGGCTAATGTAAACAAAGCCACCTGTCATTCTCCCTGTGTAAAAGCACTGATCTAACGGTCCTGCTATGTAGGACCGTTGTACACACACAGCCACATCCCTGCACAGTTAGAAGCACGCCCCTAGGGACACACTTAACCCCTCCCTCTCCAATAAAGTTAACCCCTTCCCTGCCAGTGTCATTTTTACAGTAACAGTGCATATGTATAGCACTGATTACTGTAGTAATGTCACTGGTACCCCCAAAAGTGTCAAAAATGTCAGTCAAGGGTCCGATCTGTCCGCCGCAATGTCGCAGTCCCGCAAAAAAAATCGCAGATCGCCGCCATTACTCGTTAAAAAAAAAAACAACAAAAATGACAAAAATCTTTCCCTTAGTTAGTAAACGCAATAACTTTTGCGCAAACCAATCAAAATAAGCTTTTTGTGATTTTTTTTACCAAACATATGTATCAGAAAACAAATTGGCCAAAAATGTAAAAAAATTTTGATTTTTACATTTTTTTTGGGGGAATTTCATATAATAAAATGGGAAAAATATTGTTATTTTTGCAACATTGTCGCTATTTTTTTGATTATAGCGCATGATCAAAAAATCGCACAGGTGGTCAAATACCACCAAAAGAAAGCTCTATTTGTGGGAAAAAAAGGACGTCAAATTAGTTTAGGTACAGCGTCGCACGACCGCGCAATTGTCCGTTAAAGTCACGCAGTGCCGAATCGCAAAATACCCCCTGGTCAGGAAGGGGGTAAAATCTCCCGGGGCTTAAGTGGGTAAAACCACATGTTCTACATTTTCTGTTAATTGGCTTATTTAAAATAACAAATACAATAATCTAGAGCAGGAGTCTCCAAACAGTGGACAGTGGGGCAAATGTGGCTCGCTGCAAGATTTTATTCGGCCTTCTGATGTAAGAGGGGACTCATGGAAGAAGAACTTTGATGGGGACTGTAATGCAAGGGGGACTCTGATAGGGACCCTGATGCTAGGAGGTCTCTGATGTAAGGGTGATGTAAGTTTGAAATAGGAAAGCAGAGGGACTGGCAGGAACACCAGGTATTTCACACAAAAAAGGAACAAAAAGAGAACAGGATACTTTTTCATACAAAAACAAGATATAAAGCTAGCTGATTTTCTTTTCTCTCTAAGATATAAAGCTAGCTCCTCCCATATTCAATAGCAAAACCTGGTGGTAGCAGAGTTAAAAATAAAATGGAATGCTTTCTATTGCTAAAGAAAAAAAAAACGTTGAAAAGTAGGTGGCTGCAAATAATTTAGGGATAGCGATTATCGGGCAATACAGCACTGTGTAAGAGGATAAAGATGCTGGACCACCATGGCTGCCATCTCTACTTTCTTACCCATAATGCCCTGTTACTAGAAACATGGAGCTGGCATTGTGAAGTCACGTGATTATCCTTCCTGCAAGAGGATGAAATTGTTAATTGGCTGCTGCCATTATTGATGGAAACTTTAAAAAATAAAATCGAACCTAATTTTAATAGGATGACATCAGATATATACATCTTCTTGTGTCTTTTTTTTTTAAAAATAGGAAAGCGTGAAAAGAAAAATAACCAAAAAAAATGGACAAATTTTTAACAAAAGCCCCAATAAGACAGTGTTGATCTTGCAAGAGGATGAAATTGTTAATTGGCTGCTGCCATTAATTATGGAAACTTAAAAAAATAAAATCAAACCTAATTTTAATAGGATAACGTCAGATATATACATCTTCCTGTGGCTTATCTTTTATAAATAGGAGGAAAGCGTGAAAAGAAAAATAACCAAAAAATTGACAAATTTTTTAACAAAAGGCCCAATAAAATAAGACAGTGTTAATCTTGCAAGAGGATGAAATTGTTAATTGGCTGCTGCCATTAATGATGGAAACTTTAAAAAATAAAATCAAACCTAATTTTAATAGAATGACATCAGATATATACATCTTCTTGAGGCTTTTTTTTTTTTTATAAATAGGAAAGCGTGAAAAGAAAAATAACCAAAAAAATGGGCAAATTTTTTAACAAAAGTCCCAATAAGACAGTGTTAATCTTGGCTGCTTTTATTAATAGCCATGTTGAACATGAAGGGTTAATGCCGGCCTGTGTTGCTTAGCAATAGCTGCGGGTATTTTTTCACCGGTCTATAGGCGGTGGCGGTAAACAGTACAAGACTGGAAAACTTAAAGGATGCGTGCATCAAAGCACCTACCATCAATAATATATCGCTATGTTTTATTTATAAAACGCCAGCGTGCTTTGCTGAGCCGTACGATGGGATTTTCACGCACTACAGACGGCTGTCAAATGCCGGGTCCGTTTATAAAAATCATCACTTCTCCCGCTTTGCTATTATTTTGTGTGATTTCAACAACTCAGTTTTTCCAGTTATTTATAAAGTGCTGGAAGTCAAAGTTCTCAAAAGTGGCTGAAATTTGCTAACTTTTTTAATGTTTTTTTTTTTTTTTTTTGGTGCTATTTTAATGAAATGATAAAATGCCAGCAGCAGTGACAGGTGTCACCACTGCGAGATGGATGCAGGTGTGCTGTCATGTGCTATGCTAAAGTGTATGTCAGGGCAAAATATTCAAACATAGTCATTACCTTTCTGCTATACAAACACATTTTTCCCAAATACGGAAAAATACCTGCTGATGTGCCAGAAATATTCTGCGCTCCAAACTTCCTGTAGTGAGCTTGTGGGGAGGTGCAGCGTGGTGCGGCGGCAGTAAACACGCAGAGTCCAGTTGCAGGAATAGAACTTGTATTAATGTTAAAGTTCACAACAAGCCCGGCAGGACGTCACCTGACCGGGAACACTCACAGGATGTAACAATAATGTGCAGGGGAGGAAGGCACATACTTGCCAACTGTCCTGTTTTTGCAGGGACAGCCCCGGCAAATAGGAGCCTGTCCCGGGTAATTTACATTGTCCCTGGAAGCGCCCGTTAATCGGGCTGCACGTAAATGTTACGCAGAAGTAGTGCAGCTGATTGGGAGAATTATTCCAACTCTGCTACTTTGGCCTTAAGTTTGAAATTCCCTTTTTAATTTCCTGTAATTCTCTCCATATAAGTAGACAAATATTAATTATGTGGAGTGGACGGAGCTTCAGGGAAGTGGGTGTGGTAAGTAATTGATAGCTGTGCTGCAAAGTGTCCTTGGAATTTTTTTTTAAATGTTGGCAACTATGGAAGGGGGCAGGGGGGGGGGCAATCCCCCCCCCCCCCCCGGGCCACTCTGATGCTCTGTAAAAAGGCTGCACCGCTTCTTCCACAGACATGCCCTAAGTATTCCTGGTGAAGAGAAGTAAAAAGTCCCCACCGTTGACCTACTGAGTGCAGGATGAAGACAAGGACAGAGCGCAGACCTCCCCCCTCCCCAGCATGGATGGTGTAAACTGTGTCTGAGCAGAGGCCTGTTCCATGCCCCACTGGAGACTCTCCTTCCCCAGGCAGCCTCAACCGAGCTGTCCCAGCTCCCCTTAAAGCGGAGTTCTGGCCTCTAAAACAATTTTGCACCATCTGCTTGCTTTTTTTTACCTGAAAAAGAATTGGAGTTTAAATTTTTTTATTTTTATTTACTTACCTTGTTTTTAAAGAAAATATACATACCTTCCTTCCTCTTCCTCCCTCTGCGGCCGCGCTGTCTCTTCCTGCTTGCATTGACTCCTGGGAGATGAGCGTCATCGCTCCCTGGAGTCAATGCGCCTGCACCGGCCCCGCTTGTCACTTCCGATGCAGGCACGTCATTCACTGCTATACAGCTTCTGGCCTTCCTCTTCCTCCCTCTGCGGCCGCGCCGTCTCTTCCGGCTTGCATTGACTCCTGGGAGATGAGCGTCATCGCTCCCTGGAGTCAATGTGCCTGAACAGGCACCCTGCTCGTCACTTCCGGTGCAGGTGCATCATTCCCTGCTAAACAGCTTCTGGGCATGCCCAGAAGCTGTGCAGGAATGACGCGCCTGCACCGGAAATGTGACGAGCAGGGCCGGTGCAGGGCATTCTGGGACTCCGACGTCACCGAAGAGGACACTGAAGAGGACGCTCCGGCTTCAGCTGCCCACACCTGAGATGGCAGCGCTGGACAAGACATTTTCAAGGTAAGTATTTCTTCTAAAAGGTAAGTGAAACTGGGGACAGTTCAGAGTCTATCATTGCTGAAATGCACTAGCCCTGACTGTCCCGGGGGTATTTTTAGCTAAAAAATGTTTTTCAGGGTGGAACTCCGCTTTAACTGCAACCTGCTGACCAGGTCGGGGACCCAGGTTCAGCAGGTGAGTAGAGAGTACCTGGAGAGGAGCTTCAGCCTGGAATGGGGGTCAGGAGGAGGCTTGGAAGAGGGAGGGTGGGAGGGGGGCCGAGTCGCTGCACCATGGGCCTCTGGTTTGTACTTGCCCCCTGGGCCAAAAGTTGCCATTCAGCCCCTGGTAATGTGTCTTGAAGGGCTGAATGTGGCCTGGCCCCAAATAGGGAGGCTTCCAGGAGGGGTGGCGTGTCCCTATCCTTTCCCTACTCATCTGGAACCTCTTCCTACAACTATTCGTCTTTGTAGCTTTTCTCTCTATGGTCTGACAGTCTGCTGGGATCCAATACGTTTTTACGCAAACCGATGTACCTGTACGTCACATCTTCTTCCTGGTCTAAGGTGGGAGCGTGCACTGCCGGCTACCCGCTCCCGCTGTGATTGGACACAGCAGGAGCCAATCAAGCAGATCGCTAAACAAGGCAGATAGCTGTTCTGTCAGGGGAGAAGATAGAGATCTTGTGTTTCTGCTAAGCAGGAACGAGGATCTCTGTCTTCCTCCAGACCAACTATCTATATTTAACCCTTTGATCACACCTGATGTTAAAGCAGAGTTCCACCCAAAAATGGAACTTCCGCTTTAGGTATTCTAACCCCCTGACATGCCACATTTGGCATGTAATTTTTTTTAGGGGGGAGGGGGAGCGGGTACCTAGTTTTGACAGGTACCTGCTCCCACTTCCGCTCGGAGCGCCGCGGCGCCCTGAACGGAAGTTCTCCTCTCCCCCTCCCTCCCTGCAATCTTCTGGGACATGTCAGAGGTCCCAGAAGATTGCCGGCCAATCAAAACGCGCATCGCGACTCGCGCATGCGCAGTGGGTACCCGGCTGTGAAGCCGCAAACTGTCACAGCCGGGTGCCCACAGCAGTGATGCCGAGGGAGAGGATCGAGGCTTCGGGTGGCCGCATCGCTGGACCGTTGGGCAGGTGAGTGAAATGGCTGGAACTCCGCTTTAACCCCTTCCCTGTCAGTGTCATTAGTACAGTGACAGTGCATATTTTTTTTTTTAGTACTGATCACTGTAATAATGTAACTGGTCCCCAAGAAAGTGTCAAAAGTGTCAGTTAGGTGTCTGGTTTGTCCGCCACAATGTCGCAGTCCCGCTAAAAATCGCTGAACGCCGCCATTACTAGTAAAAAAAAAAAATAATAATTAAAATGCCGTAAAAATATCCTATAGTTTTTAGATGCGATAACTTTTGCGCAAACCAATCAGTATACACTTATTGGGATTTTTTAAATCAAAAATATGTAGCAGAATACAAATTGACCTAAATTGATGAAGAAATTTGCTTTTTTAAATTTTTTTATTGGAAATGTTCTCTATCATAAAGCAAAAAATATTGTTTTTTTTTTTTCAAAATTGTCACTCTTTTGTTGTTTATAGCACAAAAAAATAAAAGCGCACAGGTGATTAAATACCAACAAAAGAAAGCTCTGTTTGTGGGGAAAAAAAAGGACGTAAATTTTATTTGGGTACAGCATTGCACGACCGCGCAGTTGTCAGTAACGCAGTGCCGAATCACAACAAATTGCTGGTCATAAGAAGGAAAACCTTCAGTGGCTGGAAAGCTCTGAGAACTGATTGGAGGGAAGGGACACACGGGAACTGAGGCTGTCAATCCCAGGCTGTGTGCTGTAGCTCCCTCCCCTGTCACCTTTTTTTCTTCTTGCCAAGGAGGAGTAAGAGTCCCCGGAGAGCTGAGGCTGTTGTGCATGTTGCTGGATCGAGAGGGGGCTCAGGTGAGTGTTGGGGGGGGGAGGCTAGGGCACACCTCCCAACTTTCTGAGATGGGAATGAGGGACACCTATTAGCAAAAAGTATGCAGGCATAGGACACACCACCTGCCACGCCCCCTTAACCGCTTGCCGACTGCTCACAGTATATTTACTGCGGCAGTCGGCCCCTCACAGGCAGAGTGACGTAGGTCTACGTCGCTCGCCTGTGAGGCTCTGGGGAGCGAGCGCGCGCCCGCGGAGGCGCGCTCCCGCTCCCGCGCGGTCACGGACCCCCCCGTGCGTGTGACCAGCGGACCCGATGTCCGCCGGTCACTCGGCGATCGGCGGGGGAGAAGGAGAATGTCAGGCAGCTTGTGTAAACAAGCCACCTGTCATTCTCCTCGCTGTAAAAACACTGATCACTCGGATCTAGTATGTAGATCCGTTGATCAGTGTCCTTACAGCTAGAGCCACAGCCAATCACAGTAAGAATCACGCCCCTAGGGACACACACAGCCCCTCCCTCCCAAATAAAGTTAACCCCTTCACTACCAGTGTATTTTTACAGTAACAGTGCATATATATAGCACTGATTACTGTAGAAATGTCACTGGTAACCCCAAAAGTGTCAAAAATGTCAGTCAAGGGTCTGATCTGTCCGCCCCAATGTCGCAGTACCGCAAAAAAAATCGCAGATCGCCGCCATTACACGTTAAAAAAAACCACCAAAAATGACAAAAATCTTTCCCTTTGTTAGTAAACGCGATAACTTTTGCGCAAACCAATCAAAATACGCTTTTTGCGATTTTTTTTACCAAACATAGGTAGCATAAAACAAATTGGCCGAAAATTTTAAAAAATTTTGATTTTTACATTTTTTTTTTGGGGAATTTCATATAAAAAAATGTGAAAAATATTGTTATTTTTGCAAAATGTACGCTCTTTTTTTGTTTATAGCGCAAAAAGTAAAAATCGCACGGGTGATCAAATACCACCAAAAGAAAGCTCTGTTTGTGGGAAAAAAAGGACGCCAAATTTGTTTAGATACAGCGTCGCACGACCGCGCAATTGTCTGTTAAAGTCACGCAGTGCCGAATCGCAAAATACCCCCTGGTCGTTTAGCAGGAAAATCCTCCGGGGCTTAAGTGGTTAAAGGAGAATTGTACAAAAATAAATGATTAGTTAAACTCACAAGTACTTTTTTTTTACCACTACTATTCCTTTATATTGGCTTTTGGAATTTACAAATGCAGCAATTTAGTAATTGGATGAAATATTTGGCACTGGGAAACACTTTTTGAAAGATAAATAGTGCATTTCATATACATCTCTATAGATCAGAACAAGATGAGGGACAATTGAGGAGGAAAGAGGGACAGAGGGACAATTTTCCTAATCAGGGACAACCCCTCCAAATCAGGGACAGCCCCTCCAAATCATGGAAAGCCCCTCCAAATCAGGGGCAGTCCCTCCAAATCAGGGGCAGCCACTCCAAATAAGGGGACAGTCCCTCCAAATCAGGGATAGCCCATCCAAATCAGAGACAGCCCCTCCAAATCAGGGGACAGTCCCTCCAAATCAGGGACAGTCCCTCCAAATCAGGGGACAGTCCCTCCAAATCAGGGATAGCCCATCCAAATCAGAGACAGCCCCTCCAAATCAGGGGACAGTCCCTCCAAATCAGGGACAGTCCCTCCAAATCAGGGAATAGTGCCTCCAAATCAGGGACAGCCCCTCCAAATCAGGGGACAGTCCCTCCAAATCAGGGACAGTCCCTCCAAATCAGGGGACAGTCCCTCCAAATCAGGGGACAGTCCCTCCAAATCAGGGATAGCCCATCCAAATCAGAGACAGCCCCTCCAAATCAGGGGACAGTCCCTCCAAATCAGGGACAGTCCCTCCAAATCAGGGAATAGTGCCTCCAAATCAGGGACAGCCCCTCCAAATCAGGGGACAGTCCCTCCAAATCAGGGACAGTCCCTCCAAATCAGGGACAGTCCCTCCAAATCAGGGGACAGTCCCTCCAAATCAGGGATAGCCCATCCAAATCAGAGACAGCCCCTCCAAATCAGGGGACAGTCCCTCCAAATCAGGGACAGTACCTCCAAACCAGGGACAGCCCCTCCAAATCAGAGACAGCCCCTCCAAATCAGGGACAGTACCTCCAAACCAGGGACAGCCCATCCAAATCAGATACAGCCCCTCCAAATCAGGGACAGTTGGGAGCTATGCTAGGGGTCTGCTGCACACAGAATGTTTTTTACCTTCATGCATAGAATACATGAAGGTAAAAATAACCTTAAACCTTTACAACCACAAAAAAAAAAAGGAAAACATGTCACCGAATCGCACAGATGTGAACTCGCACAGTTTAGAATAATGACTGACACGTCTACTGACTTTCATTAAGATTGAATAGAGACCAGTGGAAAACGCCTGTAATCTGCCCAAAAAGAAGCTCAAGTACTTTTTTGAGCGTTGGGCGTTTTGCTCACAGCGTCAAAACGCCCAGATGTGAACAGGGGCCATTGAAATGAATAGGATTTGTATTGTTGGGCATTTTGAGAGCTGATCCTAGAGCAGCAAAAACTCCCCAAAAACGCCCCAAAACGCCTACATGTGAACGGAGCCTAAAAAATAAATACCTAAATCTATTGTAAATGGTCATGCAAGTGATTTTTAATCATTTGCTCGTCGTTAAAAATAAATAAATAAAATAATAATAAAAAAAAAAAAAAAAAGAATAATAGTTTTAAAATCAGGAGGAAAAGGGTCTAGTATTGCAGCCAGTTGCACTTGTACTTCATTAGTTTGTGGCGGTTTATAAAAGCCATCCGCATCACTTAATGTTCTGCTGACACACAAGAAAGGTGACATTCTGTTTGTATGTTACACAGCAGAGTATCGACTGCACATAGCACTCTGTGCATAACAACACAGGCTGCCAGCGGCCGCGGCGGTCCCGTGCAGCGTTTGGCATTCCGCTGCTTTTGCTTGCAGGGTCCCCAAGGACCCCCCCTTAATTGTGTTTATCATGTTCAGGGCGTAGAGCGCAGTCAATATGGATCCAGCTCCTAACAAATAGGATTGTTAGTTCCATTTAACTCATACACAGGAATCAGAAAGCCCCGGCTTTATCTTTGTTTCCTCGCCGTGACTGTGCGTTGGATTTGATTTGGAGGACACGAGTATTTTATAAACTCTGTAAATTACATTTGTACATTAAAAAAAATCCATATAAAACGTAAACTCTGTAAACTACAAACTACGTAAAAAAAAAAAAAATCCACATAAAACGTAAACTCTGTAAACTACAAACTACGTAAAAAAATCCACATAAAACGTAAACTCTGTAAACTACAAACTACGTAAAAAAAAAAAAATCCACATAAAACCGAAACTCTGTAAACTACATTTGTACATAAAACAAATCCACATAAAACGTAAACTACATTTTTACGTTTAAAAAATCCACATAAAACGTAAACTCTGTAAACTAAATTTGTACATAAAAACAAAAGCCACATAAAAGTATTTACAATAGAATAATAGTGATAGAAAGTAATAGAAAATAATTCACAAAAAAAAAAAAGAAAATAATTCACATTTAGCTGAACCTATCGCAGCACTTTAACCACTTCTGGATCGGAAGATTTTCCCCCTTAATGACCAGGCCATATTTTGCGATTCGGCACTGCGTCATTTTAACAGAAATTGCGTGGTCGTGCGACGCTGTACCCAAATAAAATTGATGTCCTTTTTTTTCCCCCCACAAATAGAGCTTTCTTATGGCGGTATTTGATCAGCTGTGAGATTTTTATTTTTTTGGGCTATAAACAAAAAAATAAAACAATATTTTTCAAATTCTGCTATATAACATTCTCAATAATAATAATAATAAAAAAAAAAAAAAAATTTCATCATTTTAGGCCAACTTGTATTCTGCTACATATTTTTGGTAAAAAAAAAAATCCCAATAGGCGTATATTGATTGGTTTGCACAAAAGTTATCGCGTCTACAAACTACGGGATTTGTTTATGTCATTTTTATTTTTATTATTTTGTTTTACTAGTAATGGTGGCGATCTGCAATTTTTAGTGGGACTGCGACATTATGGCTGACAGATCGGACCCCTGACTGACATTTTTGATACTTTTGGGGGGGACCAGTGACATTACTACAGTAATCAGTGCTAAAAATATGCACTGTTACTGTAAAAATGACACTGGCAGGGAAGGGGTTAACAGTATTGTATAGGTGATCAAGGGGTTAACTGTGTACCTAGGGGCGTGTTTCTAACTGTGGGGGGGGAGGGGCTTGTGAAATGACCTTAGAGACCTGTTATCCTATATAGAAGGATCCAGGGAGAAGAACGGTCAGATGTGTTTACAACAGCTGACCGTTCTTCTCTCTCAGCGGGGAACGATCGCGGATGTCAGGCAGAAATCAGAGCCACATGACCCGTGCATCGGAGTCCCCGTTGACGATCGGGAGTGGGAGTGCGCTGCCAGCGGCGCGCGCTCACCCCCTAGTTGCCAGCAAGTGACCGACGTAGACCTACTGGTGTAACTGCAGAAACTATACGATCCTGCTATGTAGGATCATATGTCTCTGTGGTTACATCACAAGCCACACCCCTTGACAGTTAGAATCACGCCCCTAGGGACACACTTAACCCCTTGATCACTAATAAAGTTAACCCCTTCCATGCCAGTGTCATTTTTTACAGTAACAGTGCATATTTTTAGCACTGATTACTGCAATAATGTCACTGGTACCCCCAAAAGTGTCAAAAATGTCAGTCAGGGGTCCGATCTGTCCACCGCAATGTCGCAGTCCCGCAAAAAAAATCGCAGATCGCCGCCATTACTAGTTAAAAAAAAAAACAATAAAAATGACATAAATCTTTCCCGTAGTTAGTAGACACAATAACTTTTGCGCAAACCAATCAAAATACGCTTATTGCGATTTTTTTTTTTTACCAAACATATGTAGCAGAAAACAAATTGGCCTAAAATGTTAAAAAATTTTGATTTTTACATTTTTTTTGAAAATTTCACATAAAAAAATTTTAAAAAAATTTCTGCACTTTAAACTGATGGCTATAGATAAACAGGTACAACTTACAAAGGAGGATTTGTTTAATCTCTGTGTATCACCTGGGGATAGTTACTTCACTGGTTATATGTAAGGGTTTACATTCACTTTTTTACCACATCCCGCCCATCCTATTGTAATATGACGGACAGGCTGTGGCTCTCCCTTTCTGACTGGACGTCATATGACATCCTTCAGAAAGGGCCCCTCATGCGCACCCTCAGGGGCGCGCAGTGTAGCGATCGGTAGTGCGGTGTGTTGCTCTGACACACCCTATCTCCGATCACAGTAAAGAGCCTATGATGTAGGCTCTTTACCATGTGATCAGCCATGTCCAATCACAGCTGATCACAGCGTAATTAGGAAGTGCCAGTTATCGGCATTCCTCTATTCATGCTGCCAGGGCATGTGTAGAGGAGAAAAGATAGGCGGCTTTCCTGACAGGGGTTATCTGCACTGATAGACAGTGCAGTGATTATGAGTGTAGCCCCATCAGTGATGCCTACCAGTGATGGCAATCAGTGCCCATCAGTGCTGCCTATCAGTGCCCATAAAGGCTGCTCATCAGTGCCCATTGGTGTCACTTATCAGTGCCCATCAGTGCTATATATCTGTGCTGCATATCAGTGCCCATAATGGCTGCCCATCAGTGCCACCTATCAGTGGCCATCAGTGCTACCTATTAGTGCACATCAGTGCCGCCTATCAGTGCCCATAAAGGCTGCCCATCAGTGCCCATTGGTGTCACTTATCAGTGCCCATCAGTGCTATATATCAGTGCTGCATATCAGTGCCCATAATGGCTGCCCATCAGTGCCACCTATCAGTGCCCATCAGTGCTACCTATTAGTGCACATCAGTGCCGCCTATCAGTGCCCATAAAGGCTGCCCATCAGTGCCCATTGGTGCCACCTATCAGTGCCGCTCATCAGTGCCCATCAGTGCTATATATCAGTGCCACATATCAGTGCCCATAAAGGATTCCCATCAGTGCCACCTATCAGTGCCCATCAGTGCTGCTCATTAGTGCTCATCAGTGCTATATATCAGTGCTGCCTACCAGTGCCGCATATCAGTACCTCCTCATCAGTGCCCATCAGTGCCACCTTATCAGTGCACATCAGTACCACCTTATCAGTGCAGCCTCATCAGTGAAGGAGAAAACTTGCTTATTTACAAAATGTTATAACAGAAACTAAGGAAAAACTTTTTTTCTTCAAAACTTTCAGTCTTTTTTCATTTGGTTAGCAAAAAATAAAAAACCCAGCAGTGATTAAATACCACCAAAAGAAAACTATCTGCCTAAAAAAAAAATGGTAAAAATTTTGTTTGGGTACAGCGTTCCATGACCACGCAATTGAAATTCAAATTGGGGCAGCGCTGAAAACTGAAAATTGGCCAGGGCAGGAAGGGGGTCAAAGTGCCCGGTATTGAAGTAGTTAAGGGCCCAGTCACACCTATGTGGGCACATTGCAGTATGTCGGTAAAACATATGTGTAGCTCTGAATGGGTTCTTATAGTTTCCTTAGCACACACTAGACAGCAGCACATAAATGTGAGACAGCCACATAAGAATGGGATCTCTACTTGAAGTTGATGGAGGAAAATTCATGCAGTTTTACAGCCACAACAAATCATTGCGACTCCTTTGTATGTGCCGAGAGGTTGGTGGCTTTTAGTCAGCTAATGAAAATGACCCGATGACATCCTTATTCTCTAAGTCTGAAGTCATGTGTTCCCTGATTCCCTCCTACTGTGGTTGAAACTCTAAACATTATTTTCTCAGATAGAAAACATTGGTCTGTTAATAAAATAGGAGGGAAAAAAGAACCCGAGCAGCTATATCATGAAGTGTTTTATGTATTATATATGTGAAGTGATTGTAAAGGCTTACATTTTATTTCCTAAAAATACCAAACATGTTATACTTATCTGCTCTGTGTAATGGTTTTGCACAGAGCAGCCCCAATCCGCCTTTTCTGTGGTCCCCCACTGGAGCTCCTGGCTCCTCCCCCTTGCCCAGTGGCTCCACAGCAAGTCACTAGCTTTGGGGGCACTCTTAGGGGCTTGATGGACACACAGAGGATTGGCTGGCCCCGCCCCTGCTCTCTCCTCACTCGCTGCAATTGACACCAATGGGAGCCAAAGGCTCTCACTGCTGTCTCTAAGCCAATGAGGAGGGAGAGAGCCTCTGCTTTTGTGCACATTGCTGGATTGAGATCGGGCTCGGGTAATTATAAGAGGGGCTTTGGATGGGGGGGGGGGGGGGAGCTGCATTCAAAAGGTTTTTTACCTAAATTCATAGAATGCATAACTTTTTTTCGACCTTTAGAACCACACTTTCAAGCTGAACACTGGGCAGATATAAAAGACACACATTAATGCAGCTCTATAATTATTAACTGTATAATTTAAATGCAAGCAGTGCCTGAATGTGATCTGGTATCAGCCTCTTGCGGTCCCCTTACAGCAGGGCTGGAGTGTGAGAGGAAGAAGCAGTGTGAAGACCCAATCAGTTAATTTACTGGCAAAAAGCATGGTCATAGAAGGAGAAAGCAGAGTGACATAGAGATGAGTTAATCATTTTGCTGCTTCTTCTTTCACTGTCTAGTCGCAGGCTGGAGCGGGTCCAGGATGACCTGGGCTCAGAATATGTGTGTTAACCACTTAAGCCCCAGAAGATTTTACCCCCTTCCTGACCAGGGGGTATTTTGCGATTCGGCACTGCGTGACTTTAACGGACAATTGCGCGGTCGTGCGACGCTGTACCTAAACGAATTTGACGTCCTTTTTTTCCCACAAACAGAGCTTTTTTTTTGTGGTATTTGATCACCTGTGCGATTTTTTGATCATGTGCTATAATCAAAAAAAGAGCGACAATTTTGCAAAAATAACAATATTTTTCACATTTTTTTATACGAAATTCCCCCCCCAAAAAATGTAAAAATCAAAATTTTTTTTAATTTTTGGCCAATTTGTTTTCTGCTACCAATGTTTGGTAAATAAAAAATCACAATAAGCGTATTTTGATTGGTTTGCGCAAAAGTTATTGCGTTTACTAACTAAGGGAAAGATTTTTGTCATTTTTGTTGTTTTTTTTTTTAATCGAGTAATGGCGGCGATCTGCGTTTTTTTTTGCGGGACTGCGACATTGCAGCGGACAGATCGGACCCCTGACTGACATTTTTGACACTTTAGGGGGACCAGTGACATTACTGCAGTAATCAGTGCTATACATATGCACTGTTACTGTAAAAATGACACTGGCAGGTAAGGGGTTAACTTTATTGGGGAGGGAGGAGTTAAGTGTGTCCCTAGGGGCGTGTTTCTAACTGTGCAGGGATGTGGCTGTGTGTGTAACAGCAGAGATCAACGGTCTTACATAGCAGGACCGAGTGATCTGTGCTTTTACACAGGGAAGAATGACAGGCGGCTTTGTTTACATTAGCCGCCTGCCTTTCTCCCTGCACAGCGGACGATCGCGAGTGACCAGCGGACCACACGCACGGAGGTGTCCGTGAACGAGCCGAGGCAGGAGCGCGCATCCGGCGGCACGCGCCCGCCCGCTATTGGCTCCCAGGCTAGTGACGTATATATACGTCACTTTGCCTGGTCGGGGCTGACCGCCGCAGTATATGTACTTGCGGCGGTCGGCAACCGATTAAATAATGCTCGCCAACAGACATCTATGAGGGCAATCTCTGGATTGAAGTTGAAAACGTGGAATTATTATTTTATCTGTAGCACCCTCTAGTGTGCTAACTAGAATATCATAGCAAATGTATATTGTTAGACTCATGGTGACTCATGGTAACTGAGTCTGTAATCAGGTCGGGTTATTGCCAGGCTGGATGGTTCACAGATACAGGTCTCTGTGTACCTTCCCCCTGGATCTGTAAGTTTGGAGAAACTTCTAGAAGTTAGTGGGTGGATCTGCATACTTGAGGGAACTTGGCCAATCCCCAGGCAGAGGACCTGGCAAGGTGGCTGGTCAGCCCTTAAAGTAGAACTATAGGCAAAACTTTTTTATCATTTTGGATAGAGCAAGTGAGGGTTATTTCCCCTCTCAGGTTTTTTGTTTACGCCACCTGTGTCCCATTTCGGAGATATGCCTTCACTTCCTTTCCTATGTGCAAACAGCAAAATCCCTGCAAATTAAGAGTATTCTTTGGGGACCCCCAGCTCCCCAGAATTAGTGTCCCCATTGGAAGATTTCCCCTCTATTACATTTCTGGGGACAACCCAAAATATGGGATTTTCTTATACGTTCAGTGATAATGGCGAACAGGACAAATAGAGAGGGTGAATCTCTTTATTGAGGGCACAGACAGCAATACAAAACCTGACAGGGGTTCTAATCTATATCTACTCTATCCAAAAACAAAGACAAAGTTGTGTCTTTAGTTATACTTTAAATATGAGAGAGCCATGCTAGCAGGGGAGTCGGGTGGAAGATGGAGTGCTAAGGAGGTTGTCGGTCGGGGGTGGTTTTTTAGAGATATAAAAACTTGAGATGGATTTGTTGCCATCATCCCTGTGATAATTCAAAAAAGAAGTTTGGTTCCTCAGGCCAAAAAGGAAAAAGTGGGATTTTATAGGCAAGTTTAAATATTATTCATTTTATTAAGAAAGGATTACATATCAAGGTAAAAAACAACAAAAGAATAACATTGGTTGCATAGGTAGTAAGTATTACACAGTATTACACAGTAGGTAATTTATGAACCATTTTACTTATTAAATGGTGATTCCTGGTTGTAGAACTAGGGTTCCGACGCGTTTCGGCATATATTGCCTTTGTCAAGGAAAAAACATCACCATTTGCTATAAAGTGAAAAAGTGAAAAATACAAAAAATTAGTGACTTATTGTGAAAAATATATCAAAGCAAAATAAATAAACATCGTTTTTTCTTTTTGTGTACCTAGACTTCAGGAACATCTGTGCCCATGGGGAAGTGGGGGGAAAAGAAAGGTTCAGGTCCTATGCCCTCCAAGCTTGTTACTGGATCCTTGAGCCTATTGGTCTGAAAAAGGGGGGGTGGGTTGGTTTGATGCAGGCATGAGTCATTTAGTGCCATGTTTAAGCTAATAAATTTGGATATCCCAAAATTTACCTCAAGTACACGATTAATTCCTCTTGGGGATGAGTAGAGTCCTGGGGTATGTGGGAAAACCCAGGCTTCTATGTGTAACCACGGGTACTCCTGGTTTCCCTGGGAGAGTGGATAAATTTTCGGTATGTAAGGCGTGTACATAAAAGAGGCCTAGAGGTACAGTGGGTATGGGTGGGTATAAAGCTACACTTACGTTTGGAAAAAGGAGATAAAAGACACTGGTGTCCTCCGATTGGTCCCAGAAGTGTAAGCATATGATCCTATGTGAAAAATAATAATATATAATAAGGGAAGGAGAGAGGGGATTGCCGAAATAATAATGTAATAAGGCTTACTGGAAGTTTTGAAGGAGAGGTCCTTAGGTTTGACAGATTCCGAGATCAGTAGAGGGATCTGACCCTCTTACCGAGGATGCAGGGTCACGGAATTTCTGTCTAGCAGAAAAAATACATCATTTTAGTATAATGTGGGTAATATTTGGGATTGGCCAGCAGGTGGCGCTGTGCCACAGTTTGGCAACTTACTTTATAGATGCTTGTCCTCTGCCACAGAAATATGGAACTCTGTCTGACAGAAGGAAAGAAAGGAATAACTAGTTTTGGTAAGTAAAAAGAAAATATTTAAAAGTGGCCAACAGATGGCGCTGTGATGTAGCTTACTTGGTATCCTGAGGGAGCATTGGGAGGCTGAAGAGTCTAGGCAGGTGCAGACCGCTGGCTTCTGACGTTCACTCCTCGCTGGCTGGAGCGGAGTGAAGTCCTGTGGATCCCCGGCCGTCTTTATATGTGAGTCGCTTTGATATATTTTTCACAATAAGTCACTAATTTTTTGTATTTTTCACTTTTTCACTTTATAGCAAATGGTGATGTTTTTTCCTTGACAAAGGCAATATATGCCGAAACGCGTCGGAACCCTAGTTCTACAACCAGGAATCACCATTTAATAAGTAAAATGGTTCATAAATTACCTACTGTGTAATACTGTGTAATACTTACTACCTATGCAACCAATGTTATTCTTTTGTTGTTTTTTACCTTGATATGTAATCCTTTCTTAATAAAATGAATAATATTTAAACTTGCCTATAAAATCCCACTTTTTCCTTTTTGGCCTGAGGAACCAAACTTCTTTTTTGAATTATCACAGGGATGATGGCAACAAATCCATCTCAAGTTTTTATATCTCTAAAAAACCACCCCCGACTTTACTAGGATGGTGAATCATCCACTCCTCATTCTTTAGAGATATAAGTTGACTTTTATCTTATTTACTTTACATTTTCTCCTTTCATTGGAGTATTATACTTTGTGGCTCCATTGTTTTTGGATAGAAGTCCAGAAATATAGGAGCACCCTCTCCTCCATTTCTTTATAAATAGAGGAAACTACTTTATAGCAATCATGAGCACCACAATGGGGGATCTGGTCGGAACAGAATGGGATGACCTAATGACAGGAATCCATACAAAATTTCAAACCAATGAACAATTAGCATCCGACACCCTAGCACTGTTCGCAACATTAAAGAGAACTCTTGAAAAAAAGTCTGCATTGTACTGGCATGTCAAAACATTTCAGAGATACATTGATGAAAAGATCAACCCCATTGGTCTACGGGTTCAAATTTTTCCATCAATAGAAAATATCTCCGCCACACTCAAAAGAGACTGGGAAGACATTCTTAACGAATGTTCCGCCAATCTCATGCGTCTCCTCCAAGAGGAGTACAGACGCCAGATTAAAACACTTGAAGACGACACCAAAATTCTATACACTAGACTCACACCCCTAAAAACTGGTCCCCTATACAGTGACCAAGAAAGCCAATTAAAACAACACCTGGAAGATTACAGTAACAATATATTACGCAATAAAGAGAAAAAATACTGGAGAGACAAAAATGCCTTCATACAGGGCAGAGCATATAGATGGAATAACAACAGGAAGACACGGCCCAGACAGAACCCAGGCAACAAAAACCCTTACCCCTACTCGTCTGACTCATCGTCCTTTTCAAATGCTTCAGGTACAGAGGAACCAGGCGCCAGAAGACGGGGACCCTTTCAGAAAGACCAGCACAGGGATCAACCCAATAAAACAAAAAAGAGTAAAGACCCCAACCCCGACAATCCACAAGAGTGCACCTCAGACGCCACAAGTCAGGAAGAAACTCAAGACACCAATACAGCGGTTAGAAATCATGACATCTTTACCAGACTACGAAGAAGAGAACAAGAATCCACAACCAAGGGCAAACCTTTTTTAGCCAAGGGCAAAGTACCCCCGAAACAGCCACCAGAAAACTAAACACCGAAGAAAACTTCGGGATGTCTATCATTAATCTCTCCCAACATATTCTAACGGAGGAAGAGAAGGAAGTCCTCTCCCTAGGCCTATCCTTCTGCCCCAACCAAAAGATAGACAAATTTGAAACCATTAAAGATTTAAACCTTTTCGCCCGAAAATTATTATTCAAGTGCCTTTATGAAAAACAAACTACCCAACCAATATCACAAGCTCCCTTGTCAGCTGCTGAGTACAGAGCTATCAGGGATCTAAACCTCCTCCTTGAGGAAGGAGGTTTAGAAGACCTAGACGATCCGTGGGAAGAAAACTCCTCAGAGGATGAAGACACTAGAGAAGTTACACCAAGTCAACCTGAACCATTCAAAAAGAAATCACACAAATTTCCGTCCTTAAATCAAAACCCTGCGATAGCACTCTTTATCAAACAGACTACCAAAGACATTGAAAAAATGAGGGATGATCAACGTCACAACAACTTAACCCCTGGACAACGGCAAGCTCTAAAAAACCTCAAATCTAATGACGATCTCGTCATTAAACCATCCGATAAAGGAGGTAACGTTGTAATTATGGACAAACAACAATATAAAGCAATGTGCCAGAAAATACTAGACAACATAGCATGCTACAAGAGAATCTGACCTGTCCTGATCAACAGATACAATGAAGAATTCTACTTAAAAGTAGACAGAGCTCTCAACGAGGGTGTTATCTCAAAAACACTATGGGAATTCATTCGCATAGCTCATCCCCGCACACCCACCCTGTATGCACTCCCAAAAGTGCACAAAAATTTGGAAGATCCCCCTGGCCGACCGATCGTATCAGGAAATGGTAACATCACTGAGGCAGTCAGTCAAGTCATTGACGCATACTTGAAGCCACATGTCCAGAATTTGGCATCTTACACTAAGGACACCATTCACTTACTGCAAACTCTGGAAGGAATGGTTGTTCCAGCCAACGCGTATCTCTTAACCATAGACGTTGAGTCATTGTATAATAACATACCTCATGATAAAGGACTTACCGTAGTACAACATTTTCTCCGCCAAGAAAGCCTGCATGACATACCGTTTCAAGACTTTATAATTAAAATGCTTGAGTATATACTCACCCGTAATTACTTTTCCTTTGACGGCTCGTATTACCTACAGATATGCGGTGTTGCGATGGGGACAAGCTGTGCCCCATCGTACGCAAACTTGTACTTAGGTATGTGGGAGCAGGAGTTTTTGGCATCCAAAAACAACGCACATCTTTGCAAGTATATCTCGCTATGGCAGAGATACATAGACGATTTGTTCATCGTATGGGACGGACCGGAAATCCTCATTGAAGAATGTCTAAACAAAATGAACAATAACACCTATAATTTATACTTCACCAGCTCACATAGCAACCAGGAGGTTACCTTCCTGGACACTACCATAATGAAGGACACAGATGGCCAAATCTACACGAAACTATTTAGGAAAACAACCGCCGGCAACACCATACTGCATGCGGAAAGTTTCCATCCGACTCCTCTAAAACAATCCATTCCCTATAGCCAATACTTACGCATCAAACGGAACAGTTCCAAGTATGAAGACTTTCAAAAAGACGCCGACGCTCTCACTTCACGCCTATTAAAGAGAGGATATACAAAATCCTGCCTTAAACGGGCATTCAATCATGTCAGAACATTGGACCGACAAGACTTACTATACAAACCTTCAACCCAACGTAAACAACCAAATACAAACGAGACGAGAGTAATTCTCACCTTCTCGAATCAACATCAACAAGTGAGAAAAATACTTGATAAAAATTGGTCCATACTCAGGGAAGATGACCTCCTTAAGACCTTTGTACCACCCAAACCCCTCGTAACCTACAGGAAAGCAGGTTCCATTCATAACTCGCTCGTACACAGCGAATTCAAAGAGTGCTACCACAAAGACCCCTGCAAACAGAAAGGCACCTTCCCCTGTGGAAGCTGCATGCAGTGCAAGGTAATACCCAGAAGTGTCTCAAAGATTCTCCCCAATGGGGATATTTTTGAGCCGAGGCACTTTGCTAACTGTCGTACCAAAGGAGTGGTATACATGATGAACTGCCAGTGTGGAGCCTTCTACATAGGCAAAACACGGCAAGAGTTTGGCCGTCGAGTCAACAAGCATGTTGAAACCATGTCTATGGGTAATTTCCATCTTCCTCTTGGAAGACATATGACCCAAACACATGGCAATAAAATGCCCAAAATTTCTTTTTTTGCATTAGATAGAGTCCATATCCCCCCTCGTGGGGGAGACTGGAACAAAATCCTATTACAACGAGAAATGCGGTGGATCCAACGTCTGCATGCCACCTCCTTCCCAGGATTAAATGAGAATGAGAGCTACCGGGCATTCCTGGAAGGCTTCTCATCAGGAAAAACCGACTAAATACCTCCATTATTCCATATATACCATATATATTATTTTTCATCCTTAATTTTTATTTATTATTTTTTATTCATCTTCATATCATTATTTCTCATATTTTCTATTTTTATTTTTTTATTTTTTATTTTATTTATTTTTTACTTTTATTTTCATTTTTTCACTTATTTTACTTATTTTACTTTTTCTACTTTCATCCTCTATTTTTGATTGATCTTTTTTCCCGCATTTTACACATTGCGGGGAACCATAACCCATTCCTTTCATTTGGGTCAAATCCATCCCCAAGCTGCCCCGAACCTATTTTTTCTTCCCCCACTGCCTCTCGGCACATGATTGCCCCTTATTATTCAGGAGCCATTCTCCTGCACTTTTGCCTAAATAGCTTTGTTGACCTTATAATAAAGATTATAATACTTTTCAAATACATGTATATATGCTTAAATGTTATTGTGTCCTAGATCCTCGATAATTCTTAGACCCATGTTTGTGGGGGGAAGATCGGGTCATCACTGTCCATCCAACCACTTGTACCCGGCACGGTAAGCCCCCCCTGGTTCCCTCCAGGGGGGGCACACTCTGGGAGCCAAAACAAGATCTGATGCTCTCGCATCCACCCAGCATATGCTGGGACAGCTCGGCTCCAACCCCCGTGTCGGCGGCCTCTGAATATGCATCTACCGCGTCATTCTACTGACAGGCTGCGCGCGCAGCCTGTGGCACGCACACAGTACGTGCGGCCGCAGTCAATGACTCAACATCGGCGTCGCCCGGCGCTTCATTGCGCATGCGCGACTCACATATAAAGACGGCCGGGGATCCACAGGACTTCACTCCGCTCCAGCCAGCGAGGGGTGAACGTCAGAAGCCAGCGGTCTGCACCTGCCTAGACTCTTCAGCCTCCCAATGCTCCCTCAGGATACCAAGTAAGCTACATCACAGCGCCATCTGTTGGCCACTTTTAAATATTTTCTTTTTACTTACCAAAACTAGTTATTCCTTTCTTTCCTTCTGTCAGACAGAGTTCCATATTTCTGTGGCAGAGGACAAGCATCTATAAAGTAAGTTGCCAAACTGTGGCACAGCGCCACCTGCTGGCCAATCCCAAATATTACCCACATTATACTAAAATGATGTATTTTTTCTGCTAGACAGAAATTCAGTGACCCTGCATCCTCGGTAAGAGGGTCAGATCCCTCTACTGATCTCGGAATCTGTCAAACCTAAGGACCTCTCCTTCAAAACTTCCAGTAAGCCTTATTACATTATTATTTCGGCAATCCCCTCTCTCCTTCCCTTATTATATATTATATATTATTATTTTTCACATAGGATCATATGCTTACACTTCTGGGACCAATCGGAGGACACCAGTGTCTTTTATCTCCTTTTTCCAAACGTAAGTGTAGCTTTATACCCACCCATACCCACTGTACCTCTAGGCCTCTTTTATGTACACGCCTTACATACCGAAAATTTATCCACTCTCCCAGGGAAACCAGGAGTACCCGTGGTTACACATAGAAGCCTGGGTTTTCCCACATACCCCAGGACTCTACTCATCCCCAAGAGGAATTAATCGTGTACTTGAGGTAAATTTTGGGATATCCAAATTTATTAGCTTAAACATGGCACTAAATGACTCATGCCTGCATCAAACCAACCCACCCCCCCTTTTTCAGACCAATAGGCTCAAGGATCCAGTAACAAGCTTGGAGGGCATAGGACCTGAACCTTTCTTTTCCCCCCACTTCCCCATGGGCACAGATGTTCCTGAAGTCTAGGTACACAAAAAGAAAAAACGATGTTTATTTATTTTGCTTTGATATATTTTTCACAATAAGTCACTAATTTTTTGTATTTTTCACTTTTTCACTTTATAGCAAATGGTGATGTTTTTTCCTTGACAAAGGCAATATATGCCGAAACGCGTCGGAACCCTAGTTCTACAACCAGGAATCACCATTTAATAAGTAAAATGGTTCATAAATTACCTACTGTGTAATACTGTGTAATACTTACTACCTATGCAACCAATGTTATTCTTTTGTTGTTTTTTACCTTGATATGTAATCCTTTCTTAATAAAATGAATAATATTTAAACTTGCCTATAAAATCCCACTTTTTCCTTTTTGGCCTGAGGAACCAAACTTCTTTTTTGAAGGAGGTTGTCGGTTGCCTAGGAGGGGTCCCCTAGGTCTAGAGGGGCCCTTACCTCCAGGCTGGGCCCGGGCTGGCTTAGGAAGATCCGTTCAGCATCACGGTTTGAACAGGATTCTTGCCTGAGAGCAGTGGGTGCAAGGAGGACAGAGTGAGTGCGTCAGCACACCCAGGGATTTACAGGGGAGAGACCGCCACATGTAGCAAGCTTTCTACAGGACAGTGTTGTGCTTAACGTGATTGCAAAGTCTAGTTTTTTTTTTTGTCTATTAAAATAAGAAACATGTTATACTTCCCTCCTCTGTGCAGTTGGTTTTGCACAGGGCAGCCCGGATCCTCCTCTTTTTGGGTCCCCGGCTGGAGCTCCTGGCCCCTCCCTCCTGTCGAGTGCCCCCACAGCAAGAAGCTTGCTGAAGGGGTACCCAAGCCGAGTTGCAGCTCCATGTATCCATTCAGTCATGGAGCTGCCGTTCTGCCCCACCCCCTCTATCTCCTGATTGGCTAACTAAGTTTGACAGCAGCGGAAGCCAATGGTGCCGCTGCTGTGTCTCAGCCAATCAGGAGAGAGAGCCCCGGGTGGCTGAGGCACTCATGGACATCGCTGAATAGAGAAGGGGCTTAGGTAAGTATTAGGGGGGATTTTGGACACAGAAGGCTTTTTATCTTAATGCAGAGAATGCATTAAAGGGGAACTGCAATCTGCTCACATAATTTGTAATAAAAACATCTTTGCCATTCTCCAACCACTTTGCATATTATTTTATACTGTATATACTGTGATTCTGTACTTGCCAAATATGCTGCAGAAATCTCCCTGCACTAAGTCTGGCTGCAGCCATTTTAACTGTGGGCACCACTGCTTGCCTGCACTGGATGAATACTCATGGATCTCTGCAGTCTCCTGTTCTCTCCGCTCTCATCCAGCCCCCTTCAGCTCTCTTTGGCTTTCCTATTACTCATCCCTCCCTCACTTGTTGGCAAACTCTCAGAAGAGTGAGAGCTGTGCACAATGTCATTAGCCTAGGCCAGTGATGGCGAACCTTGGCACCCCAGATGTTTTGAAACTACATTTCCCATGATGCTCATGCACTCTGCAGTGTAGTTGAGCATCATGGGAAATGCAGTTCCATTGCAGTAATTACCAGACAAGAAAGAGGAAGTGGGCTGTATAAGGTATTTACTGGCAAAAAAAAAATGTTAAATTATTAGGTAATTATTAGTTACATAGTAACATAGTAGGTGAGGTTGAATAAAGACAATAGTCCATCCAGTTCAACCTGTGTAGGTGTGGACATATTCATTTCTCATACCCCTGAATGATTCGATCCTTGAGATGTACTTCCAAGAGTCTTTTAAAAGTAGCCATACTCCCCGCAGTTACTACCATTTGTGGCAGGGAATTCCACAGTCTTGTAGCCCTTACAGTAAAGAACCCCCTGCGTAGCCTGAGGTTAAATCTCTTCTCCTCTAAACGCATTGTATGACCTCGTGTCCTCATGCATTCCTTGCGACTGAATAGTTTTTTTTCTATGCTCTAATCACCGTTGAGGTATTTGTAAATCGCTATCATGTCCCCTCTCACGCGTCTCTAGTCCAGGGAGAATAAATCTAGTACTTCTATATAGTTAAATTATTCAAAGTTAAAACAACAAGGGCAGACGATTTGGATGGATAGATGGAAAGGTGAAAAAATAACTGAAGAGCCGCTTTAAGATAGAAAAAAAAACTATCTTTACAACCCCTTTAACCCTTCATCATTTTGCTTTGGGAAATCTTAAGTGCAGCAGCCATTAGGGCTGGTAGTACCTGCAAGCAGTGGAGCTGGGGCAGTTTCACAGAGAAGAGATACTCCTGCATGCAATTTTTTTAACATTGTGCTATTTTCCAAAGGGGACTAAGAACTCCTAGTCTGTAAAGGTCTTCTTGCTATTGATCCCCAAAGGACTGTGTACAGTGCCTTGAGAAAGTATTCGGCCCCCTTTGAACTTTGCGACCTTTTGCCACATTTCAGGCTTCAAACAAAAAGATATAAAACTGTAATTTTTTGTGAAGAATCAACAAGTGGGACACAATCATGAAGTGGAACGAAATTTATTGGATATTTCAAACTTTGTTATCAAATAAAAAACTGAAAAATTGGGCGTGCAAAATTATTCAGCCCCTTTACTTTCAGTGCGGCAAACTCTCTCCAGAAGTTCAGTGAGGATCTCTGAATGATCCAATGTTGACCTAAATGACTAATGATGATAAATAGAACCCACCTGTGTGTAATCAAGTCTCTGTATAAATGCACCTGCACTGTGATAGTCTCAGAGGTCCGTTTAAAGCACGGAGAGCATCATGAAGAACAAGGAACACACCAGGCAGGTCCGAGATACTGTTGTGGAGAATTTTAAAGCCGGATTTGGATACAAAATATTTCCCAAGCTTTAAACATCCCAAGGAGCACTGTGCAAGCGATAATATTGAAATGGAAGGAGTATCAGACCACTGCAAATCTACGAAGACCTGGCCGTCCCTCTAAACTTTCAGCTCATACAAGGAGAAGACTGATCAGAGATGCAGCCAAGAGGCCCATGATCACTCTGGATGAACTGCAGAGATCTACAGCTGAGGTGGGAGACTCTGTCCATAGGACAACAATCAGTCGTATACTGCACAAATCTGGCCTTTATGGAAGAGTGGCAAGAAGAAAGCCATTTCTTAAAGATATCCATAAAAAGTGTTGTTTAAAGTTTGCCACAAGCCACCTGGGAGACACCAAACATGTGGAAGAAGGTGCTCTGGTCAGATGAAACCAAAATCGAACTTTTTGGCAACAATGAAAAACGTTATGTTTGGCGTAAAAGCAACACAGCTCATCACCCTGAACACACCATCCCCACTGTCAAACATGGTGGTGGCAGCATCATGGTTTGGGCCTGCTTTTCTTCAGCAGGGACAGGGAAGATGGTTAAAATTGATGGGAAGATGGATTGAGCCAAATACAGGACCATCCTGGAAGAAAACCTGATGGAGTCTGCAAAAGACCTGAGACTGGGACGGAGATTTGTCTTCCAACAAGACAATGATCCAAAACATAAAGCAAAATCTACAATGGAATGGTTCACAAATAAACATATCCAGGTGTTAGAATGGCCAAGTCAAAGTCCAGACCTGAATCCAATCGAGAATCTGTGGAAAGAACTGAAAACTGCTGTTCACAAACGCTCTCCATCCAACCTCACTGAGCTCGAGCTGTTTTGCAAGGAGGAATGGGCAAAAATTTCAGTCTCTCGATGTGCAAAACTGATAGAGACATACCCCAAGCGACTTACAGCTGTAATTGCAGCAAAAGGTGGCGCTACAAAGTATTAACCTAAGGGGGCTGAATAATTTTGCACGCCCAATTTTTCAGTTTTTTTATTTGTTAAAAAAGTTTGAAATATCCAGTAAATTTTGTTCCACTTCATGATTGCGTCCCACTTGTTATTGATTCTTCACAAAAAAATTACAGTTTTATATCTTTATGTTTGAAGCCTGAAATGTGGCAAAAGGTTGCAAAGTTCAAGGGGGCCGAATACTTTCGCAAGGCACTGTATGTACATAGAAAGGAAGTTATCTCCCATCTGTTGTTCTTTGTAAAGTTGGGCATCCCAAGAATTCCCCTACCCCATTCAAGTTGTTAACCCTAAAATAACAACAAAAACTAAGCCATGGGATTGACTTCTTGTGTCTGGGTGCAAGTGGAAAATGCGTGTTGCCTGGATGCACAGGAATAGGGGTACTATTTGCCAGCAGCCCTTGCAGGGGTAGTGCTACATATCTTTTAATGGGCAGTTAATTTTTTATCGTGTTCTTTTGGCTGGAGTTCTGTTTTAATCATCAGCAGAGTTCAGGAGTTGCAGCCTGCGTCATGATGAAGTTGCAGTCTTTCATCAGAGATATTCACAGATAAGAGGTGATGGTAAGTGCTTGTCTGCCCCCGTGGAGCCAGACACCAGCACTTCATTACGGAGATGGATTTTTGGGTTGATATGGGTGCTTCCTAAATGCTCTGGGTGGCTTGTCGTTGGCAGCGGTATTATCTGTGGTATAAATAAGCCGAGAAATCACTCAGCAAAATGCTTAGTCAATGGCTTGTGCTTTAATTAGAAGCCGGGATTGTTTTCAGAGCTGAGAGGCATTTAGAATGTTTGGAACGTCTGGTAGAGACTTAGAAGCCTCTAAATAATCTCTGCTGTCCTCTGGGACAACAATGAATCCTCACTCTGGCAAGTGCAAGGAGGTGCATGTGCTTAAAGAAAAAGCAAGAGATAAAAAAGAGGATAGAAAAGCAAAGAGAAAGATTAAGAGGATAAGTAGGGAGAAGGAAGGAAAAGAAAAGAGGGGAAGGGAAATACGTGATTGGTGAAACAAAAGGTAAGAGGAGGTACGGTTAAGAAAAGGAACAGAAAGAGGGAAAGGGGGGTGTAAAAACAGAGAGGTTAGAAAGAAAGGGACATAGCTTTGTTCTTTTTTGAGAATAACAAAGAGCAGATTTCAGAACCAGGGAACACTTAGCTAATATTTTCACAGGCTTGGATTTAGGATCATTGTGAACGAAAGGATTTTGGCGGATGAACAGTGCACCATAGAAAAACTATCGGTGGAATTTATAAAGGGTTTTGTAGACACCCTTTAGTATTCCAATGAGGTGCTGTGCCAGAAGTGATGGTGCTTGCGCCTGATTTATGTACCTGTCATAGACAGGTACAAGAATCCGTCCACTGTGGACATTCCTTCCCCATTGCCCTGCTTCTCTGGTAACTGTGCCCGTCACACTGACAAGTGCCTGGCCAAGGAGTTTTGTTGTCATGGTCTTGAGTCAGGGTTGAAGGCCGGTAGCTAAAACAGTAGCAAGGCTCCCACTGACCAGCTGGATAAGTAAAGAATCAGGTCACCCTGGTGGATGATGTGGGCTCACCTTAGCTGCAGAGTCTAAGTACTGACCAGTGTTTATCAGAGCTCCTGACGGTGGAGATGGGTTTTGCTGTGTGTTAGTACAAGGTTACTGTCTTCAGGATCGCCCCTCCAGGAGGGTCCAGCAGCAGATATAGCAGGTAAGGATAAGCAGAAGTGTAGTCAGCAAACAAGGCAAAGGTTGGTAACATGTGGTTGCAGGTAGGGATCAAGCAGAATCATAGTCGAGGAACATGCTAAAGGTCGGTAACAAGTGGTTGCAGTTTGGGGTCAAGCAGAATCGTAGTCAAGGAACAAGCCAAAAATCAGTACCAAGTTGTTGCAGGTTGGGATCAAGCACAATAGTAGTCCATGAACAAGCCAAAAGTCAGTAACAAGTAGTTGCAGGTTGGGCTCAAGCATAATCATAGTCAAAGAACAATCCAAAAGTCAGTAACAAGTAGTTGCAGGTTGGGATCAAGCAGAATCATAGTTGAGGAACAAGCCAAAAGTCAGTAACAAGTGGTTGCAGGTTAGGTTAAAGCAGAAACATAGTCGAAGAACAATTCAAAAGTCAGTAACAAGTGGTTGCAGTTGGGATCAAGCAGAATCATAGTCGAGGAACAAGCCAAAAGTCAGTAACAAGTGGTTGCAGTTTTGGATTGTTCCTTGACTACGATTCTGCTTGATCCCAAACTGCAACCACTTGTTACTGACTTTTGGCTTCTTCCTCGACTATGACTCTGCTTGATCCCAACCTGCAACAATTTGTTACTGACTTTTGGATTGTTCCTTGACTACAATTCTGCTTGATCCCAAAGTCAGTAACAAGTTGTTGCAGGTTGGGATCAAGCAAAATTGTAGTCGCGGAACCAGCCAAAAGTCAGTAACAAGTGGTTGCAGTTTGGGGTCAAGCAGAATCATAGTCAAGGAACAATCCAAAAGTCAGTAAGAAGTTGTTGCAGGTTAGGATCAAGCAGAAACGTAGTCAAGGAACAATCCAAAAGTCAGTAACAAGTGGTTGCAGTTTGGGATCAAACAAAATCATAGTCGAGGAACAAGCCAAAAGTTAGTAACAAGTTGTTGCAGGTTGGGATCAAGCAGAATCATAGTCGAGGAACAAGCCAAAAGTCAGTAACAAGTGGTTGCAGTTTTGGATTGTTCCTTGACTACGATTCTGCTTGATCCCAAACTGCAACCACTTGTTACTGACTTTTGGCTTCTTCCTCGACTATGACTCTGCTTGATCCCAACCTGCAACAATTTGTTACTGACTTTTGGATTGTTCCTTGACTACAATTCTGCTTGATCCCAAAGTCAGTAACAAGCTGTTGCAGGTTGGGATCAAGCAAAATCGTAGTCGAGGAACCAGCCAAAAGTCAGTAACAAGTGTTTGCAGTTTGGGGTCAAGGAACAATCCAAAAGTCAGTAACAAGTGGTTGCAGTTTGGGATCAAACAAAATCGTAGTCGAGGAACAAGCCAAAAGTTAGTAACAAGTTGTTGCAGGTTGGGATCATGCAGAATCGTAGTCGAGGAACAAGCCAAAAGTCAGTAACAAGTTGTTGCAGGTTGGGATCAAGCAGAATCGTAGTCGAGGAACAAACCAAAAGTCAGTAACAAGTAGTTGCAGGTTGGGATCAAGCAGAATCGTAGTCAAGGAACAAGCCAAAGGTTAGTAACGATTGGTATTGGAGTTACGGACGCCAGCAGGAGTGACAAGAGTGAGATATTAGCTGGAGAGAGCACAATAATCTGGCAAACAGGATGTGTAGTGACATGGCTTGAATCAGGAAGTTTATGGGAGGAGCAAAGAGTTCAACATTCACGAAAAACAAGGTACAAGCCAACATTTTCTAATGGATCAGAAGGAAGCTGTCCAGCATCTCAGGTGGCTCAGCGAGAGGTTTCAGATCCAGGCCATGACAATTGTACTGGGGAGGGTTGAGCCTGATTGGGAACTGAGAGACTAGTCTTTGATCAGATCTGCTTTACTTTTGAGTGACAGCACAAGGAAGTGTTCGGATCTAGCCATCATTAAGCACAATAGCAACTTTTGAATCCATTCACTGCCATATGCTGTCAATCAAAGATAAAGCAAACCTGATGGAGAACTATCTCAGTTTCCCCATCAGGCTCCGCCCATTCAGTGATAAGTTATTTCCTACATATGGCTGTTGCCATATTTGGTTAATGACATCACCTGTATCCCTGGCCCCTTTGCTTACATTTAGCTTTTGGCTGGGGGTTTCCCTGTCCCACAGCTGAATGGGTCTGGGGATACAGCACTGTTCGGGAAGCTGTCCTATACATTGACAGGCATGGCCCACTTTGAGTATGGGTGTACCTCTCTACCCCAGCTCAGAGTTGGTCTTAATTATCACCAGTTTTCTATTCTGCGAACTGGTGATAATCCTTAAAGAATTTGTAGATGCCAATGCGACAGATTCCTAAAGTTGCGGTAGTAGAAACTACCTGAATTTGCAGGACGTGTCGGTAATGTTAACAGCACTGACCCAAATGCTTGCCTGAATTAGGCACAGCTAGTTCTTAAAGGAACTACCACCAGAATAGTTCCTGCTGTTTTGAATTCTCTTGTATGTGTTGTAAGGTAGTTTAAAGCGTAACTCCACTTTTGTTGAGAAAAAAAAAACATTCCCCTCTGGGTGATCTCTGTACATTACAAGGATTTTAACAAACTTTGTTGCAGATTCCTACCTTTTGTTATTCTGAAGAAATCATTGTTTGTTCCTCTGTGTCTCTGTGCTGAGTGAGGCTAATGGGAGTGGTTTCATAATTATCTATCAGCTGTGGCAGCTGCAGGGCTCTAATGAGGAAATCTGCAGGTCCTGCATCCCTTTAGACGTGTTCCTATTGGGAGTATCTCACCAAAAATGACATTTCTCTATCGTTGATTGACGGACGCAGTTCTCTCTTATTCGTATCAGTAGAGTTATACTGCCCCCTACAGGAGTAGGACACTATGCAGAAAATAGTTCTGGCTATGCCTATGGGCAGTCCCGGAGGGTACACCCTCTATCTTCCTGCATAGGATGTCAGTTTTAATCTGCCTAGTCAGGAGTAAGGGGGACATTGTGTTCCCATCTTGTGTCCTGAGCTCTCACATCCTAAGGAATGTGCATTGCTTACTCTGTTTAGAGTGCGGGCACTCAAGGTGTACCTGGCGACTACTGACTCTTTTCGTAAGTCAGGCTCACTCTCTGTACTTACGGATGGCCCGTGAATGGGACTGCCTGCGTCTGCTGCGTCTGTTCCCGGATGGATCGGACAGACGGTGGTGCAGGTTTATTCAATTAAGGGTCAGGTCCTACCTTTCCCTGTGTCGGCGCGTTCTACTCGGGCGCCTAGTGCTTCCTGGGCTTTTCGCCTTGTAGGCATCTGTGCTCCAGGTTGCAAGACGGCTACTTAGTAGTCTGTTCACACCTTTGCCATATTTTCTAAGGTGGATGTGCAGATGCCTCTTTTGGCCGCAACGTTTTTTTGCTGGCTGCTGTCTGGAGGGCTTTTGGCCTTCCTTGAGGGTGTTTACTGTTTGTTTCAGGTGGGTCTCTTCTTTTGTTCTGCTGAGTCCTATGTTGCCTGGTTGGCTATGTTTAGCCTTGGTGACTTGTTCTTTTCTGCTGTTCCCACCCCTCATTTTATGCCACTGCTTTGGGACATCCCTACTGATATTAATCAGAGAGAACTGCGCCTGTCAATGAACGATAGAGAAAACTGGATTTTTTACTTACCGTAAAATCCTTTTCTCTTAAGTTCATTGACGGACGCAGTACCCGCCCCTCTATTTTGAGTTGGGTTGGTGTTACTTTCTGACACTGCTTTGATACAAAACTGACATCCTATGCAGGAAGAGAGAGGGTGCACCCTCCGGGACGGCCCATAGGCGTAGCCAGAACTTTTTCCTGCCTAGTGTCCTACTCCTGTAGGGGGCAGTATATCCCTACTGATATGAATCAGAGAGAACTGCGTCCGTCAATGAACTTAAGAGAAAAGGATTTTACGGTATGTAAAAAAATCAATTTTTTTGTTGCAGGGGATGCCAGAAATCTGACTTGTATTTTAGGCAGACTTTTGGAAAAATTGGTGAGCCAATCACACAAGCAGGAAATGATGTTTCTGGGGGTGTGGTCAGTATACATTCTGTGTACAGAACAGCACCAGGCAGCCATATTGAATTGCATTTCCAGAAAATTACAGCGGCTGCAGATTGAAAAGGAAAGGTCGTTTTTAACCGCTTGCCGACCGCCGCAAGTAAATATACTGCGGCGGTCAGCCCCGGCCAGGCAAAGTGACGTATTTATATATGTCACTAGCCTGTGACCGGTTTGTGAGCCAATAGCGGGCGAGCGCGCGCCCGCCCCGGCTCGTTCACTGGAGAGTCCGCGCGTGTGACCGGCAGACCCGATGTCCGCCGGTCACACTGCGATCGTCGGTAGAGCTGGAGAAAGGCAGGCGGCTAATGTAAACAAGCCGCCTGTCATTCTCCCCTGTGTAAAAACCGAGATCAGACGGTTCTACTATGTAGAACCGTTGATCTCTGTTTTTACAATAGTAGACCTGTCCCACTACAGTTAGAAGCACGCCCCTAGGACACACTTAACCCCTCCCTCTCCAATACAGTTAACCCCTTCCCTGCCAGTGTCATTTTTGCAGTAACAGTGCATATGTATAGCACTGATTACTGCAGTAATGTCACTGGTACCCCCAAAAGTGTCAAGAATGTCAGTCAAGGGTCCGATCTGTCCGCCCCAATGTCGCAGTACCGCAAAAAAAAATTTTAACGCCATTACTCGTTAAAAAAAAAAAACACCAAAAATGACAAAAATCTTTCCCTTTCTTAGTAAACGCGATAACTTTTGCGCAAACCAATCAAAATACGCTTTTTGCGATTGTTTTTACCAAACATATGTAGCATAAAACAAATTGGCCGAAAATGTTAAAAAATTTAGATTTTTACATTTTTTTGGGGAATTTCATATAAAAAAATGTGAAAAATATTGTTATTTTTGAAAAATTTACGCTCTTTTTATGTTTATAGCGCATGATCAAAAAATCGCACAGGTGATCAAATACCACCAAAAGAAAGCTCTGTTTGTGGGAAAGAAAAGAACGTCAAATTCATTTAGGTACAGCGTCGCACGACTGCGCAATTGTCCGTTAAAGTCACGCAGTGAAAAATCGCAAAAAAAACCCTGGTCAGGAAGGGGGTAAAATCTTCCGGGGCTTAAGTGGTTAATAACATTCAATTACAATATGATTTGTGTCGCAATTGTATACACTATATTGTTTTTTTCTTTATTTTCTATTTGTTTCCCCACAAAAGTGGAGTTACCCTTTAAAGGCCTGACGGAGTGTCATTTTAACACTTACTGGAGCTCTGTGCATTTACAGTCTCCTTTACAAAACAATGAATTATAATTTTTAACAAATATGTGTGCTTCTTGGACACCACATATCCCTATTACCCTTCCATACTCGAACCCCCTCAGCTCAACACTGTGTAATATGAACCTCAGAGGTACAGTGACTTTATTGCCATTCGAAGTTAACTTTTAGAGTTGTTCTTGTCTTGATGGAGGTTTACGAGTTGCTGTGAGCGCCTGAGACATGGACCCGCTATATTTAGCTATCTAAGGTGGACTATGGGATTGGAGTTTAGGTAGTCATGGTGATATAATACAACTAATAGCTTATTTTTCAGAGCAAAGCAGAAGCATTTGCATGAAATCCATGATGGAGAGTTGGGCAGATAAGACAATCTTACTATATGTTTGTTGGAAGAACTTTTACCTTTCCAATAAGTCCAAGCACAATGTAAGCATTTACTGTATGTGACTATTTTTTTAAACATTTCCCAGGTGTGAATGAAAAATTGTCCCAAGCATTTTAGGGCTTATTGCCCGATTTATTCATCCAAACATGAAAGTAATACAGGGTACGGGAATGGAGGAGCAAAGTGTTTGTTCCTCAAATTGACCACTAGATCTCGCCCTAGTTAGGGTTACATAGTTATATAGTTACATAGTAGTTGAGGTTGAATAAAGACAATAGTCCATCCAGTTCAACCAGTGTAGGTGTGTGTGGCCGTAGTCATTTCCCATACCCCTGAATGTTATGATCCTTGAGATGTACGTCCAAGGGTCTTTTTAAAAGTAGCCATACTCCCCATTGTGGTAGAGAATTCCACAATCTTGTAGCCCTTACTGTAAAGAACCCCCTGCATAGCCTGAGGCTAAAATGGTTCTCCTCTAATCACATTGCATGGCCTCTTGTCCTCATGCATTCCTTGCGACTGAATAGTTTTTTTTCTATGTTGAGATCACCGTTGAGGTATTTGTAAATCGCTATCATGTCCCCTCTCAGGCGTCTCTTCTCCAGGGAGAATAAATCAAGCGATTGCAGACGCTCTTCATAATTAAGGTCCTCCAATCCCCTAATTAGTTTAGTTGCCCTTCTCTGGACTCTCTCCAGCTCCAACACATCCCTCCTGAGGACTGGCGACCAGAACTGGACAGAATACTCCAGATGCGGTCGGACCAGTGTTTTATAAAGTGGTAGGGTTATAGTTTTGTCTCTACAATACATCCCCTTCCTTATGCATGCTAATATTCTGCCGGCTTTGGCAGCTGCCGCTTGACATTCCATGCTATTGCTAAGTCTATCTTCTACTAAGACTCCCAGATCTTTCTCCATTTTTGATTCCCCCAGAGGTACCCCCCCAAAGTGTATTGTGCTTTTATGTTTTTAGTCCCTAAGTGAAATACTTTACACTTTTGGGGTTGGGAACCTTGTAGTGACAGTAAGTAGTGTAGGTGCCAAGGGAGCCACTAGAGGTTACCTGAGTACTGAATGGGGGTGTACCATACATAGTGAGGAAGTGTCAGCCCTGCCCCTGCCAATGTGGGGCATATTGGGTAGAGGGCTCTGTATAAATAAGCAGGCGGGAGTGCAACTGTGACCTGTGGTCATGGGAAGCAGCGTAAAGACCATGGCAGCAAATATAGAAATAAAGTAAATCTAGCTTTAGGGACCGTCCCCTTAGGGAGGAAGCAAAGAAAGAGAGTTGTAGAACCAATGGGACTACTCAAATGCCTTTGGTGTGGGATGTAGACTTTGACAAAATCACCAAAAGATGTGGGCTGCTGCCCAACTCAGTTCTATGCTCTGCTGATACCTGGTTGTAACTGTCACCAATTATGGATGACTGCAGTGTGTTGATAGTAATCAACTGCATTCAAGTAAAGTGTTAAAAGTATGTTGTTTTATGGAAACATAGAAGACACGTCAACACTGTAATCCTTTGAAGTGAACTTTATTTGGCTACATTGGAGTGACAATAAAATGATAGCCCTGACGCGTGTCCGCAAAGAGCCTTAGATGTAGCTAATAAAAAACAAAATGACAAAATATTTATACCTAAGCAAAGAATCCACCCAAAAGAAAATTAGCTTCTCTAATCATTACAGTTAACCAATTTGGCGGTGGTTTGCATTAATGTCAACTGAACAGAACATGGATCTACAACTAATCATGTCATGAAGATGTCGCAATAAAAATATGTCACCCCTTGTTCAATTTATTCATAAACAGCATTGAGGACGGGATCATTCGTTCGATATCAGTTTTTGCAGATGACACAAAATTGGGCAGGGCAATAACTGCACAGCATGAAGCAGATATCCTACAGGATGACCTGGTCAAAATAACAGAGTGGGCATCGACATGGCAAATGAGGTTTAACGTGGAGAAGTGTAAGGTTTTGCACTTGGGGACTAGAAACATAAAATCACAATACACGTTAGGAGGGGAACCCTTGGGGGGAATCAAAAATGGAGAAAGATCTGGGAGTCTTGGTTGATGACAGACTAGGCAATAGCATGCAATGTCAAGCGGCAGCTGCCAAAGCCAGCAGATTATTAGCATGCATAAAGAAAGGGATGTATTCCAGAGATAAGACTATAATCCTTCCACTTTATAAAACTCTGGTCCGACCACATCTGGAGTATTCTGTCCAGTTCTGGTCGCCAGTCCTCAGGAGGGATGTGTTGGAGCTGGAGAGAGTCCAGAGAAGGGCAACTAAACTGATTAGGGGATTGGAGGACCTTAATTATGAAGAGCGTTTGCAATAGCTTGATTTATTCTCCCTGGAGAAGAGATGCCTGAGGGGGGACATGATAGCAATTTACAAATATCTCAATGGGGATCTCAGCATAGAAAAAAAGCTGTTCAGCCGAAGGGACTCGAGGACATACAATGCGATTAGAGGAGAAGCGTTTTAACCTCAGGCAACATGGGGGGTTCTTTACTGTTAGGGCTACAAGATTGTGGAATTCTCTACCACAAGAGGTGGTTTCTGCGGGAAGTATGGTGGCTTTCAAAAGACTCTTAGACGTACATCTCAAGGATCAGAACATTCAGGGGTATGAGGGATGATTACAGCCACACACACCTACACAGGTTGAATTTGATGGACTATTGTCTTTATTCAACCTCACCTACTATGTAACTATGTAACTATGAAGTTGACAGTGTCGAAACGTGTTGGAGAGTGGTGATATGGCAGCTATGCTCTTACGCCAAGACGGTGACCCTGGGCTTGCGAACAAAGGGATGGTGAAATTGCAGCACTGTGGCACCTGGCCTGATTTGTGATTGTTTAAAATAAAGGCGTTTTTGATGGTTTTATGATGTAAGTGCATTACTTTTAAATAAATGGTTACCTTAAGGCTCTGTCTCTGCTTTTATCCCTACATGTGGAGATTGATGTCACTATCTGGATGTAGTTTGGCGTTCTTTAGAGGCTCTTCAATATAACACAAAAAGCAAGCCTTGCCAGACACGAGAGTGAATGGCAATTGCATCTGGTGAGCTTTATTCTTAAAGGATGTCCACGCTAACACTAAAATCCCGGCATCTATAGACCTCCAGGATCTAACACTAACCTATCTAACCCTCTAAAGCAGAAATCAGTATACTTACCCTTTTTGAAGCTGTTTCGACCCGATCCCACACTGAGCTGTCAGCCTTAGCTTCTCTGTGGAGGCGGGTGCAGGGGACACAGCCGACGATGGAAGCCCCATAGTAAGTCTATGGGTGACTTTCCATTCATTTCACAGCCGCTGTCGACCGTGTCCTCTGCAGAGCTTCCGCCACTGGAGACCAGATTGGATCGGCTTAAGGTAAGTATACTGATTTCTTCTTTACAGGGCTAGATAGGTTAGTGTTAGATCATGGAGAGCTATAGATGCAGGACTTTTCGTTTTAGGGTAGACTTATCCTTTAAGGGAGTGAATTGGCACTTATCACTTTGGTGGAGGATATTTGGTGTGGAGGGGATGTTTTTTTTACACCTACTTGTGATTGGCCATCGTGGCCCCTGGGACCCGCCAATCGTTCGTAGGAGAGACAGATCGGCAGTCTGCCTATGTCAACAAAGCAGACCACTTTTCTGTCAAAGAGGGAGAGAGAGATCTTGTGTTCTTGCCAATCAGGAACACAGATGTCTCTCTTCCTCCAGTCAGTCCATTCCCCACACAGTAAGAAAGCACACCAAGGGAACGCAGTTAGCTCTTCAATTGCCCTTGATGTTAGCTATAAAGGCCTGGATTCTTTCTTGGGTGTACTTAATATAACTGGGTATTAATATTTATAGGTAAAGTTGATCCAGGGAATATCCGATTGCCTCCCAGGGGATCAGGAAGGAATTTTTTCCCCTGCTGTAGCAAATGTGATCATGCTTTGCTGGGGTTTTTTCGCCTTCCTCTGGATCAACAGCGGGTATAGGATTGTGTATATGGGATTGTATGGTTGGGTTTTCATTACTGTTTTTTTTTGTTGTTTTTTTATTGGTTGAGCCAGATGGACTTGTGTCTTTTTTCAATCTGACTAACTATGTAACTATGCAGAGGCGGCTCTAGGCTTTATGAGGCCTAAGGTAAAACTTGGACATGAGGCCCCACTCACGCCCATAATGGGAAAAATAATTCAAGCGATAAAAATTAATTGTATAAATAGCATATATTAAGAGCCTTAACCTTTGTACTATGAATTCACAGTTTCTAGAATTTTCTCCAACCAATTCTTCTATAATCAAAGATCATTAAACATCGGGTATGTATGTATATATATATATATATATATATATATATATATATATATATATGTCTGCTCTTACAGTCCCCAGCATTTCCCTATAGGTCATGATTCCCTGAGTCCCTGCTTACATCAGAGTTCAGTGTCCCCCCTTACATAAGAGTTCTCCTTTAAATCAGATTCCCCCCAGCATCTCCTCCTTACATCAGAGTCCCCAGAATTCCTCTTTACATTAGAGACCCCCTCTTAAATCAAATTTCATTGAGCCCCCTTTACATCAGAGTCTCCAGAGTTTCCCCCTTACACTGTAAGAGGGAACTCTGAAGACTCTGAAGTAAGGGGAGTTCTGGGAACCCTGATTTGAGAGGGAAAGCTGGGGACTCTGGTGTAAAAGGGAACTCTGTGGTCACCAAAGCTCCCCCTTGCATCAGTTTCCAGAGACCCCTCTTACACTTCTCACAGAGGGCACTGTAAATTCAAGTATAGTGCACTGCCATTCCTCCATGAGGAATGGAAGCCTGCTATGCTTGGACTTGTACTGCTCTCTGTAGGGGACTGAGGAACTACTGCCTGCTATGCTAAGACTTGTAGTGCCCTCTGTGGGGACTAAGGCATGGCAGCCTGCTATTGTGGAACTTGTAGTGCCCTCTGTTAGGGACTGAAGATTCCTCAGTCCTCCACATTCTAGGGCACTATAAGTCCCAGCATAGTGGGCTGTCATTCCTCAGTCCCTCATAGCTGGGGGGGGGGGGGGACAACAGAGTTAAACATCTAAAAGGACAACTCCAACCAAAACTACCAATAATGTACAGAGTCCATATGCTATATAATGTCACAGCCCCGCTACCCCTCACCTTCCACCTCGGGTGCTGTCATTGTGTAGGGCAAAGGGCTCCAGCTCCACCATGTTTGGCTGTGATGTCAGATATGCAGGACTGGCACAGCTCCACTCTTCCCTGGCTACTGACTCTGGCGTCACGGGGGGCCTCTTCTCCTCCCCCAGCCACCCAGGGGCTCTCTCCTTGGGCCCTCTCCTTCTTCCCCAGCCACCCAGAGTCCCTCTCCTTCTCCTCCTCCAGCCACCCAGGGTCACTCTCCTTCTCCTCCAGCCACCCAGGAGCCCTCTCCTTCTCCTCCAGCCACCCAGGGGCCCTTTCCTTCTCCTTCAGCCACCCGGGGCCCTGTCCTTCTCCTCCAGCCACCCAGGGGCCCTTTCCTTCTCCTCCAGCCACCCAGGGGCCCTCTCCTTCTCCCCCAGCCACCCAGGGGCCCTCTCCTTCTCCCCTAGCCACCCAGGGGCCCTCTCCTCCTCCCTCAGCCACCCAGGGGCCCTCTCCTTCTCCCTCAGCCATCCAGGGGCCCTCTCCTTCTCCTTCAGCCACCCAGGGGCCCTCTCCTCCCTTAGCTACCCAGGTTCCCTCTCCTTCTCCTTCAGCCACCCAGGGGCCCTCTCCTCTTCCCCTAGCCACCCAGGGGCCCTCTCCTTTTCCCCTAGCCACCCAGGGGCCCTCTCCTTTTCCCCTAGCCACCCAGGGGCCCTCTCCTTTTCCCCTAGCTACCCAGGGACCCTCTCCTTTTCCCCTAGCCAGCCAGGGGCCCTCTCCTTGTCCCCTAGCCACCCAGGGACCCTCTCCTTTTCCCCTAGCCACCCAGTGAACCTCTCCTTGTCCTCTAGTTACCCAGGGACCCTCTCCTTTTCCCCTAGCCACCCAGGGACCCACTCATTTTCCCCTAGCCACCCAGGGACCCTCTCCTTCTCTTCCAGCCACCCCCTCCTCCCCCAGCCACCCAGGGCCTTCTTCTTCTCCTCCTCCTCCACCAACCATTCTAAGACTCTTCCAACTTCCCTGGGGCTACTCACCCCCTTTGCGTAGTAGACACCACAAATCTATGACCAGCCTGCAGAGTGACAAGTTGGGGTCTGGTTACCTGTATGTTGCTGGGCCAGGGCAGAGCTCTCCTCCCAGAGCAACAACCGATGATAGAAGAGTGAGCTGACCGGGCAGTCACTACCTACTGATGCAGGTACACGCCCACCGATTCCTTCACATCTTGGGATTACATGATCAGATGGCCAATCCCCAGGCAGAGAAGGCGGGGTAAGTGTCAGTGGACAACAGACACCTGGCAGCCGCAGTGAAGGGACTGCAGCACACTGCTGCAACTTTTATATCCGAGGATTTTTAAACAATCTTTTACTTGGGATATTTCCCTGACTGCGCCCTTCTAAATGTTGTCGCTCTGCCACTGGCCACGAGGCCCCTGTAGGTGCGAGGCCTTAGGCGACCGCCTAATTTGCCTAATTAGAGAGCCACCTATGTAACTATGTAACCCCTTGCCTGACAGTGTCATTTATACAGTGACAGTGCAATTTTTTTTAGCACTTTATTTGTGTCACTGGTCCCCAAAAAGTATCACTTAGGGGGGGATTTACTAAAACTGGAGAGTGCAAAATCTGGTGTAACTCTCCACAGAAACCAATCAGCTTCCAGGTTTTATTGTAAAAGCTTAACTGAACAAGCTGGAGTTAGATTCTGATTGGCTGCCATGCACAGCTGCACCAGATTCTGAGTGCTCCAGTTTTAGTGAATCTCCCCCAAAGTGTCAGATTTGTCCACTGCACTGTCGCAGTCCCGCTAAAAATCGCTGATTGTCGCCATCACCTAAGTCCCTAAATCTATCCCTTAGTTTGTAGACGCTATAACTTTTGCGCAAACCAATCAATATACTCTTTTTGAGATTTTGTTTTACCAAAAATATGTTTTAGGATACAAATTGGCTTAAATTGATGAAGAAATTAGATTTTTTTACATCTTTTTATTGGATGTGTTTTATAGCAGAAAGTAAATAAATTATTTTTTGTCTGCCTTTTTTTGTTTATAGCGCAAAAAAAAAAAAAAAAAAAACACCAAAGAGATGATCAATCACCACCAAAAGAAAGCTCTATTTGTGGGAAAAAAAGGACATCAAGTTTATTTGGGTAGAGCGTTGCATGACGTGCAATTGTCAGTTAAAGCAACCCAGTACCGTATCGCTAAAAATGGCTTGGTCAATAAGGGGGTAAAACCTTCTGGGGCTGAGGTGGTTAAAGGAGAGGCTGCCTAAGTGGAGGCACTTCCCTTCAAATGCATCCCCATACCCTGTAACGTCTTAGGCCTGATTCACACCTATGCAGGTTGCAGTTTGCATATACCAGGTGCATTTTGTGTTTTTAAATACTCATTTTTGACCCATTAAAGTCTATGGAACCAAAAACCAGAAAAAAAGTCCCAAGCCCTTTCCATAACATTATTATTATTATCATACAGGATTTATATAGCGCCAACAGTTTGTACAGCACTTTACAATGTAAGGGAAGACAATACAGTTACAGTACAATTCAATACAGGAGGAATCAGAGGGCCCTGCTCGTTAGAGCTTACAATCTAGAAGGGAAGGTCAAGTGAAACAAAAGGCAATAACTGTGGGGGATGGGCTGATGGAGAAAATGGAAGTAGAGTTGTTAGGTGTGGGTCGGATAGGCTTCTTTGGAAGGAGGGTTTTCAGGAATCGTCTAAAAGCTAATAGAGTAGGAGATAATTGGACAGATTGGGGTAAGGAGTTCCATAGGATTGGAGAGGCTCTGGAAAAGTCCTGGAGGTGTGCATGGGAGGAGGTGACAAGGGAGCTAGAGAGCAGAAGGTCTTGAGAGTAATGAAGAGAAGGATTCGGTTGGAGTTTTCAGACTAGGCTAGTGATGTAGCTGGGGGCTAAGCTGTGGATGGCTTTGTAAGATGTTGTAAGTATTTTGAATTTAATTTGTTGGGTGAGCGGAAGCCAGTGGAGGGATTGACAGATAGAAGTAGCGGACACTGAGCGGTTGGTAAGGTGGATGAGTCTGGCAGCAGCATTCATGATGGATTGAAGGGGGGATAGCCTATGTAGAGGTAAGCCAATAAGAAAGGGAATTGCAGTAGTCAAGGTGCGAGATGACCAGGGAGTGAACTAGGAGCTTTGTTGTGTCATTGGTTAGAAAGGGGCTTATTTTGGAGATGTTGCGGAGGTTCAGGCGGCAAGATTTGGACAGTGATTGGATGTGGGGCTATAAAGGAGAGTTTAGAGTCCAGGACTACACCAAGAACCTTGGCATGCGGGGATGGGGTGATAGTTGTACCATTGATTTTGACAGAGAGATCTGGGGAAGGGGCACATGGTGGAGGAAAAATTATAAGTTCGGTTTTGGATAGATTGAGTTTGAGGAAGTGGTGTGACATCCAGACCGATATATCTGATAGTAAATTAGTGATACGTGATGAGACTGAGGGAGAGAGCTGAGGGGTAGAGAAATAGATTTGGGTGTCGTCAGCATAGAGATGCTATTGGAGGCCACGAGAGGTTATCAGCTGACCCAGAGAGGAGGTGTAGAATGAAAATAGGAGAGGTCCAAGAACAGAACCTTGGGGGACCACAACAGAGAAAGGAAGAGGGGAGGAGGAAGTAGAATTGTAAGTAATACTAAAGGTGTGGTTGGACAAGTAGGAAGAGAACCAGCAAAGAGTACAGTCACGGAGACCAAAGGCGTGGAGTTTTTTGAGGAGGAGGGGGTGGTCAACCGTATCAAATGCAAAGATGTGAACGTGACCCATAGGAAACCATGTTAAATGAACTGTAGTGTGTTTCTTCAAAACTGAAACGCACCAAAAAATGCATAAGTGTGAACCAGGCCTTACCCAGAAGTGGAGGGAGCCAGGTGCGCTGTCATTGTTCCCTGATGTAGATAATTGATGTGATTACTCTACACTGCGCCAGACAAGCTTCTTGCTGCCTGTGGCCAGGGAAGCTCTTTCCAGCATCGGGGACTTTATTATGGCTCTCAATCCTTTTCTCTTGCCTTCGATTGATGCTTGAGAGCACACATTTTTTGTTTTCAGTAAATGTGGAACTTTAGTCAGAAAATGAAATCCTGCTAGATCACTTCAAGCTGGCCCCGTTTTGCAAACAGGGCTGCTGTTAGAAATCATGGGGCCCCGTACAGCCTACCTGGCAGGGCCCCCCCCCACCCCTGAATATATCAAATGCAAAGATGTTTACAACAGCTGACCGCCCTTCTCTCTCAGCGGGGAGCGATCGCAGGTGCCCGGCGGCAATCGCGGCTGCCGGTCCCCGTGGATCGGCATCCCCGGTGCCTAGTGGGTGGCGGGGGCGCGCCCCCCAAGCACCGCTCCCGCGAATCGACGTACCCATATAGGGCTGGCGGTCGGCAAGTGGTAAAGGGAATCGCCGGCTGAAAAGATACATATCAGAATGATGCCTGTAGGTGCATGCATCTTTCCGGTGTAACCACTGAAAACAGTGGACGTCCACCCAGCGGGAAGTGGTTAATGTGGAATGTATGTTCCTTGCTAAAGAACATTATTTTTTTATCAAGCTTTTTTTATGGGTAAAGTTCCTGTTTAATAAATCCGAATCTTTTAAATCCCACACTATTGTGTTTGCACTGCCTTTTCTTGTTTTCGCACATTAGATGTCGTTTGGAACGCCCACGGTTCTATCTCCAGAGCTGGCTCCATCACTCTCATTAGCTTAGATTAGCTGTTATAAGTACTAGTTTATCAGACTTCCTCCGCTACACCGGATTCATTTTATTCACTTGTTCCACTGTTAAATCCATGAAATGGTTATGAATTGATGTTTCCTTTTATATGGATTAATTGGTTCAATCATTTCATTTTTTTTCCTCCCCCTCCTCACCTTTTTGACCTGAGCCCCATTGAATTTTGTTATATAAAATAATAATCGTCCTTTCAAGGGTGGTGCAGATTGACAGGCCCTGAAACCTCTTCAAAAACAAATTTTGATGCAACGCACCCCTCTCCTGCACCCAGAGACGGGGCCCCCCAACCAACCTAAATCAAATAATGTTGCTCAATGGAAATCGCACTTGGCTTTCTGGATTGACGCGGCCTTCCTGCCCTTTTAAAGCGGAGTTTCGGCCTAAAAATCGAAAAAATCGAGTGCCTTGCTGAGTGCCACCTGAAAAAGAAATGGATGCTCCCTATTTTTTTTTTTTGGTCACTTACCTTATTATAGAAGAAAATATACTCACCTACCTTGCACTTCCTCCCTCTGCGGCCGCGGCCCGCGCATCTCTTCCGGTTTGCGATGACTCCTGGGAGCTGAACGTCATCGCTCCCAGGAATCAATGCGCCTGCACCGGCCCCACTTGTCACTTCTGGTGCATGCCAAGAAGCTGTGCAGGGATGCCGCGCCTGCACCGGAAGTGACGAGCGGGGCCGGTGCAGGGCATTCTGGGACTCCAACGTCACCGAAGAGGACGCAGAAGAGGACGTGCTGGCTTCAGCTTCCCACACCTGAGATGGCAGCGCTGGAGAAGAAATTCTTAAGGTAAGTATTTCTTCTAAAAGGTAAGTGCGACCCGGGACAGTTCAGAGGCTATCCATTGTGGAATGTACTAGCCCTGACTGTCCCGGGGGTATTTTTATCAAAATTTGACCCCCGAGGTTGGAACTCCGCTTTAAGACTGAGGATGTCTGTAGGCACTAAAATCAATAAACAAACAGAGGGCGCACCGGCCTAGTGCATTATTCTCAGTGATGAGCTTTATTAGATAAAAATAATTATACTCACAAACAAATGCTTTATATAGGCTCATCAAATCCAATACATCTGGAACCATTCCTGTTCCGTTAAAACAGATGCAATGTCCTCGATAGATAATGGCTAACGTGTTTCGAGGCTTAGCCTCTTCTTCAGAACCCAGGGCTAAGCCTCGAAACAGGTTTGCCTGTTCAAGTATGGTCCAACCGTGACCAGTCAGATGAGAGCACATTGAAAATATCCAACGCGTTTCCGGATCATATTCCTTTATCGGGGGTGTGGAACAGGTAGTGTCGAGGCACCTCTGAAGATAGACATACATATGTAATCAAAAGTGTCATAGATAAACTGACATATTACATAGCATGAGTATATTTCATTATATAACTTATAATATTATTATTATTAACATTATACAGGATTTATATAGAGCCAACAGTTTACACAGCGCTTTACAATATAAAAGGGAGACAATACAGTTACAATACAATAAAATACAAGAAGATTAAGAGGGCCCTCAGAAGAGCTTACAATCTATTATGATAGGACAGGTGGTTGAAAAGGTTGTAACTGTGGGGAATGAACTGTTGGAAGTGGTAAACGATTAGTTGGAGGCAAGATAGGCTTCCCTGAAGAGAAGAGATTTCAGGGATTGCCTGAAGGCAGCTAGAGTGGGAGATAGCCGGACAGATTGAGGTAGAGAGTTCCAGAGGTTGGGAGAGGCTCTGGAGAAATCCTGGAAATGAGCATGGGAGGGGGAGACAAGGGAGCTTGAGAGCAGGAGGTCTTGAGAGGAGCAGAGAGGACGGTATGGGTGATATTTGGAGACAAGATTGGTAATGTAGCTCGGGCAGAGTTGTGAATGGCTTTGTATGTTGTGGTTAGTATTTTCAATTTAATTCGCTGGGCGATTGGGTGCCAGTGTAGGGATTGGCCGAGAGCGGGTGGCAGACACTTTGCGGTTAGTAAGGTGGATAAGCCTGGCAGCAGCATTCATGATAGACTGAAGAGGGGATAGCCTATGGAGAGGTCGGCCAATGAGGAGGTAGTTACAATAGTCGAGGCGAGAGATAACAAGGGAGTGAATGAGAAGCTTGGTGGTTTAATTTGTTAAAAAGGGGCATATTTTAGAGATGTTATGGAGATGAAGTCTACAAGCTTTTGACAACAATTGAATTTGGGCCTGAAAGGACAGGCCAGAGTCTAGGATTACACCTAGTACCCTGGCATGAGGGGAGAAATTGATGGTTGCATTACTGATTTTGATGAAAAAGTAATGGCGGGGGGGCACAGGCGTTGTTCAGTATACAAATAATAACAGCCAGTGAATTAAAAACTTGTAGTAGCACCCATCCAATTACCAGGGGTAATTGATCGACTGCATGCTCCATCGGTTCATGCACTTGCGGATTGTGTTTGTGTCGTTTCCAACACATCTGTGTTGGGTAATTTTTACTTGCCTTGATTACACTTATTTTTGAGATTATTATTTTTTTTTATATCATCCTTTGTCCTCAGATCTGGGACACTTTGGAATTCTGTCTGGATGTTGGCGTTGAGCTATCCCTGCCATGCTCCCCCCTGGACACGGGTCCTATGCCACACCATCCCCCATGGCGGTACTTGTGTCTCTGTAAAATCCCTTGATGCCTCTGTCCCGTTCCAGCCATCATCTGTCAGTACAAGGCTCTTTAGAGAAACACAAGTACCACCACAGAGCCCACCCATCTCCGTTGATAGCCCTGAAGAAGGGAAGGAGATTCAGAGGCTTCAGGGTTCGGTTTGGAAGTACATTTATTAATTAATTATTTTAATCTGTGTGTGTTCATTAAACCTTCAAGGCTTACAATGAGACTATTTTTGGGGTCATTACTTAAAACTTTACTAACTATATGTGCACGCTAGAGCGCCATCCTTCTTTTCTGTTCTAACTGAAGAAGGGGGAAGCAGTTCCCCCAAAATGTGTTGGCCAGTGTTAGCTGCCAGATACAATAGATGGCACTGCAGATTTATCCATCCACGCTGTATAGTCTGATCCCCTACAGGCATAAAAAAAGTTGGTGTATGCCAGCTTGAGAAGGGCCTTTTAGCTTTTTTTAAGATAGTAATAATTTAGTTGGTGGGGTAACTGGCTATCAGCTTTTGGAAGGTAGGAAAGATCTGCTTCTTCAGGTGAGATGAGTGAATCTGATGGAACCTCCACATAAGTGCTAGCCCTGGGCCCCTGGCTCGCCTCTGTGAACAATGTCAAGATAAGAAGAAATGGCCGCACATTGCTGGAGTTCCAAATGCCTTTATTGGGATTTCCAAGGTGGAACGATAAAACTCCAACCTGTCCAGACAGATGTGTTTCACACAGTACAACTGTGCTTTATCATGTAATTAAGCACAGTTGTACTGTGTGAGACGCGTCTACCTGTACTGGTTGGTGTTTTGTCATGCCACCTTGTGCGGCCATTTCTTCTTATCTTTTCCTATCAGCGTTGAGGATCAGCAAGTAAAATTACTTAGAAGAAAGTGAGTGAAATAAAATCTGCGCTAAGGTTATCAGAGGATTGGACGGCCAGTGATGGTCCCAGGTGTCCCAAAGGAGAACCAGGTAATGTGGGACGCTGCAGAAGACGTCAGATGACGAAACACGTACAGCACCGTCACATCACTTCCGGTTCCGGTATCCTGGTGGAACGCATTGCGTTCCAGGACGCCATTACCACGCTCTGAACCTTATTTCTGATTGTGAGTACCCATCTTTTATGTACTGATTGAAAAAAGTTGTTAAAGCGATATCACACTATCGAGCCTTTTCTTTGCCCTATGTGACCCTCCCATCCATATACCTCCGAGTGACCTGGCTTTACCCACGGAACGCCGGACCCCATACCATTAGGAAAGGACCCCACATTACCTGGTTCTCCTTTGGGACACCTGGGACCATCACTGGCCGTCCATTACATCTCCCCCTATATAGAAGGGAATTAAGAAGTCAGAGGAAGGATCTCCGAGCTATATCCAAAAATACCCGCTCTATACCCCTGTGTGGGGTGGGTATATCTGGTTAGTAGATTTTTTATTAGGGGTCACCCCGCACCTCGCCAGTCACCCACCTTGGGGGTCACCGTAAGGTAATTTTTCACTTTTTCTGGCACATCCACCAATATATGGACTATTTCCTTTTTTCTTTTATAAATTATTGGCTTATTGGACATTATCTCCTGCCGCACTTTTCTAATTAATTCTCTTTACACTAATTTGCATTTATTTGGTGTATTACTCACTTATTGTAAAAGCATAATTTTATGCTTACCCATCACACATTTTTTATGCTTATATTTGATTCCTTTTTTAAGACTACTATTTAGCACTTATTGTCCACATCTTATACACTCAAGCACTTTCTATATATATTTTTTTTTCATATTTATTTATTTATGGTGACGCTGTTTTTTTGCACTTGGTTACGCCTCCTGCTGGTCATATACTGTATTTGTTTATATTGCATTTTACTAGTTGCTGCATATATATTTTCCTAAATTATTGATGAATTGTCCTTGATAAGCACTTTGCACTTTTGTCACGCCTTTTGTTGGCCATTCACTATTACTGCACTATATTTATTGTCGCTTGTATTTATATTGTACACATTTCCTATTATTCATCCATTTTATATATCAATATTTGTGTGTGTTAACAACACACCTAGAGTTTTTACACTTATTTATTCCACTGTCTTGCACTTTATAGATTAAGCAGCGCCAATACCCCAATTTTATACTTAGAAGAAAGCACTAGCAGTTCCCTAACTGAGAACGTCATTGCAGACGCAAGGTACACCCAGACAGACAGCAAGCTTCTTTTTGTATGTCTGGGTGGCACTGCAAATGCATGATTCTGTACTCTGCAACCTCCAGCTCTTTCACCCACTGACACACCACAAGGCCTACAAAGGTTAAGAATTCCTGGCCTCCATATTCTCTGGCTTGGTACCTAGTATTCCAAGATTCCTGGCAACAAAATGATACAAGCAGTAGGGTGACTTGCTGCACTACAGCAATGCCTTGTTGTAAAATGAGAGACCCGGGTAGATTTATGTACCGTATCCATTTCACGGCTGTGTGAAGTTCAAGGAAAAATTCACACATTATTAAATGGATCTGCAGACACTTTTTTAATATGGAAGAAGTATTTGCATATCGAATATGCACATCAGCTATAATCGCTGTCCTACAAATAGATGGGTGAAGAATAAAATCGCAGATGCATATCCTTCCATGAGAATAAACCATAGCACAGTTTATAATATTTCCCCACCAACCTGGGTTATTCTTGTTAAATCTGTGACATCTTCCCTTTTAATCGATGACCAAAGCAGACAATTAATTCTAGTGACCTTTTCTTGGGACTTCTGAACGTCATGAAGCCAGACGGCGAAAAGTGAAGTCCTATAATGCACTGTGCTATGCCTGCGATAATAGTGTGCTTTTATTGACAAGATAAAGACTCAGGGAGAGTATATTACAACCAAAGGGCAATCCACTTAATAAGAATTCCTGACAAACGAGTGTGTGTGTGTGTGTGTGTGTATGATATACAGTATATAGGGAGTAGGTTTTCCATGCTGTAGCCTACAGGTGCATGCCCCCTTACACAGCTGTCAAACCACTTTGAGAACCACCAAAAGCAAAATCTTGATCTCACTAGAGACAGTCATGTTCTTGGATACTTCTGCTTACCTTCCATGCTATGTACAGTATCTCACAAAAGTGAGTACACCCCTCACATTTTTGTAAATATTTTATTATATATGCCAACATCCAGCATTGCTTGGGAAGGACATGTGCAAGAGGCCACCTTTGTCATCTTGGGCTCCTCATACAGATACATGACAAGGACCCTCATCTCTTTGCTGAGAGATAATAAAGGAACACACTAACCACCATGACCACTTCAGTGATTTGAAGTGGTCATGGTGGTAGGAGTCAGAAACACTGCAGATGCAGGGATATTTACAGTTATGTGCTGGGGGATAGTTCGCACCCCTAGCACATATGACTTAGGCAGCCAGAAAATGTCATGTCCTTATTCATACATGTGTAGCGAGGTTTCCAGGCCTATGGCCTGATGTGGGTCCAGTGGCGGCTGGTGCTCAAATTTTTTTTTTGGGGGGGGCACAAACAGAAAAATGTAATAGGCATTGCTTTGCGGCAAAAAACGCTGTAAAAAATTGCTTGATTTTGAGGTCGCAAAAGTGTGAAAGGGGCCTTCAGTAATTAAGGTATAGTGTGCCCCCTGAGACCAGCATACATGCCCCATTCAATGCAGAGATCAGCGTACATGCCCCCAATGCAGTGACCAGCGTGCATGCCCCCAATGCAGTGACCAGCGTACATGCCCCCAAGGCAGTGACCAGCGTGCATGCCCCCAATGTAGTGACCAGCGTGCGTGCCCCCTTCAATGCAGTGACCAGCATACATGCCCCCAATGTAGTGACCAGCATACATGCCCCCAATGCAGTGACCAGCATACATGCCCCCAATGCAGTGACCAGCGTGCGTGCCCCCAATGTAGTGACCAGTATACATGCCCCCAATGCAGTGACCAGTATACATGCCCCCAATGCAGTAACCAGTATACATGTTCCCAATGCAGAGATTAGCGTGCGTGCCTCCAATGCAGTGACCAGTATACATGCTCCCAATGCAGTGACCAGTATACATGTCCCCAATGCAGAGATCAGCGTGCGTGCCTCCAATGCAGTGACCAGTATACATGCCCCCAATGCAGTGACCAGTATACATGCCCCCAATGCAGTGACCAGTATACATGTCCCCAATGCATAGATCAGCGTGCGTGCCTCCAATGCAGTGACCAGTATACATGTCCCCAATGCAGAGATCAGCGTGCGTGCCTCGAATGCAGTGACCAGTATACATGTCCCCAATGCAGAGATCAGCGTGCGTGCCTCCAATGCAGTGACCAGTATACATGCCCCCAATGCAGTGACCAGCGTACATGCCCCGCTATTGTCACACAATGGGTGGGCTCGGGACGCACTGCTCTGCGCCCCGGGTCCACCCTTTGCATCGCCCTATTAGAGCCTCTGGCTCTAATCAGGTGATGAAAAAAAAAATCCCCATTGAACTCCATGCGTCCGGCGCCCCTGCATGTAGATTAGGGGGCCGGACGCATGGATGGGGGGCGGTGCCCCTGCGCCCCTAACGAGCCGGCCGCCACTGTGTGGGTCTGCCATTAGTATCGGTAATCTCTCTAGCCCATGTGAGCTGCGACCCTGAGTGTGACAACTGAAGCAGCGACAACTCCGGCATCTCTGTTTATGGTTTTTATTGGAATAAAGGGGATGGAAGAAGGGAATAGTGGGATACTCCTTGAGGCTTAAACTAAATACAATTGGAACTTTACTTCTAAAATGCCGTTGGCGCTTCCTTGACGCCAGCTGGTGCCAGTCAACGCTCATTGACACTGAGAGCACTCTGTAGAACAGAAGTAGTGCTGAATCCTCAACTGGTAGTCCAGAAGATCCAAGACTGAGAACTGTAGAACTCCTGACACTGTTGTACTATGAAAGTCACTGAATACTTTCCCCCGCCTGGCACAGCTTGAGGTAGTATATAGTAGAACTCTGTATAGCTGTCACTTTGACTGGCACGCTCTGTGCAATTCAGGGCCCAAACTGCAGGTGCCCCCTTTGACCTTGAACTCTTCAGGGTCCACTGACTATGTACCCCCTCTGTAGCTTCACGGTCCTCAACCTAGGTACCCTCTTTACAGCTAGCTGACACTGGATCCCAGAACCTCTTCCGGAGTGGTCCCCTCTAACTTCAGGCAGACCCCCAGGGGCAATCCTCAGTACTCACTACCTGTGTAGGCATTCCTGGGACTGGACCCCTCTCGCTCTCTGCAGGTTCTCGGCACACCGGATCCTCTCAGCTCAATTCAGCACTCTCTGGACACTCAGGCGACACCCTGAGACATCCGCCTTCCTCAGACAGGAGGAGAGACAGCCGAACTCTCCTTCCTGGGACTCTGCTCCCGCCAAAGACACCGTGCCACGCACTTCCCCCCAATCTTATACCCACTCCCAGAATCCTTTGCAGCATAATCTGCCTTCTGGGGTAGTTACAAGCTGGGATGTGTCCCCTGATTGGGCTTCCCACCCTGCCCTATAAGAATCCTATCACAGGAGCCAGTGGGGAGACTTCTCCCCTCAGCAGGCACATCTGGAAGCCCTGACACCCTAGCCAAATGAATCCCAGCCCTGCTGTTAGGCAGACAAGGCCCACTATATTTTTATCTAGCACCTACCTGTAGGGTGCTACACATGTGTGAACAAGGACATACCGTATTATGACAAAACACAACTAGGTATTAAAAAACATATTGCAACAATTTACACACGCTAATGCACATACCTTTTCTACTTATTTTGCAGACTGCTGGCGGGTACTGCTGGTGCGGTGACTGCTGGCGGGTACTGCTGGAAGTTACTGCTGGCGGGTAATGCTGGTGGTTACTGTTGGTGGGTAGTGCTGGCGGTTACTGCTGGCAATTAGTGCTGGCAGGTACTGCTTGCGGTTACTGCTGGTGGGTAATGCTGGTGATTAATGCTGGCGGGTACTGCTGGCGGGTACTTCTGGCAGTTACTGCTGGTCTATAAAGCTGGTGGTTACTGCTGGCTGGTAATTCTGGTGGGTAATGCTGAAGGTTACTGCTGGCACTGCTGGCGGGTAATGCTGGTCATGCGGGAACTGCTGGTCATGACGTTGGGTACTGCTGGAGGAAGCAGCGGCTGCAGTAGAGAGCAGAGCCACTGCTTCCTGTCACAGGCGGAGTGCATTTCATATCCCTCCACCTGTGACAGAGCCGAATCTATACAGGAAGCAGCGGCTCTGTCACTGACTGCAGACATCCTAAGTCTCCCGCGATAGCCGGGAGATCGAAGGCACTTGCGGGTGTCCATGAGCTGCCAACCAAATGCGGGAGACTGTCTGGAGTTCCGCAGCCTGTGGGCTGCATTGCCTGTGGTTTCCGGGCCGCATGCGGCCCGCGGGTTGGACATGCCTGTACTAGAGCCTACAGGATTTCTTTTCATCAAAACTTGATCTGGCACCTCTGAATTGTAGATGTGTACTGTATATATATATATATATATATATATATATACATATATATATATATATTTTTACCCTGACATACACTTTATTAGGGTCTGTTTAGAAATCTAAGCAGCGCTGCCAATAGATACTTCACAGTAGAAACCTTTTTATTTGGACTGGAAAGCTTCTTTAACCACTTAAGCCCCGGAAGATTTTACCCCCTTTCTGACCAGGGGGTATTTTGCGATTCGGCACTGCGTGACTTTAACGGACAATTGCGCGGTCGTGCGACGCTGTACCTAAACGATTTTGATGTCCTTTTTTTCCCCACAAACAGAGATTTCCTTTGGTGGTAATTGATCACCTGTACGATTTTTTGATCATGCGCTATAATCAAAAAACGAGCGACAATTTTGCAAAAATAACAATATTTTTCACATTTTTTTTATAAGAAATTCCCCAAAAAAATGTAAAAATCTAAATTTTTTTAAATTTTTGGCCAATTTGTTTTCCGCTACCTATGTTTGGTAAAAAAAATCACAATAAGTGTATTTTGATTGGTTTGCGCAAAAGTTATTGCGTTTACTAACTAAGGGAAAGATTTTTGTCATTTTTGTTGTTTTTTTTTTAACAAGTAATGGCGGCGATCTGTGATTTTTTTTTGTGGGACTGCGACATTGCGGCGGACAGATCGGACTCCTGACTGACATTTTTGACACTTTTAGGGGGTACCAGTGACATTACTACAGTAATCAGTGCTATACATATGCACTGTTAATGTAAAAATGACACTGGCAGTGAAGGGGTTAACTTCATTAGAGATACAGTGACTATGTGTGTCCCTAGGGGCGTGCTTCTTACTGTGCAGGGATGTGGCTGTGTGTGTAACAGCACAGATCAATGGTCCTACATAGCAGGACCGTTAGATCAGTGCTTTTACACAGGGAAGAATGACAGGCGGCTTTGTTTAGATTAGCCGCCTGCCTTTCTCCCTTCACAGCGGGCGATCGCGAGTGACCGGCGGACATCGGGTCCGCCGGTCACACGCACGGAGGTGTCCGTGGACGAGCCGAGGCGGTAGTGCGCCTCCGGCCGCGCGCCCGCCCGCTATTGGCTCCCAGGCTAGTGACGTACCGGTACGTCACTTTGCCTGGCCGGGGCTGACCGCCGCAGTATATGTACTTGCGGCGGTCGGCAACCGGTTAAAGTGCATCTAAACCAGTCTTTCTTAACCTTTTTACCCCTGAGGAACTCTTAAAATAATTTGTAGGCTCTTGGGGAACTCCTGCTAAAAACAAATTATGCCTACAGCTGATAATACATGGAAAATGACCCCCTTGCATTGGTGATCAGTGAAGGTGGGAGATCAATCCGCCATTGCTCACAGCTCAAGGAACCCCCTAGCAACCTATGGAGGAGCCCTGGCTGAAAAACGCTGATCTAAATCCTCTGCCTTAAAGTAAATATGCAATATGTATTCTTTAAAAATATCCATATTGCCACAGTCCTTCATTCTGCTAGCAATGGCTGTGGAATCTGTAATGGAAAATTTTGGCTCCCTACAATTCAACCAATAGGGTGACAACACTAGGTATGAATTCACTGTATAGAGCAGCTGCATTGTCACCTCTCAATCAGCGCCGACTATTTTGTGCCCTAGGCATGACCAGCTACCTGCTACCCCCCCCCCCCCCAAAAAAAAAAAAAAAAGTAGTAGAAATTATTAAAACAACTAAAGATGAAACTGCAAAAATTGCTTTTAATTTAGCAATCATAAGTTCCATAAAATGTCAAAAGCACCAATATTAATGGCAAAATATATATTATTCAAATATAAATTACCTGTACTAAGTGAAAATGGGGGAGGGCAACCTGTTAGTCACAGTGTTTTTTTTTTTTTTTTTTTTTAACAGCAGGTTTTTTTTATTATTTACTGTCATTTAAAAAAATTGACATAACAACATCATTATAATAAAAAACAAACACTTTTAAATACAAATAATGAAGGATCTCTGATCTCAGCAAATGCTTTTCTGTCAATCTGTCAGTGTTTTTTTTTTTTTGTAATGCCACTTTTATATTATTTGATTGTGTGGCATTATAAAAAATATATTACCATGATGATACGATTATATTAAAAAAGCATATGATTTGCAGTCCAAGTACAACTGCTGATACATTTCTTTACATATCGGCAGATACACGGTTCCTCTGATGGGCTGACAGGTTCCTCTGGTGCAACATGGACCCTGCAGAACAAATGTCCCCCCCTGACCCCCCTCAAGGAGGCCGCAGGGCCCTCCGGATTCCAGCTATCCTTAAATGCACTTTCGGCAGTCCTGGAATCCTTTTTGTCCCGGGTGGAGGTGACCTTTAACCTTTAAAAAGGATTTGGCTTTTTAAAGACCAGGCCCTATTTTGCGATTCGGCACTGCGTGAATGTAATGGACAATTGCGCGGTCGTGTGACGCTGTACCCAATTGAAATTGACGTCCTTTTTCCCCCCACAAACAGAGCTTTCTTTTGGTGGTATTTGATCACCTGTGCGATTTTTACTTTTTGCGCTATAAACAAAAAAATAGCGACAATTTTTAAAAAATAACAATATTTTTCACATTTTTTTACATGAAATTCTCAAAATTTTTTTTTTAACATTTTAGGCAAATTTATTTTCTGCTACATATTTTTGGTAAAAAAAAAATCGCAATAAGCTTATTTTGATTGGTTTGCGCAAAAGTTATTGCGTTTACTAACTACGGGAAAGATTTATGTCATTTTTTTTTTTTTTTAACTAGTAATGGCGGCGATCTGCGATTTTTTTTTCTGCGGGATTGCGACAATGTGGCGGACAGATCGGACCCCTGACTGACATTTTTGACACTTTTGGGGGTACCAGTGACATTACTACAGTAATCAGTGCTATAAATAATCACTGTTACTGTACTAATGACACTGGCAGGGAAGCGGTTAACTTTATTGGTGATCAAGGGGTTAAGTGTGTCCCTAGGGGCGTGATTCTAACTGTCAAGGGGTGTGGCTTGTTAGATCATCACAGAGACATATGATCCTACATAGCAGGATTGCATAGCCTCAGTGATGATCTAAGGGAGAATGACAGACGGCTGTGTTTACATCAGCCGTCTGTCTTTCTCCCTCTCCTGCGGGAGATCACGAGTGGCTGGCGGACATCGGAGCCGCCGGTCACACGCGTGGGGATGTCAGGAAACGGGGGTGGGTGCGCGCCGGCGGCGGCGTGCGCTCGCCCCCTAGAGGCTCGTACCAATACGTCACTTTGCCCAGGAGAGGCTGACTGCCGCAGTATATAGTCGTGCGGCAGTTGGCTAATGGTTAAAGGGCAAGGTGCCAAAAACGCGACCCCTTGGCACCTCCGGTGCGACCTCCGTTGCCACCTTGGGACCTTAATTTGGTGCTGTCGGTTCTCCAGAAACCTCCCTTTGAAAGTATTTGGGAGATTCCCCTGCTTACCCTATCACAGAAGGTGGCCTTCTTGGTGGCTATTACTTCTGCGCACAGGGTGTCGGAACTGGCGACGTTGTCCTGTCGTTCTCCATATCTGGTTGTTCACAGGGATAAAGTGGTGCTTCGTCCGGATCCGTCCTTCCTTCCTAAGGTGGTTTCCAGTTTTCACTTAAATGAGGACATCGTGTTACCCTCTTTGTGTCCTAAGCCTAAACATCCTAAGGAAATGTCATTACATACTTTGGATGTGGTTCGGGCACTCAGGGTGTATTTGGCGACTACTGAGTCTTTTCGAAAGTCAGATTTGCTCTTTGTACTCACGGATGGTCCAAGGAAAGGGCTGCCTGCGTCTGCTGCGACTATTTTCAAGTGGATCAGACAGACCGGTGTGCAGGCTTATTCAATTAGGGGTCACGTTCCTCCTTTCCCTGTTAAGGCGCATTCTACTCAGGCGCTTAGTGCTTCCTGGGCTTTTCGCCATCACGCGTCTGTGGTCCAGGTTTGCAAGGCGGTTACCTGGTCGTCTGTTCACACATTCACAAAGTTTTGCAAGGTGGATGTGCTGGCATCTGCAGATGCCTCTTTTGGCCGCAAAGTTTTGCAGGCTGCTGTTTAAGGGTTTTTTTTTGTCTCCCTTGAAGGTGTTTGATGTTTTTTTCAGGTGGGTCTCATCTTGTTGTTCTGATGAGTCCCATGTTGCCTGGTTGGCTATGGTTTAGCCTTGGGGAAATAATTTTCTTTTTTTCCCACCCCTCATTTTTATGGCACTACTTTGGGATGTCCCTACTGATATGCATCAGAGACTGTGTCTGTCAATGAACGATAGAGAAAATTGGATTTTTGTCTTACCGTAAAATCCATTTCTCTGAGTTAATTGGCAGATACAGTACCCGCCCCTCTGTTTGAGTTGGGTTGGTGTTATTTTCTCTGACACTGCTTTGATAAAAAACTGACATCCTATAGCAGGGAGAGAGGGTATACCCCCTGGGACTACTTATAGGTGCAGCCAAAACTTTTTTCTGCCTAGTGTCCTACTCCTGTAGGGGGCAATATAACCCTACTGATATGAAGATCAGAGACTGCGTCCGACAATGAACTCCGAGAAAAGGATTTTACGTTAAGACAAAAATCCAATTATATATAATATATATATATATATATATATATGTATATATATATATATATATATAATGTTTGGGGGTTCTAAGTAATTTTCTAGCAAAAAATAATTATTTTACCCACTAACCTCTATTGCGAGAAACAACGTACCTGTATGTCATTTAATTCAATAGCCACTAGATGGAGGCACGATCACACCATGATTGGCTAGCTGGGATCTAAATCAACGGGTCTGGTGGACCCAATGTCCGCCGACCACCTGCGATCATCCCTGGGAGAGGCAGAACGGCGATCTGCCTATGTAAACAAGGCAGATCGCCATTCTGCAAGTGGACAAGGTGGAGATCTTGTGTCCCTGATAAGCAGAAACCCGGATTTCTCTGTCTTTCCCCAATCAGTGTAACTCCCCCTACAGTTAGTAAGCACCCCCTAGGGACACATTTAACCCTTTGATCACCCCTGATGTTAACCCTTTCCCTGCCAGTGTCATTTATGCAGTGACAGTAGATTTTTTTTAGCACTGATCACTGTATCAGTGTCACTGGTCCCCAAAAAGTGTCAAAAGTGTTAGTTAGATGTCCAATTTGTCCACCGCAATGTTGCAGTCCCACTAAAAATCGCTGATCGCCGCCATTACTAGTAAAAAATAAATAAATAAATAAAAATTCCATAAAAATATCACATAGTTTGTAGACGCTATAATGTTTGTGCGAACCAATCAATATACGCTTGGTCCATAATCAAAAGTAATGAAATGCTACCTAATAATACATTCTACCTAAATAATACATATTGGCCAAAATTGATAAAAAAAAATTGATTTTTTTTTTACACCTTTTTATTGGCTGTTGTTTTATAGCAGAAAGTAAAAAATATTGTTTGTTTGTTTTTTTGTTTTTTTTTTTAATTATTGGTCTTTTTTTTTTCATAGCGCAAAAAATAAAAACCACAGAGATGATCAAATACCACCAAAAGAAAGCTCTATTTGTGGGGAAAAAAGGACATCAATTTTATTTGGCTACAGCACTACACGTCTGAGCAATTGTCAGTTACAATAAAGCAGTGCCATGTCGCAAAAAGTGGCCTGGTCATTAAGTGGGTAAAACCTTCCGGGGGGGCTGAAGTGGTTAAAAAGCTTAGGTTAGGGTGACCAGCCTTTTCCGGGGACAGTCCCCAGACAGAGGACACTGTCCCCGGAGCCAGTCTGTCCCCGAATTTGTCCCCGCTAGGCGCAGGGCCGATCGTGGGCGGGTGCTGAGGCAGAGGGGGATGCTGAATCCAGTGACATACCAACAGGGGGTGGTCCCGCCCAGATGCTACACATTAGACCGGGGTTAGGGCAAGGCCAGCATTGCCCCTGTGTCAGCTTTAATTTGAATCGCTGGGCGCCCGCCGTCACTCAAAGTCCCTCCTCCTAGTTTGGCTCCTTTGATAGACAGCACACCTGTCCACTGCCGGGACCTGTGCTGTCTATCACAGGTAGGAGCCGATTCAGGAGGCAGAGCTTGCGTGACGGCAGGTGCCTGGCTATTCACATTAAAACTGACACAGCGGGCGACGCCGGCCCGAGTGATGGTCCAGCAGGCTCTCCTCTTCTCTCTGATCCCCTGTATTGGTGAGGCTGTATCGCTAGGCACTGGTCAGGCTGCATCGTTGGGCACCAGTGAGGCTACATTGCTGGGCACTGGTGAGGCTGCATCGCTAGGCACTAGTGAGACTGCATTGCTGGGCACTGGTGAGACTGCATTGCTTGTCACTGGTCAGGCTGCATCGCTGGGCATTAGTCAGGCTGCATCGCTGGGCACTGGTGAGACTGCATTGCTGGGCACTGGTGAGGCTGCATTGCTGGGCACTGGTGAGGTTGCATTGCAGGTCACTGGTCAGGCTACATCGCTGGGCACTGGTGAGACTGCTTGCTGGGCACTGGTGAGACTGCATTGCTGGGCACTGGTTAGGCTGCATCGCTGGGCACTGGTCAGACTGCATTGCTGGGCACTGGTGAGGCTGCATTGCTGGGCATTGGTGAGACTGCATTGCTGGGCACTGGTCAGGCAGCATAGATTGGCACAGCTGAGCCTTGCATTCTTTATGTAGCGCACTCCTGAGCCCTGCATTCTTTTTAAAACGCACTCCTGAACTCTGCACTCTGTTTTTTCTCTCTCTTATCTTCATAACATTTTCTAAGAAGTATCTCAAAAAATTCTAAGAAGTATCTTTTTTTTTAATCTCTTGAAACGAAATGTGAGAAATAACATATATCTCAGGGATGTAACTACAGGGGTTGCAATTGCAACCAGGCCCCATGCTCCCCTGTACACCTGGATAGGAGGGGCGGCGGGGGCAGCATGTAGAGAAATCACTGTCCTTCTTTTTCCCCCTGTAGCTGCAGGAGGAAAAATGGAGGAGATTGGTTCCTCTGTATGCTGCCCCCCGCCAATCCTCCTATCCAGTTCACTTGTGTTCTGCTGTCTCTGGGCCCCTGTGTGCTCCCCTGGTCCCCCCCCCCCTCTACTGTGCTGCCCCACTCTCCCCAGTGTGCTCCCTCCCCTCTCCTGCCGGCTGCTGCAGGGGATGTGTCACAATAGAGAACCAGGAAGGGGTCGGTAAATATGTAATTTACCAGCTCCTTCCTTTTCTGAATGGACAGAGTCATAGTCAGTGACATTGTAAAAAAATAAAATAAAATGAGAAAAATGAATACAAATAAAATACCAAAAAATAAAAACTACTGACATGAGTGGAAGTGAACTTCCAGGATCGCAAAGGTCACACTTGCAACTGGGCCCTGGCATTCCACCACTGCAGAACTTGTGAAAGGTTCCCGCAAGGAGAGTAAAGGGCCCCAGGATCAGTGGGAAGAGCTCCAGGCTTGAAGGGAAGGGCTCTGGCCAGGGGTCCGGGGGGGCCCTTCATGGTTTCATGCACCGGGGCCCTGAAGGTTCTAGTTACCCCTCTGGTATATCTCATACAATCATTCCAAAAACACATACACTGAAAAACGGTTGAAGCTTAAAATACGTAGGGGGTCCTTTACTGTCAGAGCAGTGGGGATGTGGAATTCTCTTCCACAAGCAGTAGTATCAGCAGGGAGCATTGATAGTTTCAAAAAACTATTAGATGGGCACCTTAAAGACCACAACATACAGGGGTATACAATGTACAACATACAGGGGTATACAATGTACAACATGCAGGGGTATACAATGTACAACATACAGGGGTATACAATGTACAACATACAGGGGTATACAATGTACAACATACAGGGGTATACAATGTACAACATGCAGGGGTATACAATGTACAACATACAGGGGTATACAATGTACAACATACAGGGGTATACAATGTACAACATACAGGGGTATACAATGTACAACATACAGGGGTATACAATGTACAACATACAGGGGTATACAATGTACGGTTAACAGCAAACACACACACATCATAGGTTGAACTCGATGTACTGATGTCTTTTTTCAACCTCACAAACTATGTAACTATGTAACTGCATATATCATTATCAATATGCTTAGAAAATTGTTTACCATTTGCCAATAAAAAAAAAAAATGTCCCCGGATTTCGTTTTAAAAATCTGGTCACCTTAGCTTAGGTAGCATTTCATTTCTTTTGATTATGGACCAACATTCACATAGTTTATACGCTAAGGCTTCAATACCGCTTGAACATATGTATCTCCATAACAACTGACACCTGGTACACAAGTCCCCGGTGTGCCAACAAGGCCCCGGTAGACCCAGAGGAGGCGAGCCTGGCAGCTCTCGGTCACACCATACACATCAGTGTCAGTAGTTCTGCGGTGACCTTTGTGAATGATACTCAGGATTGGGTTTTGCTTTGCTTCTATGCTAATCGCAGGCGCCTCTGCTGTGTTTGCTTTCCCTCATTGCTTCCCACACCGTGGAGGGGCAGGGTGGATGCTCACGTCGCTGCAGCTTGTGAATGGTGGGCTGCTATCACATTGCTTAGACACCCACCTTCCTCCTCTCTCTCTCTCTCTCTGCATCACAGCAGCTTGCAGGGGAATGGTACAGTCTGCTCTGTAGCTGCTCCATCAGCTGATGATGCTCCTCTGTCTCTGCTCCAGTCTCAGACCTCACCGCTGCTTGGAATTACATCTCGCTCTCCGCTCCCCAAAGTGGATTTAAACAGGGAAGAGCATGCAGCAAGTCGTCGGGGAAGACTGATTTACTTTTGCCCTACTTGCCCGGCAATTGGGCTTATTTCCAGGCTGTCAACTTTCCCTTTCACTCACTTCTAAATCCCCCTTCCCCCCCTCCCCCCCTACCCCCCCGACCCCCTCATTGGCTTTCTGGGAATGGGTTCAAATTTTAACGATATTGTCAAGCAGGGCTACGTCAAGATAAGAAGCCGGCGACTCGGGGTACGTTATTATTATTATTATTTTCAGTATCAAGTTGTGGCTGTTCGGCAGCCTTGTTCATTGATGCAAAGCTGTTTATTTTTAACTCCTCCTGTGTGTAATAGTAGAGAATGAGATCAGAGCTGCCTTCGCTCTTCATAGGTGTAGAAATGAGAAAACCTAAATCTTTAAAAATCGGAAATTATTGTAGATAATTCGAATAAGAAATTACGAGTCGGTCCAAGCAGATTGATTTTCAGTAGACGTGTGTGGTTTGTTTTCTTCCGAATAGTTATTCGGACAAATTTTTTTTCGTTATTCGAAAATTATTATTATTATATAGAATTTATAGAGTGCCGACAGTTTACAACTTTAGGGTTGATAATTCGAATAAGAAATTACGAGTCGGTCCAAGCAGATCGATTTTCAGTAGACTTGTGTGGTTTGTTTTCTTCCAAATAAATATTCGGGCAAATGTTTTCGTTATTCTGAGATTATTATTATTATTATATAGGATTTGCCGATAATCGGTCGATCCCTAATTATTATTATATAGGATTTATATAGCGCCGTCAGTTTAGGCAGCGCTTTGCAACTTTAGGGTAGATAATTTGAATTAGAAATTACGAGTCGGTCCAAGCAGATCGATTTTCAGTAGACTTGTGTGGTTTGTTTTCTTCCAAATAAATATTCGGGCAAATGTTTTCGTTATTCTGAGATTATTATTATTATATAGGATTTGCCGATAATCGGTCGATCCCTAATTATTATTATTATTATATAGGATGTATATAGCGCCATCAGTTTACGCAGCGCTTTGCAACTTTAGGGTAGATAATTCGAATAAGAAATTACTAGTCGGTCCAAGCAGATCGATTTTCAGTAGATGTGTGTGGTTTCTTACGATTGTTTAGTTATTCAGAGATTATTATTATTATATAGGATTTATATAGCGCCGACAGTTTACGCAGCGCTTTGCAACTTTAGAGTAGATAATTTGAATAAAAAAATTACGAGTCGGTCCAAGCAGATCAATTTTCAGTAGACGTGTGTGGTTTGTTTTGTTCCGAATAAATATTCTGACAAATTTTTTAGTTATTCGGAGATTATTATTATTATATAGGATTTAAATAGCGCCGACAGTTTATGTACCGCTTTGCAACTTTAGGGTTGATAATTCGAATAAGAAATTAGGAATCGGTCCAAGCAGATCGATGTTCAGTAGACTTGTGTGGTTTGTTTTCTTCCAAATAAATATTCGGGCAAATTTTTTCGTTATTCTGAGATTATTATTATTATTATATAGGATTTGCCGATAATCGGTCGATCCCTTATTATTATTATTATATAGGATTTATATAGCGCCATCAGTTTACGCAGCGCTTTGCAACTTTAGAGTAGATAATTTGAATAAAAAAATTACGAGTCGGTCCAAGCAGATCGATTTTCAGTAGACGTGTGTGGTTTGTTTTGTTCCGAATAAATATTCTGACAAATTTTTTCGTTATTTAGAGATTATTATTATTATTACTATTATTATTATATAGGATTTATATAGCGCCGACAGTTTACGCAGCGCTTTGCAACTTTAGAGTAGATAATTCGAATAAAAAAATTACGAGTCGGTCCAAGCAGATCGATTTTCAGTAGACGTGTGTGGTTTGTTTTGTTCCGAATAAATATTCTGACAAATTTTTTCGTTATTTAGAGATTATTATTATTATTACTATTATTATTATATAGAATTTATATAGCGCCGACAGTTTACGCATCGCTTTGCAACTTTAGGGTTGATAATTCGAATAAGAAATTACGAGTCGGTCCAAGCAGATCGATTTTCAGTAGATGTGTGTGGTTTGTTTTGTTCCGAATAAATATTCTGACAAATTTTTTCGTTATTCAGAGATAATTATTTGTGATCGACCGATATCGTTTTTTTTATTGCTGATACAGATATTTTGGTCATCGCATATCAGTATCTGCCGATATTGGCCGATATTTTTGTACATTGAAATTTTTTTTTTTTTGACAGGTACTCTTGTGGAGGGATCTGGGGGTCTAAAAGACCCCAAACCCCTCCTCTGCCCTTAAGAGCATTCAAAGCGCCAAGTTTGGCTGTTTTGAATGCGGTAATTTTTTTAAATCTGGCGCCGAGTACCCGGAAGTGATGTCATGACATCACTTCCGGGTTTTTACATGGAGACCCGATCAGAGCCGAATGCGGCTTTGCAGGTAGGAGACCCGGGCAAGCCACGGAAGGCAGCGGAAGGAGAAGGACGTCCCCTCCCGCTCCTTGTAATGACAGCCGAGTGGCTTCTCAGCCGAATCAGTTGTCATTTCAAGACAGCTGACCGTCGGCTATGGACGCCGGTATCGGGGTGATGCCTCTAGCTGCAGGCATCACTCCGGTACAGCACTTTCCTGAAATATCGGCAATATCAGTAACCTCAGGGGCCGATTCCGAAATATTTTGGAAAGTGCATATTGGCCCCCGATATAACGGCTTTGCCGATAATCGGTCGATCCCTAATTATTATAATTATATATACGATTTATATAGCGCCAACAGTTTATGCAGCGCTTTGCAACTTTAGGTTAGATAATTAGAATAAGAAATTATGAGTCGGTCCAAGCAGATCAATTTTAGTAGACGTGTGTGGTTTGTTTTGTTCCGAATGAATATTCAGACAATTTCTTTCCTTATTCAGTGATTATTTGTTATTATTATATAGGATTTATATAGCGCCGACAGTTTGCGCAGCGCTTTGCGACTTTAGGGTAGACAGTACAAATACAATACAGGAATCAGAGGGCCCTGCTCATTAGAGCTTGCAATCTAACAGGATATGTCTGAATACCCAAATTGCATTATAAACGAAATCCTGGTTCATACTGGGGCAACTTAGCCGCCTGACAAGTCGCGCTCCATTCAGTGCAATGGAACCGTTCTAATCGGAGCAACTCAAGTCGCTCCGACTTAGAAAAAGGTTCCTGCACTACTTTGGGGGCGACTTGTATTGACTTCTATTGGAGAAGTCGTTTGCAAGCCACGCTGAGGTCACGCTGCACGGGGCGGCTTCTGAGTCGGGTGACTTTGAAGCCCCCCCCTGGGTGAACCAATGAAATTCGTCTGAATTTTATAAATTCAAATCGAATTCCAGTCGAATTTGATCTGTAAACATATTGCTGAAATAAAAGACTGTGTGTGTTTTTAGAGTACCATTGCGAAATAATACTGTTTTTGTTACGCCAAAGATGATTTACCCACTTTACGACCACCCGCCGTAGTTATACGGCTCCTGCACATACCGCCGTAGGTATACGGTTCCTGCACATACCGCCGTAGTTATACGGCTCCTGCACATACCGCCGTAGGTATACGGTTCCTGCACATACCGCCGTAGTTATACGGCTCCTGCACATACCGCCGTAGGTATACGTTGGTTGTGTGCGGGGAGCTAGGGGGGTGAGCGCACGCTGCCGGCGGTGCGCTCCTGCCCCCCGCTCGTCAGCGGGGAAGCCGATGCATGGGGCAGGCAGGTGGACTGGATTTTATTTTAACGATTGGTATTAATTCCCTGCTAATAATAAGTAGGCAGTTACTCTATTCTACACAGGAGCAAATTCATTTTTGGATCGACAAAACTCACTCTAAGAAAGTTAAAGAAGTTGCAAGTGCCGGTTCACACATATGCGAAGCGGGAACCCTGCAAATCAACTGCGGGTTCCCGCATCGCATTCAAATCGCAGGCAGCTCACACTGCCATATGCATTTCACTGGGGGTGTCAATACAAAGTTAACGCCACCCCCCAGATCAGTTCGCATATCGCAGTGCGAACTGTCAGTTCGGACGTGAATCTCACATAGGTGTGAACCACAATGCGATCCAATTCTGCTCCGGACCCAAAAAAGGGCCCTGTGCGTGTTCTGTCCAAATCCGATGCAAATTTAGCCATACAATCTTTATGGCTGAATTCACATTGCGCAGACATCTTGTGATTTTCAGAGCAGTGCGCTCCTAATCACATGCAATGTCTGTCGTCGCTATAGTGTGAAAGTCAGAAGGTGCATTCTATACATTAAATTAAAAAAACCTTCTGTGTGCAGCTCCCCCCCCCCCCAGCCCCCCTCTTGATCCATGACTGTCTCAGCCATCTGGGACTCCCCTCCTCATTGGCTAAGACGCAGCAGCGGCGCCATTGGCTCTCGCTGCTGTCAATTGAACTCAGTTAGCCAATGAGGAGAGAGAGGGGGCGGGGATGAATCACAATCTCACTGTCTGAATGGAGCTGCGGTTCGGCCCGTTATTTTGTTATTTTGTTTGTCATTTTTTTTTTTTAAATTAGACTTTACAATCACTTTAACCACTTCTGAACCAGAAGGATTCGCCCCCTTAATGGCCAGGCCATTTTTTTGTGATTCGGCACTACGTTATTTTAACGGACAATTGCGCGGTTGTGCCCAAATAAAATTGATGTCCTTTTTTTTCCCCAAAAACAGAGCTTTCTTTTGGTGGTATTTGATCACCTGTGCGATTTTTATTTTTTTTGCGCTATAAACAACAAAAAAAAAGAGCGACAATTCTGAAAAAAAATAAAAAAAAGAATATTTTCTGCTATATAACATTCCCAATAAAAATAAATAAATAAAAAAATAAATAAAAATCAGATTTTTTCATCCTTTTAGGGAAATTTGTATTCTGCTACATATTTTTGGTAAAAAAAAAATCCCAATAAGCAAAAGTTATCGCATCTACAAACTAGGGGAAAAAATTGTGTCATTTTTATTTATTTATTACTAGTAATGGAGGCGATCTGTGATTTTTTTGCGGGACTGTGACATTGCAGCGGACAGATCGGACCCCTGACTGACATTTTGTGACATTTTTTTTGGGGGGGGGGGGCAGTGACATTACTACAGTAATCAGTGCTAAAAATATGCAGTGTTACTGTAATAATGATGACACTGGCAGGGAAGGGGTTAACCCTGTGGGTGATCAAGGGGTTAAATGTGACCCTAGCGGAGTGATTCTAACTGTTGGGGGCGTGGCTTCTTAGGTGACCATAGAGACCTGTGATCCTATATAGAAGGATCACAGGCGCTCTGTGATCATCCCAGGGAGAAGGACGGTCGGCTGTGTTTACAACAGCTGACCGTTCTTCTCTCTCAGCGGGGAACGATCTAGAGTGTCAGGGGGCAATCGGAGCCACCTGACACAGGCACTCCCCACTGGCGAGCGCTCACTCCCGAGAGCGAGCGCGGTACATGTACGACGATTCGCCCAGGAGCAACTGCCTGCCGCAGTACATCTGCGGCGGGCGGTCGTAAAGGAGTTAAGCATATTTAAAGTGATTGTAAAGTCTCACTTTTAAAAAAATAACAAACAAAATAAGTGGCCCAACCGCAGCTCCGTTCAGACCGGGAGCTGCGGTTCGGCCCTGCCCCCTCTCTCTCCTCATTGGCTTGTAAGTCCCGGTTCACACTGGTGCGATACGGGAAACCCTGCGAATCAGTTCCGGTTCCCATAGCGCACCAGAATCACACAGTGGTTTACACTGAGATCTGCGAATCGCTGGGGGTGTCAATGTAAAGTTAATGACACCCCCAGATTGGTTCGCAGATCGCAGTGCAAACTGTAAAATGGTTAGGGAATTGGATCGTATAGATGTTATTCTGATCAGCATTGTATCTATTCATCAAAGCATGGCTGAAATTGCATCACCCCCACATCGCAGATCGCAGTGCAAACTGTGAATTCGGACAGGAATTGGATCTTGTCCCTGCGATCCGATTCCAGTGCTGAAAAAAAAAAAAAAAAGGTTCCTGCAGCATTTTCATGTGAATGCAATGCGAGTTCAGCTATACAGTACAAACTGTATGGCTGAATTCACATCACATGTGATCTGCACAGCAATGCGAATCACATGTCATGTCTGTGTTCGCAATAGTGTGAACCCAGGCTTAAAGTGGACCTTCACCCCAGTGGCGGCCCATCCATTAGGGGCGCAGAGGCGTCGCCCCCCTATCCATGCGTCCGGCCCCCTAATCTACATGCGCATGGATTCCAATGGGAGATTTTTTTTTTGAAGCACGTGACCAGAGCCAGAGGCTCAGTTGTGTGACAATAGCGAATCAGTATTCGCTATTGCCACACTGATTCTCCTCCTGGCCAATCAAGAAGCGGGTCCTGAGACCTGTTTCCAGATTAGCCAAAAGGAGAAGCCATCCTATTGGCCAAATAGGGAGGAGACAGCCTCCAAGAGGGAACATGGGGACTGAGGAGGAAGCCGCTGCCTGTCCGTCCCAGGCATTTGATTGGAGGGGGTTCCAGGGGGTCCGTCTACCGCTGGAGTGATTGGAGGGGGTTCCAGGGGGTCCGTCTGCCGCTGGAGTGATTGGAGGGGGTTCCAGGGGGTCCATCTGCCGCTGGAGTGATTGGAGGGGGTTCCAGGGGGTCCGTCTGCCGCTGGAGTGATTGGAGGGGGTTCCAGGGGGTCCATCTGCCGCTGGAGTGATTGGAGGGGGTTCCAGGGGGTCCGTCTGCCGCTGGAATGATTGGAGGGGGTTCCAGGGGGTCCGTCTGCCGCTGGAGTGATTGGAGGTGGTTCCAGGGGGTCCATCTGCCGCTAGAGTGATTGGAGGGGGTTCCAGGGGGTCCGTCTGCCGCTGGAGTGATTGCAGAGGGTTCCAGGGGGTCCATCTGCCGCTGGAGTGATTGGAGGGGGTTCCAGGGGGTCCGTCTGCCGCTGGAGTGATTGGAGGGGGTTCCAGGAGGACCGTCTGCCGCTGGAGTGATTGGAGGGGGTTCCAGGGGTTCCATCTGCCGCTGGAGTGATTGGAGGGGGTTCCAGGGGTTCCATCTGCCGCTGGAGTGATTGGAGGGGGTTCCAGGGGGTCCATCTGCCGCTGGAGTGATTGGAGGGGGTTCCAGGGGGTCCGTCTGCCGCTGGAATGATTGGAGGGGGTTCCAGGGGGTCCGTCTGCCGCTGGAGTGATTGGAGGTGGTTCCAGGGGGTCCATCTGCCGCTAGAGTGATTGGAGGGGGTTCCAGGGGGTCCGTCTGCCGCTGGAGTGATTGCAGAGGGTTCCAGGGGGTCCATCTGCCGCTGGAGTGATTGGAGGGGGTTCCAGGGGGTCCGTCTGCCGCTGGAGTGATTGGAGGGGGTTCCAGGAGGACCGTCTGCCGCTGGAGTGATTGGAGGGGGTTCCAGGGGTTCCATCTGCCGCTGGAGTGATTGGAGGGGGTTCCAGGGGTTCCATCTGCCGCTGGAGTGATTGGAGGGGGTTCCAGGGGGTCCATCTGCCGCTGGAGTGATTGGAGGGAGTTCCAGGGGGTCCATCTGCCGCTGGAGTGATTGGAGGGGGTTCCAGGGGGTCCATCTGCCGCTGGAGTGATTGGAGGGGGTTCCAGGGGGTCCGTCTGCCACTGGATTGATTGGAGGGGGGTCAGGGTCTGCCGCTGGAGTGATTGGGGGGGTCTGACTGACGCCCGCCCCCCCCCCTGACTGATGTAGCAACAGCCTCCGCTGCTTCACTCTAGAAAATAACTTTTTTTTATCCTCTCTCTCCCACATTTAGATAACCCTTTTTTTTAAAGGCTTCTTCCTTATTTCTTGCCTAGGCGAGAATGACATTCACCCCCTCACATCACACATCCCAGGAGGCTATTTCACTGACGGACGCATGCGACCACTGAATTTTTGAGCATGCACAAATGTGTCACAGGGTTTCAGGTCCTGGCAGAGCCCTGTGGCACATTAGTGCACATTCCGGGGCTTTCCCGAACATGAGTGAATATGCGGTAAGTATGGAAGCCCCAGATCTTAAGCCGGCCATACATGGGTTGAAATCTGGAGCGTTCAGCAGGGACCAGACAAATTTTGATCCATGTCTGGCTGCTGTGGTTGATAGAAGTCAGTATTCTGATCGACTTCTGTTTATTCGCCCTCTCTGTGTATTCTCGTTTGATCAGCACCTCAGGCAGTAGGCTGCATCACTGACTTGTGTATTCTGACAGTGGGGGGGGGGGGGGGGGGGGGGTAGTATCCCTGCTGTCAGAATACTACTGAATGTGTGGATTGGGGTATTGGATCATTTTTTTCCCCCCAGATCTTAAAGTAGAGTTACAGCTTTTTTTTTCCACCCCCCCCCCCCCCCGCTACGTTGGCAAGTAATTTCATACGTTATGGAATAAATAATACTAGAAGGTTTTATAATTAATTTTCTATTTTCTAAACTCCTCAGCGAGCACGCTTCCATCTTCAGTGTGGCATCTGAAGCCCACTTGTTGTTCCTTCTGAGATACGGTGCTGCTGGCTAACCAGCATGCACCTCCCGATCTTACGCATGCTCATATCGTATAAAGTGCGGTGCACTCATTCTGGAGGAGGCCCATTGACTCCAATGGGCAAGCTGAAAAAAACGTACCTTGCCACGGCAAGGTAAAGTGGAAGTGGAACTTTATGCTTGCCAGATAAGGTACACAGCTCTATAAAAGGAACGTCAGATGAGTTGAATTTTGGATTGAAATTTGACCAGTTCAGCAGGGCCCGGTGTTCTGCTAAAAACTCCAACTTGCCAAAATATCAAACCACGTCACTTCCGGTCAGGGCCGCTGATAGGGAGGGACCAGCAGTCCTCCTGTAGGGGGCCCAGGCACACAGGGGGGGCCTGAACATCAGGGGGAATTGGTGCGGTTTGGGTGGAGGGGCAATTACAAAAGGATGCCCTGTGCGGCTCTCTGCAGCAGCTGAAAGCCAGTTTCACCCCCTCCTGCCAGCTTTCAGCTTCTGCAGGGAGAGAAACAGACACAGGGCATCAATCCTGTAATTGCTTCCCCAACACTGATCACCCTCCCGGTTCTGCCTGCCTCTGATTCCCCCCTGGTGTGCCCCCCCCGTAACTGTGTCGCCCCCCTCCTGCAGCGCTGCAGACTTCCCTGTCATGTAAAAAAATAATGATTAAACATTATAATAAATAGTTTTTAAAAATTGTAAAATAAAATAGTTGTAAAAATGTCTAACATTTAAAAAAAAATGATATTTAATAATTATGTAAAAAACTATTTAAAAAGGGCTAATTTGCATAGGTTCTCTACTATGTTAGTGCCTGCTAATGATTTACTGTATTTTTGGTTAAAATATTGTCTTGATGCATTCGAGGGGGGGGGGGGGGGGTGGTGCTGCCAGGTAGGCTGTATGGGTCCCATGATTTATAACAGCAGCCCTGCTTCCGGTGGCTGTACGGCAGCAATATTTGGGGATTTCGACAAGTTGCTGTTTTCACAGAACACCGGCAGCCTATACCAGTGATGGCGATCCTTGCATCCCAGATGTTTTGGAACTACATTTCCCATGATGCTCAACTACACTGCAGAGTGCATGAGCATCATGGCAAATGTTGTTCCCAAACATCTGGGGTGCCAAGGTTCGCCATCACTGGACTTGAGAGTTTTGACAGAACACTGGGTAAGTAATAAAAACGTTGTCACATTCATGGAGGCAGCCATGTTTTTGGTTAGTTGCGAGTGGACTAACAATGTCCATTCATTATATGGTGTATCCTAGTGTATTGGCTGCCGGTGTTCTGTGAAAACAACAACTTGTCGAAATCTCCAATTATTGCTACTGTACAGTCCCCGGAAGTAACATGGTTGGAGATTTTGGGGCATTTACATTTTGATCCATGTGAAGTCGATTTCCTGTCAGTGTATTCTGGCTTGATCTGCGCCACAGGCAATAGGCCGCATTAATGACGTGTGTATTCTGACAGTGGGGGAGTCTCCCTGCTGTCAGAATACAACTGAACGTGTGGATGGGGGGAATCGGGTCAGTTTTTGAAGGAGAAAAACAGACCCATGTATGGCCAACATGTCTGTGCATATGTGGGGAACCCCCGCACACCAGATGTGGTGCCTGTAGGGCTTTGCCTGGACCCAAAGGCACACATCTGCACACAGGCTCCAGATTATCAAAGATGGTGGTGTTGGGGAGTGAGGGGGCTGAAGCTCCTCTTTTAAGTGTAATGCAAATTCATATGGTGACCACAAAGTGACCACACAGAGGAAATGGCCAAGCTGTGTTGACCCAATCACACAGTCATATGAGTACGGTTTTTACAGTTCATGCAGGCTGATATCCCTCGTAATGTTATTTATGACCGATTTCTGCCTTTTTTGCTTTTGGAAAAAGTTGCAGTATATTTAGAAAACTGCAGAAATAACATTCTGCCATTCTGTCAGTTTATTTCAGATAGACCTCTTAGAAAAGGTTCCTGTAAATCACTGCACCTTATTCATTGATTTTTGCATTAGGTGTGTGTAGCAGGGAGAGACGTTCGGTGTCACCATCGTTACTCATGCTATATCTCTGCTCCTTATGCCTCATGCGATAGCATCTCGTAATGCTTAGGGAGTGTCAAACATCTCATTCAACAGAAAAGGGATTTATCAATGAATGACACATGATAGTTGGCCGCTCCAGGGACTGTCAGAAATGCATTGTTACGTCTGTTACGGAAGACTCTTTGTGTTGGTTCCCTAGAATGAAGTCTGCAGCCTGTCTACCGACACTTTGCAGGGGTGTATAAACCTGCTATAGCTCAGACTTCAACAGCCAAGGTTGCAGAAAAGGCTGAGGGCTAATAGTGCAAGGGTGCCACATCCTATTCAAGGAAATATTGAAGGCAAAATACAAAAAAAAACGACAGAGCAGATAATATTGTGAACATACATATGATTAAAAATCCAGCAATAAAAATATATAGCGCGTTCACATGTAACATCTAATAGCTAATGCTCATCCGAGGAGATATGTTGCACTCCTAGCATATAACCTCATATGCTCATATCGATAATATAACATTCATCAAATAAATATACTTGATGTTTAAGAATAACATAAATAACATATCCTCTAGGAGTGGGACTAACCCTTAACCATTTAAGCCCCGGAAGATTTTACCCCCATTCCGACCAGGGGGTATTTTGCGATTCGGCACTGCGTGACTTTAACGGACAATTGCGCGGTCGTGCGACGCTGTACCTAAACGAATTTGGCGTCCTTTTTTTCCCACAAACAGAGCTTTCTTTTGGTGGTATTTGATCACCTGTGCGATTTTTTGATCACGCGCTATAAACAAAAAAAGAGCGTCAATTTTGCAAAAATAGCAATATTTTTCACATTTTTTTTATATGAAATTCCCCAAAAAAAATGTAAAAATCAAAATTTTTTTACTTTTTCGGCCAATTTGTTTTATGCTACCTATGTTTGGTAAAAAAAATCGCAAAAAGCGTATTTTGATTGGTTTGCGCAAAAGTTATCGCGTTTACTAACAAAGGGAAAGATTTTTGTCATTTTTGTTGTTTTTTTTTTTAACGTGTAATGGCGGCGATCTGCGATTTTTTTTGCGGTACTGCGACATTGGGGCGGACAGATCGGACCCTTTACTGACATTTTTGACACTTTTGGGGTTACCAGTGACATTTCTACAGTAATCAGTGCTATATATATGCACTGTTACTGTAAAAATACACTGGTAGTGAAGGGGTTAACTTTATTTGGGAGGGAGGGGCTGTGTGTATCCCTAGGGGCGTGCTTTCTACTGTGATTGGCTGTGGCTTCAGCTGTAAGGACACTGATCAACGGATCTACATACTAGATCTGAGTGATCAGTGTCTTTACAGCGAGGAGAATGACAGGTGGCTTGTTTACACAAGCTGCCTGACATTCTCCCTCTCCCCCGCCAATCGCCAAGTGACCGGCGGACATCGGGTCCGCCGGTCACACGCGCGGGGGGGTCCGTGACCACGCGGGAGCGGGAGCGCGCCTCTGGGGGCGCGCGCTCGCTCCCTAGACCCTCACAAGCTAGTGACGTAGCCCTACGTCACTTTGCCTGTGAGGGGCTGACTGCCGACGTAGATCGGCGTTAGGCAGTCGGCAAGTGGTTAACCTCAACACATTTCCTGGAATCAAACCATATAATCTAAGGGTATGTATGATGAAGTTAAAATTGAAAGCCATCCATATCACAAAGGTATACAAAAGATGTGTAATAGTCACTGAAAAGGTTGTCAGAGATCCGTCGCTGTATGTGGGCATTGACCCCAAGGCAGAGTTACAGTAAGTCTCCAAAATATTATGTTCTTTATAATAATTGATATTCCACACTTTCTATTGGTAGTAATAGTGGTGGTGTTCTTTGGCTATTTTAGTGATTTTTATAGCATAAATATGGAATTACCTTTTTAAAACTATGTATTGTTTTTTAGAAGCTAGGCTTCCACTATCCATATGCTAATGAACTCGTTGGGCTATTTCATGAGCTAAGACAGGAAGGGATGCTACAGGAAGTAGGGGGAGGAGAAAGAGGAGGGTAGGGGAAAAAGAGCAGTGCCATCTGATTGTAATATAAAACCATTTTATTGAGCAAACAGTATAGGAAACTCACAAGATGTCGGTAAGAATGCACGGGGAAGTTTGTTGGTGTCATCTGCTCTGTGAACGTGGAGTAGGAGTATAGGTATGCAGCCACTGGCCCCGGCTGTGGCCGAGGAAGTGCCAGAAACCACCTACACAGCCAGGGCCAGTGGCTGCATACCTATCTTCCTTAAGAACTTACACTATTGTGAATCTCTCCTCTCCTAACCTCTCATCGGAAGAGTGTGGTCACTCCTTATGTGCTGCTTCCCACTAGGTCCACAGAGAGGAGTAGAAATTGTTGGTTCAGCCCTCTGGACCCCCCCCAAATTGCTTCACCTCTCCCCTCTACCTTTTTAGCAGCGGGACATATAACACTGTATTAGAGGTTCCTTACTTCTGCCCCTTTTGGACACTAGGTGTTATGGATCCATGTCTGTTGACCCACTCTGAAACTGATTGGCTTCAGCCTTGCATGAACTACTCTGCCTTTTGGTTTTTAATTTAATGCAGTTTTTTTCACTATTTTAAACATCTGAACACTTGTGAAGACATGTATACATAGCCATGCTTGTATAGACCCCTGAGGAAGAAATTGACCTCATTATTTTTCGAAATGCGTTGGGTCTCAGCTACCTATGTTCCAGAACACTTTTCTCCTATACTGTTAGGTATTTTGTATGCTTCTGAGCAACCGCAACACACTGTTTTAATCGTCCTGGAGGTTGTCTCGAGGTTTATGTACGGTCGTATGTATTTGATGTATATACATTTTGTATATTTTTTGAGAATTTTCTCTTTTTCTTTACTCTATTACATTTACTCTTTATACTCATTTTCACTCACTGCCCTTCAAAGTCCCGTTCAAGAGGGAACCTGTTTCGATGTAACGATTTTTGGGATGTTGGCGTTTTAAATATCTAATTGGCTCCAGTTAAGGCAATTGTTACACTATTGTGAAAAGCATTGATCCTCACATACCGTGTTGTGCAGTCTGTCCCTCCCAATTTACATCATGCTCACTGTGCGCTGATTATTGTATTTGTTGGAGGAGAAAGAGGACTTGAACAAGCCATGTTCCCCCCAGAATGGAACTTTCACCCTAAAAACCGTCTAATCCTCCACAAACATCATTGATGGTATTAGTGGCCTCCCCCTTAGATCATTTATCCAGACACAATTTAAACATAATTAGCGGCCTCCTATGCTTTGTCCTTTCCTTATCCATCTGTACTACCACGATCCTCACCTGGTAGACTGTTTGGTGATGTTACAGTAATTTATAACACTCCAGCATGTTTGCTTAACCACTTAAGCCCCGGAGGATTTGGCTGCTCAAATACCAGGCCCTATTTTGCGATTTGGCACTGCGTGAATTTAACGGACAATTGCGCGGTCGTGCGACGCTCTACCTAAATTAAATTGACGTCCTTTTTTTCCCCACAAACAGAGCTTTCTTTTGGTGGTATTTGATCACCTGTGCGATTTTTATTTTTTGCGCTATAAACAAAAAAAGAGCGACAATTTTGAAAAAATAACAATATTTTTCACATTTTTTTACATGAAATTCCCCCAAAAAAATTTAAAAATCTAAATTTTTTAACATTTTAGGCCAATTTGTTTTCTGCTACATATTTTTGGTAAAAAAAAATCGCAATAAGCGTATTTTGATTGGTTTGCGCAACAGTTATTGCGTTTACTAACTACGGGAAAGATTTATGTAATTTTTATTGTTTTTTTTTTTTAACTAGTAATGGCGGCGATCTGCGATTTGTTTTGCGGGACTGCGACATTGCGGCGGACAGATCGGACCCTTGACTGACATTTTTTACACTTTTGGGAGTACCAGTGACATTACTATCAGTGCTATAAAAATGCACTGTTACTGTCAAAATGACACTGGCAGGGAAGGGGTTAACTTGGTGATCAGTGGGTTAAATGTATACCTGGGGGCGTGTTTCTAACTATGGGGGGTGTGGCTAGTGATGTAACTACAGAGACATACGATCCTACATAGCAGGATCGTATAGTCTCTGCACTTACACCAGGGAGAATGACAGACGGCTGTGTTTACATCAGCTGTCTGCCTTTCTCCCTCTCCTGAGCGGGATCGCGAGTGGCCGGCGGACATCGGAGCTGCCGGTCACATGCGCGTGGGTTTGCCCGTGAACGCGCGCTCGCCCCCTACAGGCTCCTGGGAGAGCGACGTAGTACTACGTCGGTTTGCCCAGGAGCAGATGACTGCCGCAGTAAATATACTGACAGCGGTCAGCAAGTGGTTAACTGGATAATACAATCTCATCCAGTCTCCTAAAGAAGCAGAACTTGATTCTGAGAAACGCGTAGAGTTAAGGGCTTTCATTCATGTGATTTCAGTTCTTTCAATCATGGAAGCTCAGAACCACATGTAGGCATTACCTAGGGCAGTGATGGCAAACCTTGGCACCCTAGATGTTTTGGAACTACATTTCCCATGATGCTCAGCTACACCGCAGCGTGCATGAGCATTATCGGAAATGTAGTTCCAAAACATCTGGGGTGCCGAGGTTTGCCATGACTGACCTAGGGCATTGTGCAGTCTGTTTAGGAATGCTCACTTCTCTAGACTGAAAGCCACTCATCAAGGCATTTTGATATGCGTGATGTCCAATCATTGACATCTATGGACTGGTACAGAGACACAATCTCTGGACAAAAGAGGTGGAAGCATGCGAGGGCAAGACTGTGCTGGGAACCACTTTGACAGCCAAAAAGAAACCTGTGTGTGATACAAGAGTTTACCCTCCAGTATCTACCAAAAACTTAAAAGAGAACTTGGGCATTTTTTTTTTTTCAAGAATCATACTTACTTAGGTGGATGCAGCATTAGTCTGATGCTGCATCTGTTCCCCGCTGTCTTTAAGACTGAGAATGGAGCGATGAAAGACCGCTGATCACTCGCTTCTCAGAGCTCTGTTAGCAGAAAGCTGCTGACTGTCATTCACCGGCTCCCTACTCTGTTCCCCCTTCCGCCCACTGAAATATAGATCTGCGAAGGGTGCGGGAGTGGCTGGCTCAGGCTCTCAGCAGCTCACTGAGAGGCCAAGCCAGGTGCCGATCCTGACCATATTGTCCTGATCTTGCCCCAGCCCGCTGTCTACTAAAATGGGTCACAGGTAGACATGTGCAGAACAGAAACATTTGTTTAATTATGGGATAGATTAGTTATGTTAACAATTTTGTTTTATTGATTCGTTTCAGAATTAGTTTCGTTTTTGTAAAATTTTGTTTATTAATTTTCTAACGAATTTGAAGTTTTTGGAATGATCCGTAAAAGCACCTCCCCCATTTTGAGGGAATGTGGCCTGGTATCTTTCAGGAGGGGAGTGGATGCTCACTCGCCCCCCTCGCCCTCTTTTCTGGGCTGCAGGGCTGCATGCTTGGATAAAGGTCTGGTATGGATTTTGGGGGGGACCTTACGCCATTTTATTTATTTTTTTTAATTTTGGCATGGGGCTCTTCTTAAAATCCATACCAGAGCCAAAGGGCCTGGTATGGATTCAGGGGGGGGGGACCCCACACTGTTTTTTTCCAGAATTTTCTATTGCTGGCATTGTTTGGTTAACATTTCAGCTCTCAGCAGGGAAACTCACTGACAGATTATGAGTCATCGGTTGTTAAGGACGTGGCGTCCGGCTTCCTGGCCTGCTGCTTAGAAACCAGCTATTCTTCACACAGAATTCAAATCGGTCGATCATTTTATGCAAATTCGAATCGTTACGAAAATTTGTAATTTGTTAAACAAATAAACAAAACTAATTTTCATTAAAATTCATTACTATTTAATTCAGAGATTCGGATACATCCGAATCTCCGAATAACCAAAAATTAGTCCGAATTTTTATTCGGACCGAAACAAATTGCACATGTCTTGCCACTGGAGTGTAGAACGAACTGCACTCCTGTGATCCACAGGAGAAGTACAGCAAAACAAGCTTTGGCTATTAAAGCTGTATTAAAGCCAAAAACAAAAATGTAGTATTTTGCAACTTACCAATTCTTAAATGTGATGGCGGCATTACCTTTGTTTTTTTATTTTAATATTATTTTTTTGCTTTATTTTCACCTGTTTATCCAGCCAGTAAGTCTGTTATTTTTCCACCTTCCTTTTAACAGACCAAGCTGCCTAGCAAAATTGCTAGTTAAAGGGGTGAGACAAACCATTTACCTCTGACAGGTGTGCTTACAATTAGCAGCTTTTATTCATTTCTGTAAAACCTTTATCTCAAAAGGAAAAAAAAACTTTGTGCTGTAACGGCTTAAAACATGTTCGGTGGAGTTCAGCTTTAATCAGCTGGCGCCCGCGCTATAGCCTGAGAGACGGCTACAACGCAGGCCTAAATTGCAGAGAGGGCGTACATTGACGTCCTTCCGTGCCCGAGCTAGCTCTGTGATCAGCAAGTCCATGAGACTCACCTGATCACAGATCGGAGTAAGGGGGCCATCCTGCCCCCTTGCCACGTGATCAGCTGTCAGCCATTGACAGAAGTTCATGTGAAGTAAATGAAAATTTGGCAGTCACTGTGAGGAGAAAAAAAAAATCGCTGACTGCTGTCACAGGGACATCGGTCCCGAAGAGGAGAGGGCAAATTGTGCCCACCAGTGCCACCTACCAGTGCCAACCAGTGCCCACCAGTGCTACCTACCAGTGCCCACCAGTGCCACCTACCAGTGCCCATCAGTGCCACCTACCAGTGCCCACCAGCGCCACCTACCAGTGCCCACCAGTGCCATCTGCCAGTGCCCGCTAGTGCCTACCAGTGTCCACCAGCGCCACCTACCAGTGCGACCTATCAGTGCTCACCAATGCCACCTATCAGTGCCAATCAGTGCCCCATCGTGAGTGTCACCTACCAGTGCCCATCATTGCCCATCAGTGCCACCCACCAGTGCCACCTTTTAGTGCCCATGGGTGCTGCCTATTAGTGCCCTTCATCGCCACCCACCAGTGCCCGTCAGTGCTGCCCGTCAGTGCCCATCTGTGCCTCCCATCAGTGCCACCTGTCAGTGCTGCCTTATCAGTGCCCACCAGTGTCGTCTTATCAGTGCCCACCAGTGCAGCCTATTAGTTCCCAACAGTGCAGCCTATCAGTGCCCGTCAGTGCAGCCTATTAGGGCCCATCAGTGCCGCCTCATCAGCGAAGATCAATAAAGGAGAAAAATTACCTTTTTGCAAAATTTTATAACAAACTATAAAAACTGTTTTTTTTTTCAAAATGTTCGGTCTTTTTTTGTTTGTTCACCAGAAAAAAAAAAAAAATTGTGATTAAATACCACCAAAAGAAAGCTGTAAATTTCATTTGGGTACAGTGTTGCATGACCGCGCAATTGTCATTCAAAGTGCGACAGCGCTGAAAGCTAAATATTGGCCTGGGCAGGAGGGGGTTTAAGTGGCCAGTAGGCAAGTGGTTAAGTTGCTAGTCAAGTCCAGAAAAAAGACACATTTTCCTTCAGCAGTCGCACTTGTGCGAAAATGGAAAACCACCACGTGCGTGCTTCTCCACCAAGTGCCACACAGGGTGAGCTGTCAGGGTGCCAGAAAACCAGACCACACGGGGATGCAAGTAAAATAAAGCAGTTTATTGGAGCAAACAACAATAAATACACAGCGATAGTGAGGAAGTGAGAGCAGGAACAAGCCGGGGTCAAGTCCAGAAGCGGGTAGTCATCCAAGCCGGGGTCGAGTCCAGAAGCGGGTAGTTTGCCGATGCCGGACCGTCTGCCGATGCCGGGTCGTCTGCTGATGCGGGGTCGAGAGCAAGGAGAGTCGTCAGCCAAGCCAGGTCATACACGGAGGAACACGGAGAACAGAAGACTGCTAGCAGTGATGCACCTTTGATCACAAACACAAGGGCAAGGACTGCAACCTATCAGGTGATAGATATAGTCAGGTGTGCAGCATCATCAATGTGCGATGCCCAGGCAGCAGGCAAGTGATGATGCAATCAGAGTCTATAAGAGGCAGCAGTCTGCACATGTCCAATATGGCTGCCAACAGGAGGGCAAGGTAAGACCTTGACAGGAGCTTACCAAAAGATATTGACTCTCTTACTTGTTACAATCAGATAGCTCACAGCAGGACATAAGAAAATGCCACCGCTTCCATCAAGCAAATTATCTTACCCCTGGTTCCCAGAAGCATCCATGAGAAAAAAGAATAAATGCTCTGCATAGTATAAAATCGTTCAACAATATTTTATAAAAAAAAAAAGAAACCTTAAAACTTCTCACATCTGAATAGAGAACACAGTGCTGTTTAAATATGGAGGTGGCATGGACCGCTTCCTTGTGCTATGTGCATGGTGATGTCACAAGCATTGTCACTTCCCTACACGTTTTGTCATCGATGATGTCATCCAGGGGTTCGAAAGCAGCACTTGTTCATCACGCTTTATATAATAGGAAGTAAATCCAGGAAACAGGCAATTACCTTAGGCAAAACAAGTAAACTTCACCATGGCTACACCATAGAGGGCAATACATATGCTATCTTGTGGCACAAAAACTAAATATATCACTACAAAATTATAAGGCAAGTCTCTGCCCTCTAAGGTGTTGAAATAGTGAAGTTTTCATGTTTGGCTTTAGGTCCTTTCCTGTTTCCTGGTGTTCATTCCTATTATAGAGCATGGTGAACAAGCGTGGATTCTGAGCCCATGGATGACGTCATCTATGACGAAACGTGTAGAATGGAGCAAATGCTTGTGACGCCACTGAAACACGTGGAAGTGGTCCGTGCCATCTCGGGACAGTTTGTATTCATACAGCACTGTGTGTTCTCAATTCAGATGTGAGAAGTTTTAACTTTTTTTTTAATAAAATATTGTTGAATGATTTTATACTATGTGGAGTGTTTGTTCTTTTCTTCCCATGGATGCTTCTGGGAACCAGAGGTAAGATTATTTGCTTGATGGAAGTGGTGGTATTTTCCTATGTCCTGCTGTGAGCTATCTGATTTTAACAAGTACTATAAGACTTCTCTGAGTAAGAGAATCAATATCTTTCGGTAAGCTCCCCTGTGTGACACTCGGTGGAGGAGCACACATGTGGTGGTTTTCAAATTAGCAAGAGTCTCACTTGATCCATACAATTTGCACGTGTGTGACTGCTGAAAGAAAATGTGTCTTTTTCTTTTTACACTTTTAATTCATTTTTAGTAGACATAGTTTTTTATATGTGGCTTATTCACATATGGACTTTGAATGCACTTTATATTGATTTTTTGTTTTTTATATATTTTTTTTGTGAGTAGCGCAGCACTTTATATAAGAAATCCATCTAAAATTAACATGTGCAGAATGAAAAAAATTGTTTTTTCTAAGTTTCAATTAGTTATTTACCTAAATTTGTTTAGTTAAACTAGTTTAATTAATTTAATTCATTTTCAGAATTTGTTTTGTTTATTAAAGTTCAAATCGAGCTTGAGCTCGAAATTGACCTCAATTCGACATCATTTGGAAAATTTGAGTTGAATCAAAATATATTCAAAATCAAATTTATTTTATTCTAAATTCAAATTTTGGAAGATGGCTATATTCTTTCTATTCCATTTCATTCTATTTTTTTATTCTAGTCTATTATTTTCAATTCTTTTATTTTCTATTCTATTCAAATTCAAATTTATTCTATTTCAATTTTGGGAAATGGTTATATTTTTTCTATTCTATTCTATTGTTTTATTCTATTCTATTATTTTTTTTTCTATTTTTTTCTATTTGAAATAGGAATTTCTATTTTAATCTATTCTTTTTTTTTCTTTTCTATTCCTTTATTTTCTATTAAATGTTATTATTTTATTTTATTTTCCATTTTGTTCTGTTTTACTGTATTATTTTCTTTTCTATTCTATTCTTTTTTTCTATGCTATTCCTTTATTTTCTATTTTATGTCTTTATTTTCTATTCTATTTTTTTTTCTAGTCTTTTGTTTTGTATTCTGTTCTGTTTTACTCTATTATATTTTATTATTTTATTTTCTTTTATATTATTTTCTATTCTGTTTGAATTCAAATTTATTATATTGAAATTTTTGGAAATGGTTATATTTTTTCTTTTCTATTCTATTCTTTTCTTCTATTCTTTTCTGTTTGATTTTAAATAGGACATTCTTTCTATGTTATGCTATTATTTTTTTCTATTCTATTCTTTTATTTTCTATTTAATTTTATTCTATTTT
>NC_138778.1:217694199-217790282 GCF_965119305.1 Pelophylax lessonae
ATGCATAGATTAGTGATAAAGCTTCAATGGGGGCACCTTTTTCCCATGAGAACTCTTACAGAAGTGAATTTCCCTTCCTAGGGCTAGATTTCTCCTCACTTCCTTTTGTCTCCCTCCGTTTGTAAGTAAGAGTCGTTTGTAAGTTGGATGTTTGTAACCCGGGGACCCCCACATCCAATCACTGACCAAAGCTTGCTGCCTTAACCTCCGCAACATCTCCAAGATATGCCCCTTCCTAACCAATAAACACCGCAAAGCTCCTAGTCCACTGCCAGGTCATCTCTCACCTGGACTAATGCAATTCCCACCTCATTGGGGACTCATCCGCCTTACCAGCTACTCAGGGTCTCCTACCACTCTCTGTCAATCCCTCCATTGGCTTCCGCTCACCCAACAAATTTAATTTCAAGATGCTAACTGTTAGGATTCTGCTTTATTTAAATGTTATATAGTCATGCTTAATTGAATGTTCGAGTTTTACTTTAACTTTTAAATTTTACTGAAAATCTCTCCCGTGGCAACTTAGACATTTTTGCTGTTGAGGATGTAAATTTCCTTCCATTGTTATCTTGTGAGAACATTTTTGTTTGCGGGATATTTTGCTATTCTGAAAAGTTGTTTCTTGAGTTTCCTTTCCTGTTGTATATACATCGGTTTCCTTTACTTAAAGGTATATTTTAAAGGGTCTCTTGTATAGACTGGAAATATATCCTGTTTTGTATACTGTAAATAAGAGCCAAAGACTGAAATTAAAATTGAGTAACCCATGCACTATGCTCTTGGGTGTGAGTGAGTTACTTCCAGGGCCCTGAAGTCTGGACGTGTGGAATGGAAAGATATGACGGCAAAGGTTAGTAGAGGCTACATAGACAGATAATATAGAAAGGGATAAATCCCCTAGGTAGATAGATACAGTTGCAGTTCTAGGATAATCTTTTAGTTATAATAAAGTAATATATAAGGGAATATGGATATGCACCATTAACTTGTTATACTTTGTATATCAGATATAGTATTCTTTTACTAACAACAACTTACAAAGCCATCCACAACTCGGCCCCCAGCTACATCACCAACCTAGTCTAAAAATACCAACCAAATTGTTCCCTTCAGTCCTCCCAAGACCTCCTGCTCTCTAGATCCCTCGTTACCTCATCCCACACTGACCTCCAGGACTTCTCCATAGCCTCTCCCATCCTCTGGAACTCCCTACCCCAATCTGTCTGACTATCTCATACTCTGTCCACTTTTACATGATCCTTAAAAAATTAACTCTTCAAAGAGGCCTATCCTGCCCAACCTAACAACTTTACATTTATTTTCTCCATCAGCCCATCCCACACAGTTATTATCTTCTGTATCTTTTGACCCTCCCTCTAACGGGCCATACACACTATACAATTGTCTTTAGATTTTTTTTTCCTTTAGATTTACCAAAACCATATGATATGAGGTCAAATCTAAACACTTTTAATTTGTATGCAATCAGGCAGGCCCTTGAAGGTAAATCTAAAGGAAATCTAACAACAAAAGTTGTATAGTGTGTATCCGGTTTTAGAGTGTAAGCTCTAATGAGCAAGTCCCTCTGATTCCTACTGTATTAAATTATATTGTATTTGTACTGTCTTAATAATGTAAAGCACTGCATAAACTGTTGCTGCTATATAAATCCTGTATAATAATAAAAATAATAATAGTGTATTTGCACAAGCTGCATTGAAATTGACATTCCCTAGTTTGTGAATGGAGGTTTTATATCTGGGAACACTGAGGCTTCTCGACTCGATAGGTGAATGGACTGAGGGTTTACCCCTCTACAGCTCAGATATTATCCTTACGTTTTTTTCAGGTTGTAATAAGCTTCTTGAGGCTCAGAAGAAAGAAAGGGTCCCAAAAAAGCCAGCTACTGTTCCTTTGGTCACCCTGGTGAAGTTGTTTCAAAAGCGGCCAGGTTGGCCTCCAAATTATTATTTGGAGTCATATTTTGCAAAAATCAGCACCTACTGTTTGTATTGTGTGTAGTCCCGACTTTGGGTTCTGTACTAGTCATACAATGTCCTTTGGGACTTCATAGTCCTCCTTCTGTTTATCAAGAGCCTGCTGAGGAACTCACGCCATGGAATACCAACAACCTGTGTCCTCTGCTTGGATGTGATGACACCAGGGCATCGTGCACTGCTTTAAATGCATGTCTGTCCCTTTAATCTTTTCAGTTTCAATACATTTTAATAAAAAAGTTGTATAAAATACAATCAGAGTTTTAGTATATCATTTCGGTTTCATAAAGGTTTACTTGCTTAACGACAATATATGACACGTATATAGGTTTTAATAGGAAAATGACAAAGTTCAATTGACAGAATGTCATCCCATTTAAGGATGCATAAGGACATACTCCCCCACAGAGTGGGGATAGGAAACCCAGGGATATAATTTACCTCACAGAGCGTATCATCTTGAAGGTTTGAGTGGTGCAAAAAATACATCAAAGTGAGCACCCTATGGCCTTCAAAGTGCTATTAACCACTTGCCGACCACTTAACGAGGATTTACTGCGGCACTCTGCCGCTACTGGGCAAAGCGACGTAGACCTACATCGCTCGCCTACGAGCCTGTAGGGGGCAAATGCACGCCGCCCCCGGAACGCTCCTGCCCCCGCTCGTTCCCTGGAGAGCTAGTGCGAGTGACCGACAGCTCCGATGGCCACCGGCCACTCGCGATCTCCTGCAGGAGAGGGAGAAAGACAGACAGTTGATGTAAACACAGCCGTCTGTCATTCTCACTGAAGTAGGCACAGAGGCTATGCGATCCTGCTGTATAGGATCGCATTTCTCTGTTGTTACTTCACTGGCCACGCCCCCTAACAGTTAGAATCATGCCCCTAGGGACACACTTAACCCCTTGATCACCAATAAAGTTAACCCCTTCCCTGCCAGTGTCATTTTTATAGTAACAGTGCATATTTATAGCACTGATTACTGTAGTAATGTCACTGGTACCCCCAAAAGTGTCTAAAATGTCAGTCAGGGGTCTGATCTATCCGCCGCAATGTCGCAGTCCCGCAAAAAAAAAAAAATCGCAGATCGCTGCCATTACTAGTTAAAAAAAAAACAATAAAAATGACGAAAATCTGTCCCGTAGTTAGTAAACACAATAACTTTTGCGCAAACCAATCAAAATACGCTTATTGCGATTTTTTTTTTACCAAAAATATGTAGCAGAAAACAAATTGGCCTAAAATGTTAAAACATTTTGATTTTTACTTTTTTTTTTGAGAATTTCATATAAAAAAAATGTGAAAAATATTGTTATTTTTTCACAATTGTCTCTCATTTTTTTGTTTATAGCGCAAAAAATAAAAATTGCACAGGTGATCAAATACCACGAAAAGAAAGCTCTGTTTGTGGGAAAAAAAGGACGTCAATTTCATTTGGGTACAGTGTGCAATTGTCAGTTAAAATCATGCAGTGCCGAATCGCAAAATAGGGCCTGGTCTTTGAGCAGCCAAATCCTCTGGGGCTAAAGTGGTTAAAAAACCCCAAAAATAGGAGTATCCATTGTAAAACCTGGAATTCAATTGGAAAAGTAGCTTGAAAGAATATAGAAAATAGGAGGTAGGGCCTTTTAATCTTTTAACATCATCTATTAGCTGGGTTTTAAAAAGATGCCCGCATCCTCCACCACTTGCAACAGAAGGGGCTAATCTGTGTAAAGCAAGTATACATACAGCTACAAATATAAAGTTTACTGCACAGCAATTAGATACTGACCTCGGATGATGCCTGAATGAAGATGGCTCTGTCCTTCTGAAGAGAAAAGCAGATGATGGCATTGTGGGGAAGAGTACTGTGATCCTTGTAAGAGATAACAAATACCTGGGTGAGTTACAGGGACACTCAGCTTAGCATGTTGCACTTACAAGAACAGGTCCAGTTTACAGTGGTAGTAAACTCTCCAATTTTAGTTTTACCTACAGGTAAGCTTATAATAAAGCTTACCTGTAGGTTAAATGAATATCTCCTAAACGTGCACCGTTTAAGAAATATTCTAGTGAGCAGCAGCCGGTGACGTCGTCGGCGTATGCGCTCTGAAGAAACGGCATACCTGTGCTGTTCCTTCAGAGCTCTGAGCCGTGGCCATGCATGTACACGGGCGTGATGTCATCGTGGCTCGACCATTCAAGCAGTCCCTAGCCTGTGAACCCAGAAGAAAGACCTGGTTATGATGGAAGCCTCTGCAGCTAGTATGCAATGCACATTATGCCTTTACCTTGCAGGGAGAGTTTATTTTTGTTCAACCTTTATTATTGCTTTAATTCTCGAAACGTATGGGATAGCTGCAGTCTTCCTTTAGGCCCGGTTCACACTGATGTGGTGAGGAATTAGCATTGATTTCTATACCGCATCAAAATCGCACTTTATTCATGCAAACCGCTGTGGTTGTGTATGTTAAAGTGGAGTTCCACCCATTTTTAATAACTTGGATTACATAGATGTATGTAATCCCCTTTAAAACTACTTTTACCCATGGAAACTTTTTTTTTTCTTTTTTTTGCTAGGAAATACCTTATTTCTTCTTTATTCATCCTCTCCTCCCTTTCGGGTCCAGCCGCCGATAGGCAATTACGTCATTCGGCGATTCGCTAGGGCTGCTGTAATGTATCTCATGGAATGAAATCTCGCATTATTACACAGGTGTCCTGAGCTGTACTGTATGTATTGGATTGAGGCCGTGATCTGCCCCGCCTCCTCTCAGTGAGCGAGGACTGAAAGCATTATATCCTCACTGAGCTCAGTGAGAGGAGGCGGGGCGGAGGCGGGGCAGAGGCGGGGCATAGCACGGCCTCAATCCAATACATACAGTACAGCTCAGGACACCTGTGTAATAATGCGAGATTTCATTCCATGAGATACATCCCAGCAGCCATTGCGAATCGCCGAATGACGTAATCGCAGATCGGCGGCCGGACTCGGAAGTGAGGAGAGGATGAATAAAGAATAAAATAAGGAATTTCCTAGCAAAAAAAAAAAGTTTCCATTGGTAAAAGTAGTTTTAAAGGGGATTACATACATCTAAAGTTACTAAAATGGGTGGAACTCCACTTTAAGACCACTTGCCGACCAGGCTTTTTCTGGCACTTTTTGTTTACAAGTTTAAATCAGTATTTTTTGCTAGAAAAATACTTTCAACCCCCAAACATTATACATTTGTTTAGCAGAGACCCCAGGGAATAAAATGGCAATTTCCAAAATGTTTTATGTCACATAGTATTTGCGCAGCGGTTTTGAAAACGCAATTTTTGTTGGACAAAATACACTTTAATAAATTAAAAAAAAAAAACAAAACACAATATTTACCCCAATTTTTTGGGATATTGTTAAAGATAATGTTATGTTGAGTAAAGAGATACCTAATATGTCACGCTTTAAAATTGCACCCGCTTGTGGAATAACGACAAACTACGGTACTTAAAAACCTTCATAGTCGATGCTTGACCTGCCTTTACAGGTTACCAGTAGTGTTGAGCGAACACGGACTGTATTATTCGTGTTCGTACCGAATAATTGGATTTTTTGTACCCGAACACGGACACGGACACTTTACTGTATGTTCGGGTAAAAATCCGTGTTCGGTCGTTTTATTTCCGGGTTTTGCATGCTTTGGCGCTCTTTTCATGGCGGGCTTTCAACAGCCAATCAACAATCGTTTAACTGGTGTGCCTTAAGCCATCCCAGCCATGCCTGCAAATGTCTCAGTAGCTGTGATTGGCCGTCTAAAGCATGTGACCAAGTCTTTATAAGTTCGAGGCAGCCGCAGCGGCGTCATTATGCTGCTTAGATTCAGGGACAGAGCACACATCAACGTGCTGGCTGCTGATTAGGGAAAGATAGGCAGGAAAAAACCATTTGTGTCCGGATAGAATTGAGGGACAGGTCGGAGTGTTTAGGCAGGGCGAGTTGTAGGCATTTTAGGGATAGAGTCTGCTGAATTATATAGGGTCAGTGTCTTCTACAAACTACAATCGATATTGCTGTGTGGGGGGTGGGGTGAATCTGCACTCAATCCTGATCTACGATCTCTTCTCAATCCTGTTAGGGACAGAGTCTGCTGAATTTTAGGGAAACTGTGTTCTACAAACTACAATCGATATTGCTGTGTGGTGTGGGATTGGAGATAGGCAGGTGTCAGTGATCCACATCCATTTTTCTGTGTGTGAGCTGCAGTGAACACAATCTTTTTGGGCTGCAGTGAACACAATCTTTTTGGGCTGCAGTGAACACAATCTTTTTGGGCTGCAGTGAACACAATCTTTTTGGGCTGCAGTGAACACAATCTTTTTGGGGTGCAGTGAACAAAATCTTTTTGGGGTGCAGTGAACACAATCCTTTTTGGTGTGCAGTGAACACAATCTTTGTGGGGTGCAGTGAACAAAATCCTTTGTGGGGTGCAGTGAACACAATCTTTTTGGGGTGCAGTGAACAAAATCCTTTTTGGGGTGCAGTGAACAACATCCTTTTTGGGGTGCAGTGAACACAATCTTTTTGGGGTGCAGTGAACAAAATCCTTTGTGGGGTGCAGTGAACACAATCTTTTTGGGGTGCAGTGAACACAATCTTTTTGGGGTGGAGTGAACAACATCCTTTTTGGGGTGCAGTGAACAAAATCCTTTTTGGGGTGCAGTGAACAAAATCATTTTTGGGGTGCAGTGAACACAATCTTTTTGGGGTGCAGTGAACACAATCTTTGTGGGGTGCAGTGAACACAATCTTTTTGGGGTGGAGTGAACAACATCCTTTTTGGGGTGCAGTGAACAACATCCTTTTTGGGGTGCAGTGAACACAATCTTTTTGGGGTGCAGTGAACACAATCTTTGTGGGGTACAGTGAACAGAATCTTTGTGGGGTGCAGTGAACACAATCTTTGGGGGGTACAGTGAACACAATCTTTGTGAGGTGCAGTGAACACAATCTTTGTGGGGTGCAGTGAACACAATCATTGTGGGGTGCAGTGAACTCAATCTTTGTGGGGTACAGTGAACACAATCTCATACTGAAGGTTTGAGGGTGCTGCCTGTTCCATACTCCCCCTACTCCTCATCTAGCCTTTTAGGGGTACAAACAATAGTAATTGGGGCCTAGTGTGGTTGTGTACGTGTGATATACATACACTTTTTTGGGATCATATTTTCTATTCCGCTATTTAATCAAAAACCTTTGGGGATCAGTTAAATTGGGGGATAGTCTGTGTTGGTACGTGTGAGAGAGATCCACCTTTCCAAGTTGTTGGGGTTCATCTCATACTTCTGAAGGTTTGAGGGTGCTGCCTGTTCCATACTCCCCCTACTCCTAGCCTTTTAGGGGTACAAACAATAGTAATTGGGGCCTAGTGTGGTTGTGTACGTGTGATATACATACACTTTTTTGGGATCATATTTTCTATTCCGCTATTTAATCAAAAACCTTTGGGGATCAGTTAAATTGGGGGATAGTCTGTGTTGGTACGTGTGAGAGAGATCCACCTTTCCAAGTTGTTGGGGTTCATCTCATACTTCTGAAGGTTTGAGGGTGCTGCCTGTTCCATACTCCCCCTACTCCTAGCCTTTTAGGGGTACAAACAATAGTAATTGGGGCCTAGTGTGGTTGTGTACGTGTGATATACATACACTTTTTTGGGATCATATTTTCTATTCCGCTATTTAATCAAAAACCTTTGGGGATCAGTTAAATTGGGGGATAGTCTGTGTTGGTACGTGTGAGAGAGATCCACCTTTCCAAGTTGTTGGGGTTCATCTCATACTTCTGAAGGTTTGAGGGTGCTGCCTGTTCCATACTCCCCCTACTCCTAGCCTTTTAGGGGTACAAACAATAGTAATTGGGGCCTAGTGTGGTTGTGTACGTGTGATATACATACACTTTTTTGGGATCATATTTTCTATTCCGCTATTTAATCAAAAACCTTTGGGGATCAGTTAAATTGGGGGATAGTCTGTGTTGGTACGTGTGAGAGAGATCCACCTTTCCAAGTTGTTGGGGTTCATCTCATACTTCTGAAGGTTTGAGGGTGCTGCCTGTTCCATACTCCCCCTACTCCTAGCCTTTTAGGGGTACAAACAATAGTAATTGGGGCCTAGTGTGGTTGTGTACGTGTGATATACATACACTTTTTTGGGATCATATTTTCTATTCCGCTATTTAATCAAAAACCTTTGGGGATCAGTTAAATTGGGGGATAGTCTGTGTTGGTACGTGTGAGAGAGATCCACCTTTCCAAGTTGTTGGGGTTCATCTCATACTTCTGAAGGTTTGAGGGTGCTGCCTGTTCCATACTCCCCCTACTCCTAGCCTTTTAGGGGTACAAACAATAGTAATTGGGGCCTAGTGTGGTTGTGTACGTGTGATATACATACACTTTTTTGGGATCATATTTTCTATTCCGCTATTTAATCAAAAACCTTTGGGGATCAGTTAAATTGGGGGATAGTCTGTGTTGGTACGTGTGAGAGAGATCCACCTTTCCAAGTTGTTGGGGTTCATCTCATACTTCTGAAGGTTTGAGGGTGCTGCCTGTTCCATACTCCCCCTACTCCTAGCCTTTTAGGGGTACAAACAATAGTAATTGGGGCCTAGTGTGGTTGTGTACGTGTGATATACATACACTTTTTTGGGATCATATTTTCTATTCCGCTATTTAATCAAAAACCTTTGGGGATCAGTTAAATTGGGGGATAGTCTGTGTTGGTACGTGTGAGAGAGATCCACCTTTCCAAGTTGTTGGGGTTCATCTCATACTTCTGAAGGTTTGAGGGTGCTGCCTGTTCCATACTCCCCCTACTCCTAGCCTTTTAGGGGTACAAACAATAGTAATTGGGGCCTAGTGTGGTTGTGTACGTGTGATATACATACACTTTTTTGGGATCATATTTTCTATTCCGCTATTTAATCAAAAACCTTTGGGGATCAGTTAAATTGGGGGATAGTCTGTGTTGGTACGTGTGAGAGAGATCCACCTTTCCAAGTTGTTGGGGTTCATCTCATACTTCTGAAGGTTTGAGGGTGCTGCCTGTTCCATACCCCCCCTACTCCTCATCTAGCCTTTTAGGGGTACAAACAATAGTAATTGGGGCCTAGTGTGGTTGTGTACGTGCGAGATACATACACTTTTTTTGATCATATTTCCTATTCCGCTATTCAATAAAAACCTTTGAGGATCAATTGAATTGCGGGATAGTCTGTGTCGGTACGTGTGAGAGAGATCCACCTTTCCAAGTTGTTGGGGTTCATCTCATACTTCTGAAGGTTTGAGGGTGCTGCCTGTTCCATACCCCCCCTACTCCTCATCTAGCCTTTTAGGGGTACAAACAATAGTAATTGGGGCCTAGTGTGGTTGTGTACGTGCGAGATACATACACTTTTTTTGATCATATTTCCTATTCCGCTATTCAATAAAAACCTTTGAGGATCAATTGAATTGCGGGATAGTCTGTGTCGGTACGTGTGAGAGAGATCCACCTTTCCAAGTTGTTGGGGTTCATCTCATACTTCTGAAGGTTTGAGGGTGCTGCCTGTTCCATACCCCCCCTACTCCTCATCTAGCCTTTTAGGGGTACAAACAATAGTAATTGGGGCCTAGTGTGGTTGTGTACGTGCGAGATACATACACTTTTTTTGATCATATTTCCTATTCCGCTATTCAATAAAAACCTTTGAGGATCAATTGAATTGCGGGATAGTCTGTGTCGGTACGTGTGAGAGAGATCCACCTTTCCAAGTTGTTGGGGTTCATCTCATACTTCTGAAGGTTTGAGGGTGCTGCCTGTTCCATACTCCCCCTACTCCTCATCTAGCCTTTTAGGGGTACAAACAATAGTAATTGGGGCCCAGTGTGGTTGTGTACGTGTGATATACATACACTTTTTTGGGATCATATTTTCTATTCCGCTATTTAATCAAAAACCTTTGGGGATCAGTTAAATTGGGGGATAGTCTGTGTCGGTACGTGTGAGAGAGATCCACCTTTCCAAGTTGTTGGGGTTCATCTCATACTTCTGAAGGTTTGAGGGTGCTGCCTGTTCCATACCCCCCCTACTCCTCATCTAGCCTTTTAGGGGTACAAACAATAGTAATTGGGGCCTAGTGTGGTTGTGTACGTGCGAGATACATACACTTTTTTTGATCATATTTCCTATTCCGCTATTCAATAAAAACCTTTGAGGATCAATTGAATTGCGGGATAGTCTGTGTCGGTACGTGTGAGAGAGATCCACCTTTCCAAGTTGTTGGGGTTCATCTCATACTTCTGAAGGTTTGAGGGTGCTGCCTGTTCCATACTCCCCCTACTCCTCATCTAGCCTTTTAGGGGTACAAACAATAGTAATTGGGGCCCAGTGTGGTTGTGTACGTGTGATATACATACACTTTTTTGGGATCATATTTTCTATTCCGCTATTTAATCAAAAACCTTTGGGGATCAGTTAAATTGGGGGATAGTCTGTGTCGGTACGTGTGAGAGAGATCCACCTTTCCAAGTTGTTGGGGTTCATCTCATACTTCTGAAGGTTTGAGGGTGCTGCCTGTTCCATACCCCCCCTACTCCTCATCTAGCCTTTTAGGGGTACAAACAATAGTAATTGGGGCCTAGTGTGGTTGTGTACATGCGAGATACATACACTTTTTTTGATCATATTTCCTATTCCGCTATTCAATAAAAACCTTTGAGGATCAATTGAATTGCGGGATAGTCTGTGTCGGTACGTGTGAGAGAGATCCACCTTTCCAAGTTGTTGGGGTTCATCTCATACTTCTGAAGGTTTGAGGGTGCTGCCTGTTCCATACCCCCCCTACTCCTCATCTAGCCTTTTAGGGGTACAAACAATAGTAATTGGGGCCCAGTGTGGTTGTGTACGTGTGATATACATACACTTTTTTTGGATCATATTTTCTATTCCGCTATTTAATTTAACTGGGCCTCCATGCGAGACCTGTGTGCCTTGTTGCGCTGTTTTGAGTACTCCACCAACATGGCCAGTGGCAATGACGCCGTTCTCAGCTTAACTATCCCACTTCTATGCCTCCTTGAAAAAACAATTCGGGCGATGATGGAAGAGGATGTGGCACAGGATGAGGAGGAGGAGGAGGATGAAGAGGTAACATTTCCAAGGCTTTCAGGGCAGTCATTCGCAAGGGGCTCCGAGGGTGGGTTCCTGCACACGCAAACGCCAGGGACGCAATTGTCCAGCAGGGGCACAGTTCTGGAGGATGAGGAGGATGAGGAGGAGGAGGAGCTGGAGGAGGAGATGGAACCATGTTCACAGCAGGGTGGCACCCAGGCCAGCTCATGGCCATCACTGGTGCGTGGCTGGGGGGATACAGAGGACACGGACGATACACCTCCCACAGAGGACAGCCTTTCGTTGCCTCTGGGCAGCCTGGCACACATGAGCGATTACATGCTGCAGTGTCTCCACAACGACCGCCGAGTTGCCCACATTCTAACTTGTGCTGATTACTGGGTGGCCACGCTGCTGGATCCCCGTTACAAGGACAACATACCGTCCTTAATTCACTCACTGGAGCGCGATCGCAAGATGCGCGAGTACAAGCGCACGCTGGTAGACGCCATGCTGCTGGCATTCCCATCTGACAGCGGGGCCACAGTGGAAGCACAAGGCAGAGGAGGAGGAGGAGGAGGTCGCCAACGCAACCAGGGCACCGCCAGCACCTCAGAAGGCAGGGTTAGCATGGCCGAAATGTGGAAAAGCTTTGTCAGCACGCCACAACAAACAGCAGCACCAGCAGCTCAGATGGAACGTCTTAGCAGGAGGCAGCATTTTACCAACATGGTGGAGCAGTATGTGTGCACACGCCTACATGTAGTGAATGACGGGTCTGCCCCCTTCAACTTCTGGGTCTCCAAATTGGGCACATGGCCTGAGCTTGCCCTTTACGCCTTGGAGGTGCTGGCGTGCCCTGCAGCCAGTGTATTATCTGAACGGGTATTTAGCACGGCTGGGGGCGTTATAACAGACAAGCGCAGCCGCCTGTCCAGAGACAATGTGGACAAGCTCACGTTCATTAAAATGAACCAGGCATGGATCCCACGGGACTTTTCCGTACCTTATGCAGAATAGCAATGGATACCGACCTTACCCACCCATTGTTCCATTTTTGCTCTTTCTCACTCTTTTGGGGTGTACCCTCATTTAAAATTTTTGAAAAGAAGCAGTGTTGGCTACCTCGTCCTCCTCCTCAGGGCCAGATTAATGTAGGGGCTATTGGAGCTGCAGCTCCAGGCCCCTACCTTTTATATAGGCCCCGGGTTGGCCATATTCACTGTTACCGCTCTTCTGTCACTTGTAAACACAGAAGTCTGGCTTCTATGCTCGCTTCCCCAGGCAGCACCCTCAGAACCTCCCCACACAGCGTGAAGGCCGGACAAGGAGGGACAGTTGGCGATGCATGGATGTGTTTATGGGCTTCAGAGACAGCATCCCATGTTGAATTAGGCATGCATGGCTGCACCCTTCCTCCTCTGGGTGCATGGCAAGGCACGGCCCTTAAGGCCCTTCAAAATCCTCAGCACCAAGCCCATGATGCTGTTAATCCGGCCCTGGTCCTCCTCCACCGCCGCTTCCACCTACACCGCCCATAGGTGTGCGCAGCCTATTGCATTAAGGTGTGCACCCCAAAGTTGAAATACACATGCATGTGTTTGCCAGCAGGGAGAGTAATGTATCGGGGCCATGTACCTGTAGGCAAGGAGAAATAGAGCAGAGCAGGTCCCAGGGAGATCTTTCCCATCTCCTCACTGGCAATGCTATGTGCCCTAGGTGATTAGGGTGTGCCCAGGCACACCCAGCACACCCTGTGCGCACGCCTATGTCACCGCCACATCCACCACCACCTCAACCTCCCTCCTACTCCATATGGGCCTCGTCCTTCAGAGATGAAGAAGAACATTGTTTTATTTTTCTGTTTTTTTTTGTTGTTTTAAGTTATTTCCCTATCCACATTTGTTTGCAGAGCACTTGCCATGCTCTTAATTACGTTTTGCTGCCATTTGCAGCACTCTAGCCCTTTCCTTTGGTGTTTTAGAGCCATTTTAGTGCCTTAAAGTTCGGGTCCCCATTGACTTCAATGGGGTTCGGTGTCCGGGAAAAGTTCGGTAAAAGTCCGGGACACGGACCCGGACTTTTTTTTAAAGTTCGGCCGAACCCGTCGAACACGGACATCTAGGTGTTCGCTCAACCCTAGTTACCAGTTAGAGTTAGGTTAGAGTTACAGAGGAAGTCTAGCGCTATATTGCTCTCACTCTAACGTTCACAGCGATACCTCACATGTGTATTGAAAACGCCGTTTACATATGCCTACGCATTATACGTAAGCATTCACTTCTGCACGCAAACATGGAGGAATGGGGCGCTTTACTTTTTTTGTTTTCCTATTTATTTAAATTTTTATTTTTACACTGTCCTTTTATTTATTTATTTATTTTTTTTTTTAAATCACTTTTTTCCTCTTAGTGCCAGTTCACACTATGGCGATCCGACTTCAGGGGGCGACCTGTGAAGTCGTGTGCACCGCGACTTCCGCGCGACTTGCACGGACTTCACATAATGGAAGTCAATGCAAGTCGCTCCAATGTAGTACAGGAACTATTTTCTAAGTCGGTTCCCGTAGCACAGAATGGACCGCGACTTGTCAGGCTGACAAGTCGCCTGACAAGTCGTGGTAGTGGGAACCAGGACTTACAAAGAATGTAATAATAGAAATAAGGATGACAGGTCCTCTTTATGGAGAGATCTGGGGTCAAAAAGACCTCACATCTCTCCTTTACCTTTAAAAGCAAAAGAAAAAAAAAAAAAACATTTTTAAACCTTTGCTTAAAAAAAAAAAAAACATTTACTTCCAGCCTGGACCGGAAGTGTTGTCATGACATCGCTCCTGTCCTTCAAGGCCAGAGAGGCAATCAGAGAGTATGTACTCTTTGATTGCCTATGGGGGCAGTCGGCCGCAGCGTCGGATCGTTTCATGGGCAAACCGGCTGAAATTGTAAGCTTGTGAAACACAGACGAGCAGTCATGTTGGAACAGGAAGGGACCATGCCCAAACTGTTCGCACAAAGTTGGGAGCATGAAATTGTCCAAAAAGTCTTGGTATGCTGAGGAATTTTTTTCACTGAAACTAGCTGAATACACACTATACAATTGTCTTTAGATTTTTTTCCTTTAGATTTACCAAAACCATATAATATGAGGTCACACCTAAACACTTTGTATGCAATCAGGCAGGCCCTTGCACTACATAGCTGATGGTAAATCTAAAGGAAATCAAACAACAAAAATTGTATAGTGTGTATCCAGCTTTAGGGTCCAAGCCCAACCCCTGAAAAACAACCCCACACCCTAATCCTCCTCCACCACATGATTTGGACCAGTACACAAAACAAGGTCCATAAAGACAAGGATGAGCGAGTTTGGGGTGAAGGAGGCCTGACCTCAACCCGATAGAACACCTTTGTGATGAATTAGAGTGTAGACTGCGAGCCAGGCCTTCTCATCCAACATCAGTGCCTGACCTCACAAACGTGCTTCTAGAAGAATGGTCAAACATTCCCATAGACACACTCCTGAACCATGTGGACAGCCTTCCCAGAAGAGTTGAAGCTGTTATAGCTGCAAAGGGTGGGCAAACTCCAGTGGCGGCTGGTGCTCCATTGGTCGGGGAGGGGGGGGGGCGTCAGACGGACCTGGCCACTGACCCCCCCATTACTCCAGAGTCCAGCCCCCCCTGGGCACCAGTTCACTAACCTTGACTGACAGGCGGCGACGGCTTCCCCCTCAGTCTCTTCCATGTCCCCTCTTGATAGCCGTCTCCTCCCTCCTCCTCCGCCAACAGGATGCCTTCTCCTTTGGGCAATTGAGAAACAGGTCTCAGGACCCGCTTCCTGATTGGCCGGGAGGAGAATCAGTGTGGCAATAGCAAATAGTAATTCGCTATTGTCGCACAACTGGTTGGGCTCAGGGCCCAGTGCTCTGCGCCCTGAGCCCACCCTTTTTTTGAAGCCCGTTAGAGCCTCTAATTAGAAACCCTCATTGGAATCCATGCATCCGGCACCCTGCATGTAGATTAGGGGGCCAGACGCATGGATAGGGGGGGCCCCTAATGGATGGGACGCCACTGGCCCACTCAATATTGAACCCTATGGACTAAGACTGGGAGTCCAATAAAAATCATGTGCGTGTAAAGGCAGGCGTCCCAATACTTTAGACCAGGGATCCTCAAACTATGGCCCTCCAGCTGCTGCGGAACTCCACATCTCATGAGGCATTGTAAAACTCTGATATTCACAGACATGACTAGGCATGATGGGAATTGTAGTTCCTGAACAACTGGAGGGCCATAGTTTGAAGACCCCTGCTTTAGCCACTTTACCGCTGCTCACTAGAGCTCTACTGCGGCAAAGTGGCTCTTGTAGGTCTGGCGACGTAGACCTACGTTGGCAGACACTCCCCCATCTCGGCTGCGCGCGCGCGCCCCCGGACGCTCGCTCCCGCTGTATTCAGTTACAGCGGGAGTCGGGCCAGGGGAGGAGCGGTGGCGATCACCGCTGCTCTTCCCCGATCGTCGGGGAATCGAGTCTGGAGATCCGCCCGCTTGTGTAAACAAGCGGGCGGATCTCCTAAGTGACAGGCAGGGTCAGATTGCAGGGTTCAGCATAGCTCAACCCTGGATCTGTCCTTGTGTCACTCAGTCACCTCCCCCCACACACGTCAGTAAGCACCAGGCATACATTAACCCCTCCCTCTCCAATAAAATTAACCCCTTCCCTGCCAGTGTCATTTTTAAAGTAACAGTGCATATACAGTATATAGCACTGATTACTGCAGTAATGTCACTGGTACCCCAAAAAGTGTCAAAAATGTCAGTCAAGGGTCCGATCTGTCCGCCGCAATGTCGCAGTCCCGCAAAAAAAAAATCGCAGATCACCGCCATTACTCGTTAAAAAAAAAAAAACACCAAAAATGACAGAAATCTTTCCCTTAGTAAACGCAATAACTTTTGCGCAAACCAATCAAAACACGCTTATTGCGATTTTTTTTTTTACCAAAAATATGTAGCAGAAAACAAATTGGCCTAAAATGATAAAATATTTTGATTTTTACATTTGGGGGGGGGGGGGGGGGATTTCATATAAAAAAATAATTGTTATTTTTTCAAAATTGACGCTTTTTTTTTGTTTATAGCGCAAAAAGTAAAAATCGCACAGGTGATCAAATACCACCAAAAGAAATCTCTGTTTGTGGGGAAAAAAAGGACGTAAATTTGTTTGGGTACGGCGTTGCATGACCGCACAATTGTCCATTAAAGTCGCACAGTGCCGAATCGCAAAAAGTGGCCCAGACGTAAGACAGCAAAATCCTCCGGTGGTAAAGTGGTTAGACCAGAGATCCTCAAACTACGGCCCTCCAGCTGTTGCAGAACTACACATCCCATGAGGCATTGTAAAACTCTGACATTTACAGACATGACAAGGCATTATGGGAATTGTAGTTCCTGAACAACTGGAGGGCCGTAGTTTGAAGACCCCTGGGTTAGACAATATGGTGTATATACGTATTGTGGTCAGTAAGTGGTTAACGACACCCCAAAATTGGTTCACAAAACTCAGTATCGGATCTCATAGGAGTGATCACCCATGCAAACTGATTCCGGTACGGCAAAACAAAGGGTCCTGCACCGTTTTGGTTCGATTTGAGACATACAAAATGAATGGGCTCAAATTGCACCGCTGCAGAATCGCATGTGATTTGAACAGGAATGCGGAGCGCCGCACAACGGTGAACTGGGCCCTAATCAGCTTCTACCCAAATGGACTCTAGTATCTTTCTGCATGTTTGTGTGGAACAGATTTTAGAGTGTAAGCTCCTTGCTGAGCAGAGATTGATACAAATGATGAATGGTTCAGAATTCTCAGGGCTGTGTAAACTAATAAGATGCATAAATAAAGAAAAGAAAAAGTTAAACAATTCTATCAGTAAAATACTGCTTTGCTCGGAAGCCTTTTATGATGCTGTCAGTACCTGCGTTTTAGACATTCCCCCGACATTCATCAAATATATTTTATAATATTGTCTTATGACATTTTATGTACTGCCGCCTCTATTAAAAAAATATCTATTGCAAATGCAGGTCTCCCTCAGTGACTGTTTTCTGCGGTCCCCGAAAAATGACTCATTGCTGTTTCGCTGCTAATAAAAAGCTTTTTACGGGGACCCATTAATATGTTTTTTTTTTTCTTCCATCCATGCGCTTTGAAAATCAATGTTGCCTCTCTCAGTAAACCCCATAAATTGCCGAATACGCGGGGGCCATTCAGCGCCATCATTTAATGTATATCTTCATGAGGCTCTCCAAGCGCTCTTCAAAGTCATTGCTCAATACCTTAATTCAAATCCATTTTCCCTGCTGTAGGCTTCGCTCCAAAGGTTCTGAGGCTGAATTCTCTTTCGGAATTAAGGGCCGGCTCAGGATTCTCACACTAATGGCTCCCTTAATGTTTGCTGTTCCATTTTGTTTACTGCCTCTTAAACAAAAAAAAAAAAAAAAAAGAAAAGAAATGGCTCAGCGTGAGTTCATGTCAAAGTAAGGTCATTCCTTTGAAGTAGTTGAAATTTTTGAACAAAAAATAGTGCATAATGTATATAAACTCCATACATGACCAAAGTTTCCATATTTTGTTAAAGTGGACCTTCACCCTCCCGAGGAAGATCCCACCTCTCTAAACACTAGAAACGCCCTTGATGGAAGAGAGGAATTGGGCTTTTTTTTTTTGGCCTCATGCACACGGGACGTTATAACAGCAGCTGTTTTGGCATGTTCTCCTATGTCTCCCCAGCATGTTCTCCTATGTCTCCCCAGCATGTTCTCCTATGTCTCCCCCGGCATGTTCTCCTATGTCTCCCCAGCATGTTCTCCTATGTCTCCCTGGCATGTTCTCCTATGTCTCCCCGGCATGTTCTCCTATGTCTCCCCAGCATGTTCTCCTATGTCTCCCTGGCATGTTCTCCTATGTCTCCCCGGCATGTTCTCCTATGTCTCCCCGGCATGTTCTCCTATGTCTCCCCGGCATGTTCTCCTATGTCTCCCCAGCATGTTCTCCTATGTCTCCCCGGCATGTTCTCCTATGTCTCCCCAGCATGTTCTCCTATGTCTCCCCAGCATGTTCTCCTATGTCTCCCCAGCATGTTCTCCTATGTCTCCCCAGCATGTTCTCCTATGTCTCCCCAGCATGTTCTCCTATGTCTCCCCAGCATGTTCTCCTATGTCTCCCCAGCATGTTCTCCTATGTCTCCCCCGGCATGTTCTCCTATGTCTCCCCAGCATGTTCTCCTATGTCTCCCCCGGCATGTTCTCCTATGTCTCCCCAGCATGTTCTCCTATGTCTCCCCAGCATGTTCTCCTATGTCTCCCCAGCATGTTCTCCTATGTCTCCCCAGCATGTTCTCCTATGTCTCCCCCGGCATGTTCTCCTATGTCTCCCCAGCATGTTCTCCTATGTCTCCCTGGCATGTTCTCCTATGTCTCCCCGGCATGTTCTCCTATGTCTCCCCAGCATGTTCTCCTATGTCTCCCTGGCATGTTCTCCTATGTCTCCCCGGCATGTTCTCCTATGTCTCCCCGGCATGTTCTCCTATGTCTCCCCAGCATGTTCTCCTATGTCTCCCCGGCATGTTCTCCTATGTCTCCCCAGCATGTTCTCCTATGTCTCCCCAGCATGTTCTCCTATGTCTCCCCAGCATGTTCTCCTATGTCTCCCCAGCATGTTCTCCTATGTCTCCCCAGCATGTTCTCCTATGTCTCCCCCGGCATGTTCTCCTATGTCTCCCCAGCATGTTCTCCTATGTCTCCCCCGGCATGTTCTCCTATGTCTCCCCAGCATGTTCTCCTATGTCTCCCCAGCATGTTCTCCTATGTCTCCCCAGCATGTTCTCCTATGTCTCCCCCGGCATGTTCTCCTATGTCTCCCCCGGCATGTTCTCCTATGTCTCCCCCGGCATGTTCTCCTATGTCTCCCCAGCATGTTCTCCTATGTCTCCCCCGGCATGTTCTCCTATGTCTCCCCAGCATGTTCTCCTATGTCTCCCCGGCATGTTCTCCTATGTCTCCCCGGCATGTTCTCCTATGACTACCCAGCATGTTCTCCTATGTCTCCCCAGTATGTTCACCTATGTCTCCCCCGGCATGTTCTCCTATGTCTCCCCAGCATGTTCTCCTATGTCTCCCCAGCATGTTCTCCTATGTCTCCCTCAGCATGTTCTCCTATGTCTCCTCAGCATGTTCTCCTATGTCTCCCCTGGCATGTTCTCCTATGTCTCCCCCGGCATGTTCTCCTATGTCTCCCCCGGCATGTTCTCCTATGTCTCCCCAGCATGTTCTCCTATGTCTCCCCCAGCATGTTCTCCTATGTCTCCCCCAGCATGTTCTCCTATGTCTCCCCCAGCATGTTCTCCTATGTCTCCCCGGCATGCTCTCCTATGTCTCCCCCAGCATGTTCTCCTATGTCTCCCCCAGCATGTTCTCCTATGTCTCCCCCAGCATGTTCTCCTATGTCTCCCCGGCATGCTCTCCTATGTCTCCCCCAGCATGTTCTCCTATGTCTCCCCGGCATGTTCTCCTATGTCTCCCCGGCATGTTCTCCTATGTCTCCCCGGCATGTTCTCCTATGTCTCCCCGGCATGTTCTCCTATGTCCCCCCGGCATGTTCTCCCATGTCTCCCCGGCATGTTCTCCTAGGTCTCCCCGGCATGTTCTCCTATGTCTATCCGGCATGTTCTCCTATGTCTCCCCAGCATGTTCTCCTATGTCTCCATGCACACACAGGCTGCTATCAGCAGTTTTTGGCAGGGGCGTTTTTTTGGCTGTGAAAAAAATGAAAACAAGTTTGTTTTGAGGTGCGTTTTCAGCTGTAAAAACGCTCTAACATCAATAAACGCTGATAAACGCCAAAAAACACTGGCGTTTTTTTGAAGTTTTTTATTCCATTGCTTTTTTAAAGCCTGGGTTCTGTTGTGAACCTGGGAGTTGTTGTTCATGGAACATAGTTCCATGTTGACGTGGCAATTTTCTGCACTATTTTCGGCGACCTCAGGTCGATTTCAATAGACATCTGTGCATGAACCCGTACAGATGTTTGTCAAATCACCCCCAAAGTCACACTGACAGGCGAGTTTGAAATCGTGCGCATTCAGCTGAATGATTTCAAACCTGCCCTCAGTGTGAACTGGTGCCATTGCCAGCAATAAGCTCCGATTTGACATGCGATTCAACATAAAAAATTGCATGCCATATCAGCACAATATCAACAGGGGCTTAATGTGCCATGAATAATACCCGAAAGATTGCAAAATGCAGTGCTCTTGCCAGAATCGCATTGAATCACATAGGTGGAGAAAAAAAGGTTTCCTACAACATTTTGGTACAAATGTGATCCAATTTGAGCCATACAAAATGTATCAAATCGCATCGCACAGACATCACATGTGATGTGCACAGGAATGCGGTACGTTTTTGGTGCAAATCACATGCGGTGTTCAGCATGCACCAGTATGACCCCAGGCTATGTTCCATCAACGACACCTCCAAACCCAACAAAAAGCAATGGAATAAACGTCAAAAAACGGCAGTTAGCAGTATTTTTTTTTTTGCGTTTATCAGCGTTTATTGACATTAGAGCATTTTTAGGTCACTCAGAACCCATTCGTTTTTCTGTTTTTTTTACAGCCAGAAAACGCCCCTGCCAGAAACTACTGATAACAGCCCGTGTGTGCATTGAGACATAGGAGAACATGCTGGAGAGACATAGGAGAACATGCCGGGGAGACATAGGAGAACATGCCGGGGAGACATAGGAGAACATGCCGGGGAGACATAGGAGAACATGCTGGGGAGACATAGGAGAACATGTCATTGACAGACGCAGCTCCATCTATAGGGTTTTGCTCCTCCTATCAGGAATAGGCACTAGGCAGGAAAAAAGCTTAACTACACCTATGGGGGCTGTCCCTGCAGGCATAACCCCACACACCCTGCTATTATCAAGCAGTTTGTTTTTGCCTAGTTTAAGGAATAGGACTTAGTTGTGTTGGCAATAGCTGTATTTGCATCTTCGGATGCTTCCTTTGGCCGCAAGGTTTTGCTGGCTGCTGTTTAAAGAGAACAATTTTTTTTTTGTTTCTCTTTGAAGGTGTATTGTGTTTTCAGGGTAACCTCCATGTTACCTGGTTGGCTAAGTTTAGCCTTTGGGGAGTTACGTTTCAGTTTGCGTTGTCTTCCCACCCCTCATGAATATACTACCTTGGGACATCCCTATAGTTTCTGACTAGATGGAGCTGCGTCTGTCGATGAACGATAGAGAAAACTGGATTTTTGTAAGAACTTACCGTAAAATCCTTTTCTCTGAAGTTCATCGACAGACGCAGCTCCCACCCCTCTAATTCTGAGTGAATGGGGTTTTTACTATTCTAAACATTATTTGCAACTAAACTGCTTGCCGATAGCAGGGTGTGTGGGGCTATGCATGCAGAGACAGCCCCCATAGGTGTGGTTAAGCTTTTTTCCTGCCTAGTGCCTATTCCTGATAGGAGGAGCATAACCCTATAGTCTCTGACTAGATGGAGCTGCGTCTGTCGATGAACTTCAGAGAAAAGGATTTTACAGTAAGTTCTTACAAAAATCCATTTTTTTTTTACAGGGTCCTTTAAAAATGAATAACTCTTTATTGGATATGGATGATTATATTTGGAAAATGAGGCTTTTGCAACACAGACTAATGCAGTCAGCTTGTTCTATTTTATGTTATTTTTTTTACACATGTTGCTTTCTTACTGCAGTATTTGTGATTGGGAACATACCTTGGCAGAATATTTCTCTCTGGGCTGGCAGTGGTGAAGAGATATCTCTGAAAGTTTCTATTAGTCATCACTATCCATAATTACTTTCCCCATTTCCCTCGCCTGCCGGCCATATATTTCCAGTGTTTGTCACCCTTCCGTGAAGCGCCCAGCACGGCGCACTGAGTGCCTTGGCTCCCTCCGCTCCTCTGCAGAACATATATCTCACTCCAGCCTGACCTGGCAGCCCTATATATTCCAGCTCTGACTTGGCAGACGAGCCACCAAAGATTAAAAAGGAGGAACGCATTAGTGTCATTATTTGAATCCTCCTGTTGGGTTTCAGAACTGTTTCCTCAGGCTTCTTCATACTTGTTTTAATCTAAACTAGTAGAAACAAAAAAAGACTCAAAGATGAAAACAAAAATTGTTTCCACATTTTTTGGAGAAATTGATGTGGGCTGGTGACATGGTTCAAACAAGCACCAACATTCCTGGATAGAGAATATGTACAGGGTAGTTTTTTGTGGAATTTTAACGGTGCCAAAAACAAATAGAACAAAAGAAATTTAGATAAAATAAACAAATGTTATAAATCAGTGCTTTAAGTGGGCCAAAAGAGGTGCCGGTACTCTATTCTAGCCTATAAATTTTGTCGCCCTCACCCCATATCAGGGTCCCCATAGAGCACCCCCCCTGGCCTGGGACTCCGGAGCAGGGGGACTCACTGGTGGTGACTGGTCTTGCTCTGGAGTGGGAAATATTCTTGGGCAATTGAGGGCGCAGATGTCCAAAATGAGCGTAGTACTGGTACGCTAAGGTGCACAGAGAGGTGGCGGTATGCTCAAGAGCCATATTTGGAAGTTAGCGGTACTGAGTACCAGTGCATACCGGCCCACTTAAAGCACTGTTATAAATATATCATTTTAACTTTGTCTATGTTAAAAAAATAACATTAAAAGTTAATCACAGTCCAAAAAGCCAGTATTCCCAGAAGATAAGACCAGAAGATCAGGCAAGGGGATAAGGGTGACTGAAAAGGTAGATGAACATACTTCACACCCCAGGTGATACAGAGATCTCCTTACCAGAATGATAAGACCACCAAATTATAAGCGGTCAAACAGACGTCTCATCCCACTCAGGGTAAAAAACACTGGTTATGGACTCCAAAACAATATCCAAGACACAAACATTAAGATCCCCAGATGCTCCAGGTCACCAGAAGCAGGACAATCATCAATCGTGTGTAAAAGAGAAAGGAAAGCTGCAATAGTGCATTAAAAGATTAGATTTATTAATCACACACTTAAACCATTACACTCACGATTTCACAGATGTCATAGAGCATTCCGATATGTACACTGGGGCACCGCCGTGGCCAACCCCCGGAAGACGTCATCTCTGACGAAACTACTAGGGCGTGGTCAGCGGCGGTGACGACATCACGCCCCCTGGCTTGCGATTGGAGGACGTCCTATTCCCCTCCTGTAAGCCAGGCTTGTGCTGAACAGGAGCCCACACAAATTGGGGGGGATTTATTGAATGGTCACTATTCAAAAGACAAAATGTGCCATAATAAGATAGAGCAGTACAATATAGTCATAAGAGAGACAAAAACAGACAGAAGGACATTTGGGAATACAGAATCATTTTACCAAAGTCCTTAACTACTTGAAGACCAGGCCTTTTCTGGCACTTTTTGTTTAAAATTGTTGTTTTGCTGAAAATTATTTTTTTTGCTAGAAAATTACTTTGAACCCCCTAATATATATATATATATATATATATATTTATTTTTTTTATTTTTTTTTATATATATATATATATATATATATATATATATATTTTTTTTTTTTTTTAAGCAGAGGCACTAGAGAATAAATTGGTGAGTTTTGTCATTTTTAATGTCACGCGGAATTTGCGCAGTAGTTTTTCAAACTCAATTTTTGGGGAAAAATACACAGTTTAAAATTTAAATGTAAAAAACACACAATACATGTGGGAGTTATACATTACCTTACATATTCAAAAAGTGGAAGATTTACACAGAAATATAATTTTTTATTTACATATTTTTTCTTTAAAGAAGAACCCCCTCCTCCTTTGATGATCTTTTTTACAAACTAGTGTATACACACTGATACAGTGCATCCGGAAAGTATTCACAGCACTTTACTTTTTCCACATTTTGTTATGTTACAGCCTTATTCCAAAATGGATTCAATTCATTATTTTCCTTAAAAAAATTACAAACAATACTCCATAATGACAATGTGAAAGAAGTTAATTTGAACTGTTTGCAAATTTAAAAAAAAAAAAAAATCACATGTGCTCAGCATAAATGAGTACACCCCTTTTAAAAAGTAAGATTTTAATCAATCTCTCAGTGAACACAAAAACAATTTCCAAAATTTAGACAAAACTGAGTTTCATAGAACATTTGTTTAGCTCATTAAATGAAAGTACAAATAATAATTTAACCACTTCAATACAGGGCACTTTCACCCACACTTCCCTCTCACTTCACACTTCCTGCCCAGGCCAATTTATAGCTTTTAGCGCTGTTGCATTTTGAATGACAATTGTGCGGTCATGTACCTAAACCAAATCTATGTAATTTTTCCCACAAATAGAGCTTTCTTTTGGTGGTATTTGATAACCGCAAGGTTTTTTCTTTTTTGCAAAACAAATAATAAAAGACCAAAAAGTTTGAAAAAAAAAAAAAAAGTTTTTTGTTTATGTTATACAATTTTGTAAATAGATACGTTTTTTCTGCACTGATGAGCACTGATGAGGCCGCACTGACAGGCACTGATGAGGTGGCACTGATGGGGTGGCACTAATATGCGGCACTGATAGGCAGCACTGATTGGCACTGATATGTGGCACTGATAGGTAGCACTGACATGCAGCATTGGTGGGCACTGATAGGCGGCACTGCTGGGCACTGATAGGCGGCATTGATGGGCACTGATAGGCAGCACTGATGGGCACTAATGGGTGGCACTGATGGGCACTGTTAGGCGGCACTGGTGGGCAATAATAGGCACTGGTGGGCGGCACTGATAGATGGCAATGATGGGCACTGGTGGGCAGCACTGATGGGGATGGCACTGGCGAGCAGCACTGATGGGGAGGGCATTGGTGGGCTCCCTGAGCCCTGATTGCCATCCCTGGTGGCCATGGTGGGCATCCCTGGGGTCATGAGTGGGCATCCCTGGGGTCATGGGTGGCCATCCCTGGTGGTTCTAGTGGCACCCCCCCAAGGGTCTGCACTGGTAATCAATGCTCTGATTACCAGTGCAGACCCACCCTGTCAGGAGAGCCAGCAGACCCCCCCGTGTCAGGCACAAACTAAGGAAAGCCGATCAATGGCTCTTCCTGTGTACTATGTGACCAGCTGTGATTGGACACAGCTGGTCACATGGTAAAGAGCCTACGTCAGTAGGCTCTTTACCGAGATTGGAGATGCGGTGTGTCCGAGTGACGTCCGGTCAGGATAATGCAACCACCTTCCCGCAGTCATTTGCCTATAGGGTGGGCGGGAAGTGGTTAACTTAGATTACAAAATCCTCAGTTTTACTCAAATTAATTGATGCAAAAATGAATACACACCACAACACAAACTACTACATGTAGTATTTTGTATGACCTCCATGATTTGTAAGGACAGCACCAAGTCTTCTAGGCATGGAATGAACAGGTTTTCAATTTTTCAAGAAGAACCTCTTTTAGAGCCTGAATGCTGGATGGAGAGTGATACTCAACTTGTCTCTTCAGGTTCATAGGTTCTTCAGGTTCACCTTCACAGATGTTCGATTGGGTTCAGATCAGGAGACATACTTGGCCAATGAACCACTTTCACCCTGTTCTTCTTTGGAAATGCAACAGTGGCCTTAGATGTGTGTTTTGGATCATTGTCATGTTGAAAGTGCACGACGACCAAGGGAACGGAGTGATGGTAGCATCTTCTCTTTCAATATAGAGCAGTACATCTGTGAATTCATGATACCATCAATGAAATGCAGCTCCCCAACACTAGCAGCACTCATGCAGCCCCTCAGAAGGACACTGCCACCACCATGTTTCACTGTAGGCACAATGCATTTTTCTTTGTACTCCTCACCTTTGTGACGCCATACAGTTTTGAAGCCATCAGTTCCAAAAACATTTATCTTGGTCTCATCACACATCAGTACAGAGACCCATTAGTCTAGTAGTAGGCTTTCTACTTCTTTTGCTAACTGCAGTGTACTTTCATGGCAATTTTCTTCAACCCTTCTCATCAGAAGACGCTCCTGTTGAGGTGTTAAGTTCCATGGACGACCTGGACGTCTCTGTGAGATGGTTGAAGTTCCATCTTTGTTACATTTTGTATCATTTTTGCTCAGTATTCTGATTGATAAGTAAAGCTTTGCTGATCTTCTTGTAGCTTTCACCTTTCTTGTGTAAAGGAATTATTTTCTTTCTCAGGCCTTGTGACATTTCTCTTCCATGTGGCGCCATTGCTGACAGCATTAAATGGGAGGGGTTTTCTTTGTTAAGTAACGCCCTTTTATAATCACCTGTCTGCTGGAAACTGGTTTAAAGAATAATTAAACTCACCTGTAGCTGAATTCTTGTTAATTAGCATTTTTTTGTCTAAAACTTAGCTTTCATTGGGGTGCATTCATTTTTGCAGCATGGTCTTGAATGAATTTGTTAGGAAAAATACTTTTTTTATGTGTGCAAATTTAACAAATCTTGCTTGCAATCAATGGCCTGCATTTGTGGGAGTATTTTGTAGTATAGTGTCCCATAGAAAATGTTGATTTTGAAAGGAAAGTAAAGGTTTTCTGACAAATCTGTTGGGGTGTAGTCATGCTGAGCACTATATATAAGTATTTACAGCCTTTGCCATGACACTCAAAATTGAGCTCAGGTGCATTGTGTTTGTACTGATCATCCTTGAGATGTTTCTAAAACTTGATTGGAGTCCAGCTGTGGTAAATTCAGTTTATTGGACATGATTTGGAAAGACTCACACCTCTCTAATAAGGTCCTACAGTTAACAGTGCATGCAAGAGCACAAAACAAGCCACAAAGTCCAAGGAATTGTCTATAGACCTCCGAGACAGGCTTGTATCAAGGCACAGATCTGGGGAAGGGTATAGAACAATTTTCTGCAACATTGATGGCCCCAATGTGCACGGTGGCCTCCATCATCTGTAAATGCAAGAAGTTTGGAACCACCAGGACTCTTCCCAAAGCGGGCTGCCCTGGCCAAATTGAGCGATCGGGGGAAAAGGGCCTTACTCAGGGAGGTGATCAAGAACCGATGGTCACTCTGACAGGGCTCCAGCCTTTCTCTGTGGAGAGAGGAGAACCTTCTAGAAGAAAAACCATCTCTGCAGCACTCCACCAATCAGGCCTGTATGGTAGAGTGGCCAGACATAAGCCACTTCTCAGTAAAAGGCACATGATTGTCCACCTGGAGTTTGCCAAAACACACCTGAAGGACTCTCAGACCATGAAAAATAAAATTCTCTGGTCTGATGAAACAAAGTTTGAATTCTTTGCTCTGAATGGCAAGCTTGATATCTGGAAGAAAACCAGGCACTGCTCATCACCTGGCCAATACCATATCTACAGTGAAGCATGATGGTGGCAGCATCATGCTGTGGATATGTTTTTCAGCGGCAGGAACTTGAAGACTAGTCAGGATCGAGGGAAAGATTAATGCAGCAATGTACAGAGACATCCCTGATGAAATCCTGCTCCAGAAAGCTCTGGACCTCAAACTGGGGTAAAGGTTTATCTTCCAACAAGACAAAGACCCTGAGCACACAGCAAAGATAACAAAGGAGCGGCTACAGGACAGCTCGCTGAGTGGCCCAGCCAGAGCCTAAACTTGAACCGATTGAACTTCTCTGGAGAGATTTGAAAATGGCTGTGCACCGACACTCCCCATTCAACCTGATGGACCTTGAGAGGTCCTGAAAAGAAGAATGGGAGAAACTGCCCAAAAATAGGTGTGCCAAGCTTGTAGCATCATACTCAAAAAGACTTGAGGCTGTAATTGGTACCAAAGGTACTTCAACAAAGTATTGAGCATAGGATTTTGTTCAATTTGTTTACTGTATTTGTAATACATTTGCAAAGATTTCAATGCATCCCCTTTGGGTTGGATCAGTCAGGGTGAACTTGGCTCCCTGTTGCAGATGCTGTCAGCATCCTGGAGTTTTCTGTCCACTACAGGCGGTCTCCGGGTTACAAACATCTGACTTACAAATGACTCCTACTTACAAACGGAGGGAGACAACCAAGGGTGTAGGAACCCACACAAATCTGGGGGGGACAGCATTTTTACTAGCCAGGTATATGCTTTTCCATGTCCCCATCAATGCAGAGTTCAGCATGCGAGGCCCTTTCAATGCAGAGCGGCACAGCATTGTCCCCAATTACTGCAGAGCACCACAGCATTGTCCCCAATCACTGCAGAGCGCCACGCATTGTCCCCAATCACTGCAGAGTGCCCACAGCATTGTACCCCAATGATTGCAGAGTGCCCACAGCATTGTACCCCAAGGATTGCAGAGTGTCCAAAGCATTGTACCCCAATGATTGCAAAGTGCCACAGCATTGTACCCCAATGATTGCAGAGTGCCCACAGCATTGTACCCCAATGATTGCAGAGTGCCCACAGCATCGTACCCCAATGATTGCAGAGTGCCCACAGCATTGTACCCCAATGATTGCAGAGTGCCCACAGCATTGTACCCCAATGATTGCAGAGTGCCACAGTCAGCATTGTACCCCAATGATTGCAGAGTGCCACAGCATTGTGCCCCAATCAATGCAGAGACCAGCGTGCGTGCTCCCTTCAACCCAATGCACTTACCTGGCGGCGGCGGCGGCTCGGCTATCGGCGGCGGCGGGAAGGTGAGCGGCTTCTCCCTTCGTCCTCTTCTGTGGCGGGAACTGGCGGGCGGCCTCTCCTCTTCTCTGCGGCGGGAACCGGCGGGAAGGTGAGCGGCGGTGAGCGGCGGTGACGGTGAGTGACTGACGCACGCACCGGCACCGCCCCCATTGCGACGTCAGCGATCGGATGTCCTGGATGATGATTGGTCCAGGCTGGAGACTGGACCAATCACAGCCAGGACATCACGAAGGTGGGGGTGGCCACGCGCTCTTTCCTGCGCCCAGGTTACGCCCCCAGAAGGCAGCCAATCGGCGCCTTTCTGGGTCGTAAACCCCACTAAACTGGGGGGGGGGTTTCACCATACCTGTCCCCCCGCATTATTTCCTGGGGGGGATGTGTCCCCCCCGTCCCCCCCGGTTCCTACGCCCATGGAGACAACAGGAGGTGAGGAGAAATCTCCCCCTAGGAAGGGAAATTCACTCCTGGAAGAGTGCTAATGGGAAAAAGGTGTCTCCACTGAAGCTTTATCACTAATCCTTGTTTCCACAACAACCCAAAATTTTCAAAATACAGTTGTCATAGGGACAGAAAGTGAGGTGTAATCTTCTGAACAGGGGTACAGACAGCAACAGGTAACCCTTCCCTATGCTATAAAAAAATGTAAAAATTATTCTTTTGGCTGGAGCTAGACTTAAAAAATTGACCTGTTCCAACTTAAAAACAAATTCGACTTAAGAACAAACCTACAGACCCTATCTTGTTTGTAACCCGGGGACTGCCTCTATCTGCTGCTAAGTTGTAAGTGGCGCAGAATGGGTGAGCTTCCCACCGGCCCGGTTTGTAATGTTAATTTTGCTGTTACAATACAGCATTCTTTGCAAAACGGGACTCTGAGTGTTTACTGCCTGCCACACCATGCTACACCTACTCAACAGACGGAGCAAAAAAGGGAAATTACAGCAGCCTCAATGCACAGGGAATGTTAGATGGGATAGCAGGTGGAATGGCATAGGTCAACTTGCAGAATACAATGAGAGTAAAAATGTGGAAAGCGGTAAAGATTTTTCTGGTGCATTTTAGGTCATTCTGATATCAACCTCACTACATATTAGTCACTAAACCTGGAATGAACATGCAGGATAGGGGTTTATTTTATCACAGACATTTATATAGTGCCAACAATTTCCACCGCACTTTAGAAACATCAGTCCTCGACCTTAAAGGACTTGCAGTCTAAGGTCCTTATCTCACATGCATACACATACTAAGGCTAATTGGACAGGAGCCAGTGAGCTTACTAGCTTGTCTTTAGAGGGTAGGAAGAAACTGGAGCACCCCGGAGGAAAATCACACAAGCCCAGAGAGAACAGGATTCCAAAAAGGGATCCCTCAGTGCTGCAAGGCAGAAGGGCTAACCACTACCCCACTGTTCAGGCTTTACTGCCTGAAGCCTGGATCTTGAACCTGTAAAAAGCCATGCAAGAATTGGAAGCTTCCATTATATTATCTCCTGTGACAGTGTGAGACCCGGCCACTGGGAAAATGTGGGAGAAAATGGCACAGGATTCACATTAGGGCTTAATGCAAGGTTCCAGACTATCATTTCTAAGTAGAGAAAGCTATGTTTTTGTCTCTCTCTGAATGCTATAAACCTTGATTGTGCCCTGGAGCTTGAAGGTTCCAAAGTGTCTTGGATGGGACGGAACTTTTAATCATGTGTCCGAATTTTTTGCCTGCAGCCTGTGTGAGTACACAGGTGTGCAGGGTCATTATATACTCAAGCCTAAGGCCCCTTTCACACATATGGTCCGTTTGTCCGTTTTCCATCCATCCGTTGACGGATGAAAAACGGACATCAGTGCATCTCTATGTAAAAACGGATGACAACTGATGATCATCCGTTAACATCAGTTTTCATCCACTTCCGTCAATGTCAGTTTTTTGGAACGCATGAATGCCCTATTTTTCATCCATCAAAAAAAACGGATCAGATGAAAAACGGATATAAACGGACAAACGGTCTGTTTTTCATCCATTTTGCATTGGTAGTGGATGTAAAATAAACAGATGAAAAAACGTTTGAAAAAACGGATGAAAAACAGATGAAAAAAACGGATGAAAAAGTGATACATTTTGACGTGACTGAACTGATGAACTGAACGGACCGTATGTGTGAAAGGGGCCTAAAGGATAGCTCAGGGCTCCCAGTATGGAGACTGGAGGTCTCACCCAGGGGTCAGAGGGGCCCCCGATAGGAGTCAAGAGACAGGGGGTCTCAACCAGGGGTCAGAGGTGCCCCAAGCCAGTAGCTCAGAGACAGCAGGTCTCACCCAGGGGTCAGAGGCTCCCCCAGCCAGGAGTCAAGAGACAGGAGTTCTCAACCAGAGGTCAGTTGGGCTTCTATCAGGGTGTAAGGAGAACCCCTATCCAAAGGCCAGGAGTGGGACGTGCAGCAGGGTGCTGTGTCTAAAGGCTAAGCGAGCCACCTTGACCAGGATAGCTGAGCAACACAGTCAGAGGGTCTGGTAAGAAGAGCAGCCAACAATGGAGCCAGGCGTCTCTGTATTTTCAGTTGACTTTTCATGCTGATGGGGTAAACCCCTGTGTGCAGTGGTGTATTTTGGTTTTGTGCTGCCCTAGGCAAGACTAAAATTGGGCGTCCCACCCCTTCCCCACCTATGTAACTTTGCCCTACTCCTTTTTTAATGGATGTGGCTCCCTCCAAAATTGAAGAACTACAAGTCCCAGCATGAACCCCTGAGATCTCACGAAAGAGGCGGTGGGTGAGGGAGAGAGAGAGGGGGGGGGGTGAGGTGGGAGGAGAGAGAGAGAGGGGGGGTTGAGAGAGAGAGGGGGGGATGAGAGAGCGAGAACAGGGGATGAGAGAGAGAGACAGAGAGAGGGGGGATGAGAGAAAGGAGAGGTGAGAGAGAGGGGGGGTGAGAGAGGAGGGGTGAGAGAGAGGGGGGGGGGGTGAGAGAGAGAGAGGGGCGGTGAGAGAGAGGGGGGATGGAGAGAGAGAGGGGGGTGAGAGAGAGAGGGACGGTGAGAGAGAGGGGGGATGAGAGTGAGAGAGAGGGGGTGAGAGAGAGGGTGGAATGAGAGAGGCGGCTCTAGCAACCAGTGGCAAATAGAGTCTCAGGTGGAGGGGGGGGCGGCTTCTTTGCTGCCCCCCTGCAAAGTGCCGCTCTAAGCCTTATTGGCCTAGGCCAAAATACAGCACTGCCTGTGTGGGCAACTGATTTCTAGGTGAACTGTTCCATTCTGTTTAATGAAAGTGGGCTGCCACACCCTAAAATGGAGTCTGGCTCGGTAAAACTCATTGTAAAATGCATTTGCCACATAAGCATAATCGCCCCATGCATAGACCCCATAGAAAATGAGCAATGTTAACGTGATGTCTTGGTATACAGATGATCACTAAAGGCAGAATTTACACATCTGTATTAAAATAATTAAAATATGGAACAGCATGAAAGTAGAAAAAAAAAATTAAAGCCATTCCCAACATTCTTTTCGGGTCAATCTTACTACAATAACTGAAAATATGTATAAATAATAAGTGTCTTTGTCCCTTTAATTGTGCTTCGATGTTCCAGAGATTAACGTTGCTTAATGTCTGGTTAAACCCACAAGGTTTCTGGTCAATAATCTTCTTGGGTGCTTCTACATGCTCTGGCAGCACTCCAGGGAGTCGCGGCGCCAATATTGCTAGGTAGGCATAAAAATTGTTTCATTAATCTGCGTTTGGGTCACTCTGCGGTATAACAGGCCCATATCCATCTTACTTATCACCGCACTAAATATTCTCTCAGAGCACAGCGCTCAAAATAAGTTCAGGTTTTTTCCGCCAGGCCCCAAAGGAGAAAGTATTAATTATCGATAGAGGTGGGCTGAATTATTAATACACTCGCTCTCTGTGCCAAGATCTAGCAAGGTGTGATTTATGATGCCGCGGATACATCATTTTATATATTATCTCCGACGCTCTGTAGGTCGCTGGACCCGCAAGCTACTTTACTGCTGGAATTGTAGACATCGGCTCAGATTCTTATAGGTGACAGGCTGATGCTTGGTGGCATTAATAGACAACTCTTCCCACTGTTGTAGAACTACAGGGCCCAGCAGACCCTACCATGCCGCTCTAGGGTGCGGGGTAAAGATTAGAAAAGTATCTTTTAACATCTGCCATGATATCTGCTTGTGGAGCTGTATTATAAAATAACTGTAATGTCAAAAAATTGGGTCAGTTCATATGGTGTATGACTTGATGGTTCTGGATTTGGTCAGTTTATTTTGTGTGAAACAAATGTTGAAATTATATGAGATTGATATGGGCAGGCAAAAAGACTAACAGAACTGCTCTTCAGCAAGCACCATAAGATGTGTGCTTTTAGGCTGATGTAACGCTTATGATTCTGGTGCCACCAGTGGCTGATGTCACATTGTCGATTTTGGTGACACCAGTGGCTATTGTCACACTGGCAATTCTGATATCACCAGTGACTGATGTCGCTCTGTCAATTCTGGTGCCACCAATATCTGATGTCACACTGTAGATTCTGGTGCCACCAGTATCTGATGTCACACTGTAGATTCTGGTGCCACCGGTGACTGATATTACATTGTCGACTTTGGTTCCACCAGTGGCTGATGTCACACTTATGATTCTGGTGTCACCAATGGCTGATGTCATACTGGCAATTCTGATATCACCAGTGGCTGTTGTCACCTGGTCGATTCTGGTGCAATCAATAGCTGATGCCACACTGTAGATTCTGGTGTCACCAGTGGCTGATGTTACATTGGTGACTCTGATGTCACTAGTGGTTATTGTCTCCTGGTCACTTCTGGTGCCACCAATAGTTGATATCACAATGTAGATTCTGGTGTCACCAGTGGCTAGTGTCACCCTGGCGATTCTAGTGTCACCACTGGTTGATGTCACACTTACAATTCTAGTGTCACCGGTGACTAATGTCGCTCTGTCAATTCTGGTGCCACCAATATCTGATGTCACACTGTAGATTCTGGTGCCACCAATATCTGATGTCACACTGTAGATTCTTGTGCCACCGGTGACTGATATTGCATTGTCGATTTTGGTTCCACCAGTGGCTGATGTCACGCTTATGATTCTGGTGTCACCAGTGGCTGATGTCATACTGGCAATTCTGATATCACCAGTGGCTGTTGTCACCTGGCCGATTCTGGTGCAACCAATAGCTGATGCCACACTGTAGATTCTGGTGTCACCAGTGGCTGATGTCACATTGGCGACTCTGATGTCACCAGTGGCTATTGTCACCTGGTCAATTCTGGTGCCACCAATTGTCGATGTCACACTGTAGATTCTGGTGCCACCAGTGGCTGATGTCACACTGGCGATTCTGATATCACCAGTGGCTGATGTCACACTGGCGATCACCAGTGGCTGTTGTCACCTGGTCAATTCTGGTGCAACCAATAGCTGATGTCACACCATAGATTTTGGTGTCACCAGTGGCTGATGTCACACTGGCGATTCTGGTGTCACCACTGGCTGATGTCACACTTACAATTCTAGTGTCAACTGATGTTGCACTGTAGATTCTAGTGCCACCGGTGGCTGATGTCACACTTATGATTCTGGTATCACCAGTGGCTGATGTCATACTGGCAATTCTGATGTCACCAGTGACTGTTGTCACTTGATCGATTCTAGTGCCACCAATAGCTGATGTCACACTTACGATTCTGGTACCACCAGTGGCTGATGTCACACTGTCAATTCTGATGTCACCATTGTCAGAATTCTGCCTAACCCAATGGACCTCTCTTTCTTGCTTGCCAGAGCACTGTTGTTTGAGCGAGTTGGGACAGTGCAACATTTCGCTGGTCTGTTCAGCATGGGAACAATGCCATTAGAGAAGGTAAATTGATTCTTACCAATCTTCACATGTGAGCTGTTGCCTATAACAGAATTGCTGGCGTCTCACTGTAAAAGAAAAATGTGCGAAGTCCGATTGACAGTCCAGGTACATTTTTTTTTCTCACAGTAATTGTGTAAAGGCAGCTATTGTGCTTCAGGGGGTTCCACAGGCCCCCTTCATCAGGGATACAAATCAATATAACGCCTACATTAACATCATGCTCCTGATTTGTAATGAATCTTAACAGCCTTCAAGTATGACACAGGATAAAAACTTTTTTTCTGTAAAATACAATGGTATAATGAAACAACTTCATACAATGTTCTATAAAAATATAACACATCTTTATATAAAAGTTAACACCTTCCTAAAATTTGAAAAAAAAAACAAACAAAAGGGCCAATGCCAGACGAGCAATTCTGCCACTAACAACAAATGACCAGTCACAGAATCCCTAAGAGGATACTTGTCTGTCTTCATGGAATTGTTCCTTTGCTAACTGAGGAAGCAAGACGTTGCTCCCATCTTTAGTGACCAAGATTTAGCAGCCAAGAAGGGAGAGGTTCCATAGAGGTAAGTAGAAGGCACTTTGCCCTTGGTGATTTGTCACCAGCGGTGGAAAAAAATGAATGTTAACCACTTAAGCCCCGGAAGATTTTACCCCCTTCCTGACCAGGGGGTATTTTGCGATTCGGCACTGCGTGACTTTAACGGACAATTGCGCGGTCGTGCGACGCTGTACCTGAACGAATTTGACGTCCTTTTTTCCCCACAAACAGAGCTTTCTTTTGGTGGTATTTGATCACCTGTGCGATTTTTTGATCATGCGCTATAACCAAAAAAGAGCGTCAATTTTGCAAAAATAACAATATTTTTCACATTTTTTTATATGAAATTCCCCCCCAAAAAAATGTAAAAATCAAATTTTTTTAACATTTTCGGCCAATTTGTTTTATGCTACATATGTTTGGTAAAAAAAAAAAAAATTGCAAAAAGTGTATTTTGATTGGTTTGCGCAAAAGTTATCGTGTTTACTAACAAAGGGAAAGATTTTTGTCATTTTTGTTGTTTTTTTTTTTTTTAACGCGTAATGGCGGCGATCTGCGATTTTTTTTTTGTGGGACTGCGACATTGTGGCGGACAGATCGGACCCTTGACTGACATTTTTGACACTTTTGGGGTTACCAGTGACATTACTACAGTAATCAGTGCTATACATATGCACTGTTACTGTAAAATGACACTGGTAGTGAAGGGGTTAAATTTTTTTGAGAGGGAGGGGTGGTGTGTGTCCCTAGGGGCGTGATTCTAACTGTGATTTGCTGTGGCTTGAGGTGTAGGAACAGTGATCGACGGTCCTACATAGTAGAACCGTATGATTACTGTTCCTACACAGGGGAGAATGACAGGCGGCTTGTTTACATCAGCCGCCTGCCTTTCTCCCCCTGTCACGGACGATCGTGAGTGAGCGGCGGACATCGGGTCCGCCGCTCACACGCGCGGGGGGGGGGGGTCCGTGACCGCGCGGGAGCGCGCCTCCGGCAGCGCACTCGCTCCCCAGAGCCTCACAGGCTAGTGACGTACCGGTACGTCACTTTGCCTGTGAGGGGCTGACCGCCGCAGTATATGTACTTGCGGCGGTCGGCAAGTGGTTAATCATACTTGCCAATTTCTGACAAACCATGAGACTTTACTCCAAGGAGGACATGAGGACCCTTTGTTTCCTTGAGTGGTACCTCAAGAAGAATGGTCACATCAAGCTAGATTAGAATACTCAGGATCCAGCGCTCCACTACTTCACTTCTTCAGGTAATCACTGATGTGACATGGACCCTTACCATGTCGATGATACCATCTCCAAAATCACTGGACTCAACCCCCTGAAACGCCTATGGAAATACCAACTCTGTCCATTTTCAAGTGGAGCATTGTCGCGGTGGAGAATCCACTTGACAGGCCAGAATTCCGTCTTTTTCCTCCGAACCAATTCCCGTACCCTTTTCAGAATTTCCAATGTCGGTTGACCGTTTTACCATGTTCTATGAGCTATCCTCTTGTGGATACAAGCGATCGCGCTCCGTCTACATTTGCATCTGTCCTTTGCGTTTTTGGCTGCCTACTTCTTGCATCGTTGTGGACATCTTCCCGCCCCTCCTTAACCACTTGACCTCTGGAAGATTAACCCCCTTTCATGACCAGGTCAATTGCGCAGCCATGCAACGCTATACACAAACAAATATTATGTAATTTTATTCCCATAAATAGAGCTTTCTTTTGGTGGTATTTGATCACCACTGGGTTTTTGTTTTTTTTGCTCTATAAACAAAAACAGACCAGAATTTTTGAAAAAAAAAACAAAAAAACATTTTTTTACTTTCTGCTATAACACATCCAATAAAAAAAATTACAAAAATCTAATTTTTTATCACAAATTTAAGTCATTATGTATTCTGCTACATATTTTCTGGTAAAAAAAATCCCAATATGTGTGAATTGATTGGTTTATGTGAACCTTATAACAACTATAAACTATGGTCTATATATATATATATATATATATACTTTTCTTTTTTATATATATATACTAGTAATGGTGGCAGTCAGCAACTTATAGCGGGACTGTAATAGTATGGCGGGCAGTCTGACACTGACACTTTGCGGGAACCAGTGACACATATATAGTGATCAGTGCTAAAAAAAATATGCACTGTCACTGTACTAATGACACTGGCTTGGAAGAGGTTAAACATCTTGGGCGATCAAAGGGTTAAATGTGTGCCTAGCCAGTGCTTGGGGTGTTTACTCTGAGGTACTTTTACTAAGGAATGTGCTGGTTTTTATTCCCTGCTTGGGCTACCTCTCGGGAATTTAGGGAATGAAATTGTCACCCCTCGTATGGAAGCCTCAGGGTGTTAGTGTTGGTAAGCAGGTTTAAAGATCAACATGTCCTACAACCACTCTTCTTCGACTTCTTCTTTGTATTCTTACTATTCATTCCTAGTTATGTAGACAAAGGCAAAAATAAAATGGTAATCTGCTTCCGAAGAGAGTACAAGACCATCATGGTTACAGCCAGGGGCGTAACTACAGGGGTTGCAGGGGTTGCAATCGCTACCGGGCCCCATGCTCCAGGGGGCCCGGTAGCAAACCAGTGGGTGAACTTCTAGGATCTCAAAGGTCACACTTGCGACCGGGCCCTGGCATTTCACCACTGTGAGGAGGCCCCAAGATTGCAGGAAGGGGGCCCACTGCAGAACTTGTGAAAGGATCCTGATGCGGGACCATAATAAAAGGCCATGCAATGAGATTAAAGAGCCCCAGGATTAGTGGGAAGAGCCCCGGGCTTGAAGGGAAGGGCCCCGGCCAGGGGTCTGGGGGGCCCTTCATGGTTTCTTGCATCGGGGCCCTGAAGGTTCTAGTTACGCCTCTGGTTACAGCTGATGACTGAGCAAGTGGATAGGGATTGACTGAAAGTGCCTGTAGGAGATCAGCAGTACTGATGCCCCATTCACACCTCAGCGTTTTGTAGCTTTAAGCTCGAAGCTCCAAAACTCTGGAGGAGAAAAAAATCAATCGTTCTCAATGGAGATGATCCACATCTCCACCCCAAGCCCCCTGAAGCTCAAAAAAGTTCTGGAGATTTTTTTGTAGCTCGAATCAAGAAGATTTGAGTGTTCTTTGCATGTTTTTATTCCCATAGAAATAAATGCAAACGCGCCATCTGCGTGCTTTTGTGTGCATATGCGCGTTTTGTTGTGAGTCTTTGCGTGATTTTCTTCTCAAATGAAAAATGTAAAAAAATAAAATAGTAATAATATATGAATCAATAAATGTAAAATTAATACAAAAATAGCAAAAAATAATTTTAAATAAATAATAAATAAAATAAATTAATATTATATAATAATACATAAGTAAATATTATTTAACCCCTAACCTTAAAGATTAAATACAATAAAATTATTATTAATAATATAATAATAATAATATTACTTTGTGTTAGGATTAGGGTGTTTAGTTATTTATTATTTTATTTGATTGTTTTTTATTTATTATTTTATTTTATTGTTTTAAGGGTTTAGGGGGGTTAAGGTTAGGGGTTAATTATTTATTTATTATTACTTAGTATTTATTTATTGAATTTATTTATGATTATTTGAATTTATTTTACATTCATTTTTTATTCTTATTATTTTCCTGACAGACTCCATAGCAGCATACGTATGGGTTAAATCTTTGCTCTGAGGCAGAGGCCACCAGAGAGTGATCCTTTTTTGTCCTCTTCCTAGGGCCAGAATGGTTGAAGTCTTACCTTGGATAAATGTCCCCAATCGAGGCCTGGTTGTTCGGCAAGCTGTGCCCCGGAAGAAGTGTGGAGTCTCCAGCAGTCCCCAGCTATTAGCGGGGTGGAGAACGGTGATGGATTCTGTGCCACATGGAGTCTCCAGCAGTCCCCAGCTATTAGTGGGGTGGAGAAGGGCGATGGATTCGGTCCCATGTAGAGTCTCCAGCAGTCCCCAGCTATTAGTGGGGTGGAGAAGGGCGATAGATTCGGTGCCATGTGGAGTCGGTGCCATGTGGAGTCTCCAGCAATCCCCAGCTATTAGCGGGGTGGAGAAGGACGATGAATGCGGTGCCATGAAGAGCTTATGCTTGGCCATTGGCAGGCAAAGTGGCAGTACAGCCTAAGAGCTTTGCTATTAGCAGGTGGCCATAAATGCCCTGGGCTCGTGCAGGAGCGTCTTCTGGATCCAGGCATGGTCGTGGGGGATACCATGTGTGGTGATGCATACTTTTATTTTGCATATTCCATGGCAGCAGTTGTGTGTGTTTGCCTGTTTTTCTTCCCTGGCTCTAGTGTCTTCCAGCCTGTAGTGGCTGGAGTGCATTTGCATTCTAAGCCACCGCTCTCTCTTCTGGCCTGGCGTCCCTGGTTTACTCATGCCCAGGGACTCAGCGCATGCACGCTGTGGGCGGCAGTGTTGTCATTACAGTTGTCATTACAGTGGAGAAATTCAATCAGCGGGCAGTACTGTTGATATTGGGATTTCTCTGTGGATTTCTCTGTGGGCAGCTTACAGCAGTTTCCCTAAATGCTGTGTGCAATCATCACAGGTATATGCTCTGCAATAACACCCTTGTGTGCTGCCTGTGTGTGTGATCCTGATGGTTCTATCACCTGTGCAGGTTGGCTGTCTGTGCAGTTTCCACACAACAGATGTATCACTGCCCCCCTGTGGCCAGCCCTTGTGTAGCGGTGATGAAAGGGCGTGTTTAACCTTTTCCTTACCTCACTTGCCTGGGCGCTCCTTTTGGGTTTTTAACCATTTGCTTTGTACCCTATTTTGTTTTCTTTTTAGGGTTTTAAGTCCTTCTAGGTCAGATTGACAATACACGGCACGAGATGATAAAGACCTCATTAGGCCACTACATCAACATTCTTCTTACAGAATTAGTCGTCATTGGTTACCGTCAAGGTCCAGCCTTCATAGCAGAAGCTCTGAATCCTTCTTTAGGCACCACATCCACCGCCATGTCAGCCGCTCCAAGGAAAGAGCCTGCTGGGGATGCAGGACTTAGGTCCCAGAGGGAAAGTCTCTGTGTGAGCCATACTAAGCCCAGGCGGTTTGAAAAGGGGATGGTGATTGCCAGCAAATGGAATCTCTGGTGAGGCGCATAGTGCAGAAAACCCTTAAAGAGTGGGGTACAAGCCACACGCAAAGTCCAACAGCTGTTACGGCGTGATCTTCCACTAGGGATGGCAAGGAGAGCTGGAACTGTCCTAACCAAGCCATCTATCTATGAAGACTTCAGAAAGTGAGGCAGAGCAAGAGGAGTCCCTTTGCCCTTGTGACATCTTTGGTCAAGGCAATGAAGGGGGCATTTACACAAATAAGAAGCTGTAGAGTCCCCTGCAAAGCAGGAGAAGGTTATTTAAGCACCTATAGAGAGAGCGTTCTAATTTCCTATTCCTAACGAATATAAGGGACATTATTTTGGGTGAGTAGAGCAAGTTCGTGAGAAATACCTCCCTTCTGAGCAAGATGGCCAAGCTCTATCCATTCAGAGATAAGGATGTGAAGCATCTAAAGGCTGCCTCTCTAGTTGTTGAGGCCTTGATGAGGCAAGCAAGCATGTCCCTCTTCCCTGAAAGATGCAGTGAATGGCCTGAAAGTTAGCCTGGGCTCTTGTGGCCATGTTTAAAGTGATGGAAACGTGGAAGGAGAATGTGGACGCAGTATTCAAGAGCATTTTCGGAAACTCGATAGTTCAGGAGCCGGAGCTGGTGTCGGTTTCCATGGTGAGGCTCCAATTGACATCATCCACATAGTGGCGTGGGTTTTGCTCCCGTCAGTTACAGCAAAGTGAGTGCTATGGCTGGGGCCTGGGCTTGCTGATCCTGCCTCTAACAGTCCTAGTGTAAGATCCCTTTCAGGGAGCTTCATCTTTTGGCAATCTGGACATTACCATAACCCAGGCCACAGTTGGCAAGTTGGGTCTTGCCTCAGGACCGGAGCCTGCTAGGTCTGGAAGATGACACAATCTAGAGGACAAAGTTCAGAACGTGTCAGGGTCGCATGTTTTTACAGACCAGGTCTGGATTTTAGTAAGAGCTGGTGAAGAGGCCTGATATCCCCTCAGAAGTAGGCTAAAAGCTTGACCTTGGGTATCCAAGAAGCTACTGAGTTTGAGCCTCAGACTATTGGAACATCAAAGTGGTCTTTTCAGGACACGCATGGTCCATCAGAAGTCCTCCTCATCTCAGATTAGTTTCCACAGATTTTGCCTCACTCTGAGGCAAAATGAAGCATATACTCTTGTATTACATAAAGTCACTGGTGTCGCAAATTGCTGCTGTGCCAGTCCCAGGATGCGAGAGATTTCAGGGCGTGTACTCGCCTCTCTTTATGGTCATGAATAGGAGCGGCTTGCCAAAGGCCTATTTTCGACCTCGCGCACCTAAACCAATTTTCATCAAAAAGGAGAGGTTCAAGATGGAAACATTGTCCGTGATTCATAGGGGGTCCAGCCAGGTGACTGGCTCATTTTCAATAGACCTAAAGATGCTTACTTTTACTTTCAAGTGCCCATTGTAGATGACTTTCACAAGTTCCTTTGGTTCCCATAGGTCAAGATCATTGCCAGCTTGCTTGTCTACCATTCGGGCTTTCAACCTCACCCTGTGTGTTTTAAGGATCTTTCTGGTTGTTAAGTTCTTTATCAAAGCAAGGAGCATACGCCTGCATAGTTACTTGGATGTTCTTCTCCTACTGTCCCAAGACAGAGGGCAGCTGCTCCTCAAAATTCGGCTGGCGTCTGATTCTGGAAAAGAGACACCTGGAGCCCACTTCTTGTATCCCTCGGGGCTCAGTTCGATGTAATCAAGAAGACCATTGCTTTGTCTCTGGATCCCGATGTTCTGGAACAGAATACTCCTGGCCCTGTCTTCTTCGTGCCTTTCGATGTCTAAAATGTTCAATGCTATGCTGCCTATGGATCTGATGGTCAAGTGGACACTCCGGAGAAGGCAGCCCTTCCGGAAGGGGTTTCTCCAGCAGTGGGAGCCAGGAAGCAGAATTCAGGTCATCTACATAACCTCAGTCATGAGAGTGAGTCCCCTGATGGCTGCAATGGAGAAACTGTCTCATTTGCCATTCCATTGCCCCATTTCCTGGTTCACAATCACGTCCGATACCACCAATATGGGATGGTGGGGCTTGCTGCCTTTCGAGGATAGCTCAAGGCTGACGGGCTGTCAATTTCGCAGGATTCGGTTGAACATTCTGAAACTGCGGGTAGCCTTCTGCACCCTACAGGCCTTTCACCATATAACGAAGGGAGCGTCAGTGCTCTTAGGCTAGTCAACACTACGGCGGTCTCCTATGGTAAAAGACAAGGGGGGACACTCACAGCCTGTTCTTTATTAGAGGAAGTGGAGCCAATTATGTACTGTATTTGGGCTCAGAGGAATCGAGCCTACATCCTAGAGGCTTATTTCCCCAGAGTCCAGAATATTCAATCAGACTTTCTTTCCAGAGTGCAGTTGGACAACAAGGAATGGTCTCTACATATGGGGGTTTTTCAGGCACAGATACCCTGACAGATCATTGGAAATTCAGTGGGTCCTGTGCATTTCTTCAAGTCCTGGTCATCCTCAGGTTTCTACGAAAACCCTGAGCAGAAGTTGTGGAGGTAGTGGCAGTGATGCCACATTGGCCAACTAAGCCACGATTCCTCTTTCTAGCATTGTTCAGCTTCTCCCCCCCCCCCCCCCCAGGCCAGACCTTCTGTCACTGGGTGCTTTTCTACATCCATGTCTAGCATGGTTACCTCTGACAGTCTGGTTCTTGAGATTAGAGGTCCTCGACTGCTCCTTCAGAGTCATCTCCTCTCTCTTGAATGCTAGGAGAGTGAACACAAACAAAGTTTACAGGAGAATCTGGTCAAAGTCTGTGCAATGCACGTCTGCTGCTGACAGATCATGTACTGATCTAGAAGTTATAAATATTTTGTAGGAAAAAAGGGGGGGAGATTGGCGCAATCGGATTACACAAGCTGCTGCGATAATCTAGATATGGGCAAAAATGCAGATGATTGAGTCCAGTGTCTTCACGGCCTGAAGAAGGAGCGCATGCTCCGCAACGCGTCGCCGTTCTACGCACCAGCATCCCCAGGAAGTGATGTCATAGCCCTCCGACCCAAGGACCCACGCTGCTACACCACCGCCGAAGGATCTGCACGCCCCCTGCCTCACAACAGGAGATCGCCGCTCATCCCACACAGCGCCAGCTCCACAAGGGATCCGGAATGACACCCTGGATGAATAGCGCCCAGATGCCCTGTACTATTTGAGATGCCTGTTTTTAACGCACGTTTGTGAGTAATACTCTTTTAATTGCTAATAAATCAACTGCATTGCTACACTTAGATTGGCGCTTGGTCTTCTCTCTCTTTTTGTCTTATAAATATTTTGTGCTTCCTCCAGTCGGATTTAGATCTGGCTGTATCAATCAGCTCCTTCAGAGTACAAGTGTCAGCTTTATCGGCCTTCACAGGTGTTTCCAGGTTAAGGCATCCTTTCCTGTCCAACAATTCTTCAAGGGAGCAACTAGGTTCAGGTCTCAGAGTAAGCGGAGGTTTTCCAAATGGCGTCTTCGTCTTGTTCTCAACTCCCTCTTTGGAATTGGATTGGACTGTTCTATGGCTGTCTCCAATAAAGGCCTCTCTGTCATGTTTGCCTTTCTCCTGGCTATCACATCAGCATTAAAAAGCCTCAGAGATTGATTCACTGGTCATGGAGAACTTTTCTTAATGTTCTTCAAGTTCAAGCGGTGCTTTTACCTGTGCTTGACTCAATTCCTAAGGGTACATAAGTCTTTCATGGGAACCAAGAAATTGTTCTAACAACATTTTAAATACTAACTTGCGTCCTTTAGATGTGGGAGAGGTCGCGCTGTGGCTTAGTTGGTTAAAGCCTATGTCTAGTAAACAGGGAATCCTGAGTTTGACTCTCAGCAGTGCCTTCCTTTGGTTCTAGGAATCTCTCAGCTATTGTGAAGTTAAATCTACAAGCTACAGCTTCCTTCAAGCTTCAGAACGCCTGTTTATTCTTTTTGCCGGAAAGGACAAAGGGAAACGTGCCTTATCTAGGATGATTGTGGTATGGATTTTCTGGGCCATCCGACAGACTCACAGAGCCGAGGGCTTGCCTCCTTTGGGGATGGTGACCGCTAACTTGACCAGGAGTGTGTTTACATCCTGGGAGGCTTTGTAGCATGCCGTTCCCAATGTAATTGGTAGGGCGGCCTTGTGGTCCCCGATCAATGCATTTATGGCTCATTATTGTGCAGAGCCAGCCTCTTTATGACCTGTTAATTTTTGGTTTACAAATCCTGTCAGTTGAAAGTGTCAATTAAACCCTTTTCTTTTGTTCTGCAAATGCCCACCCCGGTGTGTATGGCTAGTTATTTCCCATACATATGTTGCCATGGAGTCTGCCAGGAAAACTGAAAATTTCCTATAAAATATCATAATTTTCCTTTCCTGATGGACTCCATAGCAGCAGGAGTTCCCTCCCAGAGTCATGATTAGGCTAGTTAACCACTTGCCGACTGCTCAGAGTAATCCTACTGCAGCAGTGCGGCTGCCCTGGGTCCAGCGACGTAGCCCTATGTCGCTGGACTCCTAGTGATCTCGGCGGCGCACGCGTGCCGCCGGAGGCTCGCTCCCGCTGTGACACAGCGGGAGTCGGGCCGGAGGAGAAGAATCGGCGATCGCCGCCTCCCTTCCCTGATCGTCGGGGAAAGTGTGAGAAAACCTGCCTGCTTATGTAAACAAAGCAGGCGGATCTTCTCAGTGACAGACAGGGAGAGATCACAGGATTCAGCATAGCTGAACCTGCGATCTCTGTCTGTGTCACAGAACCCCCACACGTCAGTAAGCATGAGGCATACATTTAACCCATAGGGTTAACCCCTTCCCTGCCAGTGTCATTATTACAGTAACCGTGCATATTTATAGCACTGATTACTGTAGTAATGTCACTGGTCCCCCCAAAAGGGTCAAAAATGTCAGTCAGAGGTCCGATCTGTCTGCCGCAATGTCGCAGTCCCGCAAAAAAATCGCAGATCGCCGCCATTGCTAGTAAAAGAAGAAAACATTAAAAATGGCATCTTTCCCGTAGTTAGTAAACGCGATAACGTTTGCGCAAACCAATCAAAATACGGTTAATGCGATTTTTTTTTTTAACAAAAATATGTAGCAGAAAACAATTGGCCGAAAATTTTAAAAAATTTGGATTTTTAAATTTTTTTTGGGAATGTTACATAGCAGAATGTGAAAAATATTGTTTTTTTTTTTTTTTTTCAAAATTGTCGCTATTTGTTTGTTTATAGCGCAAAAATTAAAAATTGCACAGGTGATCAAATACCACCAAAGGAAAGCTCTAATTATGGGAAAAAAAGGACGTAAATTTTGTTTGGATACAGCGTCGCACGACCGCGCAATTGTCCGTTAAATTAACGCAGTGCCGAATCGCAAAATAGGGCCTGGTCAGGAAGGGGGTCCGGTCTTAAAGTGGTTAAGGAACGCGGCTTCCGGCTCCGAATAAAGATTTATGGGAATGGGGTCCTATAGGGGAGGAGTGGAGGTGGGGTTAACCCATATTTATGCTGCCATGGAATCCATCAGGAAAGGAAAAATATGGTAAGTATTTGATAGGAAATTTTCCGTTATTATTATTATTAGTAGTAGTAGTATTAACACCCTAACCCTAACAAAAAATAAATAACCCTAACCCCTAATCCTAACCCTAACCCCAACTCCTAATCCACCTAACTCCAACCCCTCACCCTAACGAAAAAAATAATAATAATGAATGACGAATAATGAAAACGTAAAAAAAAAAGGTAAAAAAGGTAAAAAAAAAACGCTGAAATACCTCGCAACAAATGATGCAATAAATGCCATAGCTCAAAAATGCTGTATAAAAAACACGCCAAAATCGCGCATAAAAAATGTCGGAAAAACGCTCAAAGACGCGACGCTCAGGTGTAAATGCAGCCCGAGAGAGGAAAAAATGGCAACTGTTTATGATGCGTAGATCTTTAGCAAAATAAATGTCTTCTAGTTGGGGATCTACTACCTTTTTTGCTTACACTTAGTTGCTCAGTACAAGCGCTCGTATACAAAGCTATTATTTCTAGGAGATGCTCCTATAATTAAACTCAAAAGAGAAGATGACATCTTTTATGACTTTTTGACCTGGCCTCAACTTTCTGATCTTCCAATGAACCAGACAGTGAGGACAGCTGGAGGACCAAGAAAGCGAAAACACACAACATGCTGAACTCACACACTGAACTAAAGCAGAACACAAGCAACCTTGTATGGAAATAAAATATAATGTTATAATAAGGAAGCCTTAAATATATCCACCCTATGTATAGACACTCATAATCAACTAGTAGGCGAGACATAAAACTATATATAAAGTCAAATCAATGCAGTCATGTACTTTCAATGGCAGCTGTGTTGGCTGCTACATACAGTAAACTATATATATATATATATATATATATATATATATATATATATACCAACTTTGTATTTAGAATTTGCATAGCTAGATGGTGTAAAATGGTTAGTAACAGATACTTTAAAATATAGACCAGATCCCCCTTTTATGTGGATTCTTCAGCCTAAGGATTATAGGAGGGCTGTTATTGGCAAGACTCTGTCCTTGGACAATGGGTGGAACAGGGCTTGTGGGTGAAACTTAGCTCCAGATTTAGAGAATTCAGACCTCTGATGACAGATTGGGGTTGATTTACTAAAACTGGAGAGTGCAAAATCTGGTGCAGCTCTGCATAGTAGCCAATTAGCTTCTAACTTCAGCTTGTTCAATTAACCACTTTACCACCGGAGGATTTTGCTGTCTTACGTCCAGGGCCACTTTTTGCGATTCGGCACTGTGCGAATTTAACTGACAAATGCGCGGCCGTGCGAAGCCGTACCCAAACGAAATGTACGTTCTTTTTTTCCCACAAACAGAGCTTTCTTTTGGTGGTATTTAAACACCTGTGCGATTTTTACTTTTTGCGCTATAAACAAAAAAAGAGCGTTTATTTTGAAAAAATAACAATATTTTTAACATTTTTTTATATGAAATTCCCCGCAAAAAAATGTAAAAATCAACATTTTTTAAAATTTTTGGCCAATTTGTTTTCTGCTACCTATGTTTGGTAAAAAAAAATCACAATAAGCGTATTTTGATTGGTTTGCGCAAAAGTTATTGCGTTTACTAACTAAGGGAAAGATTTCTGTCATTTTTGGTGTTTTTTTTTTAACGCGTAATGGCGGCGATCTGCGTTTTTTTTTGCGGGACTGCGACATTGCGGCGGACAGAACAGACCCTTGACTGACATTTTTTACACTTTTGGGGGTACCAGTGACATTACTGCAGTAATCAGTGCTATAAATATGCACTGTTACTGTAAAAATGACACTGGCAGGGAAGGGGTTAATTTTATTGGAGAGGGAGGGGTTAATGTATGCCTGGTGCTTACTGACGTGTGTGGGGGGAGGTGACTGAGTGACACAGGGACAGATCGCATGTTCAGTAACACTGCAATCTGTCACTCCTTGTCACTTAGGAGATCCGCCCGCTCTGTTTACACAAGTGGGCGGATCTCCAAACTCGATTCCCCGTCGATCGGGGAAGAGCAGCGGCAATCACCGCCTCTCCTCTCCTCCCCTGGCCCGACTCCCGCTGTGACTGAAAACAGCGGAAGCGCTCCTCCAGCGGCGCGCGAGCGCCGCCTACAGGGGGAGGAGTCCAGTGACGTAGGTCTACGTCGCTGGACGGAATCGAGCCACTTTGCCGCAGTACAGTCAACGTGACTGGTCGGCAAGTGGTTAAAGGAGATGTACAGCCAAAGCTTGTTTGGCTGTACTTCTCCTGTGGATCACAGGAGTGCACATGTGACCCGTTTTCAGCTGACAGCGGGCTGAAGCTGCTGACATCACAGAACCAGTCCAGGCTCGGGAAAGATCATGAAAAAAGGAAAGGTTATTTTTATTAACATCCAATTACAATATGACTTGTGTAGCAATTGTATACACTATATTATTTTTTATTTGCTAATTTTTTTTCCCCTACAAGTGTGGAGTTACTCTTTAAATAGCACCAGAATTAGCCAGGAGGCGGTGATGTGCTTAGGAGTAACAATTTATTGCTTGGAAAATAGGGTCACAATGTTCTAGGTGGAACAGAGGTGTGTCATGGGAGACGCAGATATAGAAAGGTAAGGACAGTCTACACACCTCCCAACTTTTTGAGATGCGAACGAGGGACACCTATAAGCAAAAGTAGACAGGTATAGGACACACCCCATGTCACACGCATCCCCCCCCCCCCCCTTAACCACTTGCCGACCAGTCACCGATCCTGGGGGCCAGCGGGAAAGCAGATCCATGGACCGGCGGTCAAAATTGCCACTGGGCACCCCCGATCGCTCCCAGTGAAGAGAGAACAGCAGTCTGCTGTTGTAAACACAGCAGACCGTTGTTCTCTCAGCTATCAGCACAGAGCTCCTCCTATTTAGGAACACAGGTCTCTGTATTGATTTCACAAGCCCATCCCCACACAGTTAGAAAACACCCCCTAGGCTCACACTTAACCCTTTGATCGCCCCTGGTGTTAACCCCTTCTCTAAATTGTTTTTCTTTTTTTGGGGTGGGGGGGGGGGGCTTGATGGGGGCATATGGAGAGAGAGAGGAATTGAGCTGGGGGGAATAGGGGGAGGGCAAAGATTTGTGCTGGAAGAGGAGATTTCAGTAGGATGTGGATTTTTACCATACAGGCATCTGTGCTTCAGGTTTTAAGACGACTACCTGATCGTTTGTTCACACCTTTGCTACGTTTTTATGAGACGGATGTGCTGGCATCTGCAGATGCCTCTTTTCGGCCGCAAGGTTTTTTTGCTGGTTGTTGTTTGGAGGGCTTATGGCCTTCCTTGAGGGTGTTTACTGTTTGTTTTCAGGTGGGCCTCATCTTTTGTTCTGATGAGTCCTATGTTGCCTGGTTGGCTGTTTTTGGCGTTGGGGACTTGTTCTTTTCTGCTGTTCCCACCCCTCATTTTATGGCACTGCTTTGGGACGTCCGTACTGATATGAATCAGAGAGAACTGCGTCTGTCAATGAACGATAGAGAAAACTGGATTTTTGACTTACCGTAAAATCCTTTTCTCTTAAGTTCATTGACGGACGCAGTACCCACCCCTCTATTTTGAGTTGGGTAGGTGTTACTTTCTGACACTGCATAATAGGAGGAGGGGAAAATTATGCTAAGGGGAGTAAGCATGCACATTTGTGCTCTTTTTTTGGGGGGGCAAAGGGTTTCTATGCTGACACTGGGCTCTAATGGCACTTTTCCACTGCAAGTATCGGCTCGGCTCCACTCAGCCCTGCTTGGCTCGGTTTGGTTTTCCACTGCATGGTACGGCGTTGGAACGGTTCGGTACGGTTTAGTACGCTTTGCTTTTCCACTAAGTAGTAAGTGGGTGGGATAACAACGATTCTCTGACCAATCAGTGGCTAGTAGTGACAAACAGTCAAGGCTGCATGCAAAGGATTGTGGGATATGGTACCGATACGGCCCTCTTGGAATCCCAACTGAGGTGGTACTGTTCAACCACTTGCCGTCGCTAGCCTGTGAGGGTCTAGGGAGCGAGCGCGCACCGCCGGAGGCGTGCTCCTGCATGGTCACGGACCCCCCCGCGCGTGTGCCCGGCGGACCTGATGTCCGCCGGTCACTCGCAATCGTCCGTTAGAGCGGAAGAAAGGCAGGCGGCTAGTGTAAACAAGCCGCCTGTCACTCTCCCCTGTGTAGGAATGGTGATCATACGGTTCTACTATGTAGGACCGTTGATCACTGTTCCTACACCTCAAGCCACAGCCAATCACAGTAATAATCACACCCCTAGGGACACACATAACCCCTCCCTCTCAAAAAAAGTTAACCCCTTCACTGCCAGTGTAATTTTACAGTAACAGTGCATATGTATAGCACTGATTACTGTAGAAATGTCACTGGTAACCCCAAAAGTGTCAAAAATGTCAGTCAAGGGTCCGATCTGTCCACCGCAATGTCGCAGTCCTGAAAAAAAAAAATTGCAGATCGCCGCCATTACGTGTTAAAAAAGAAAACAACAAAAATGACAAAAATCTTTCCCTTTGTTAGTAAACGCAATAACTTCAAAACCAATCAAAATACGCTTTTTGCGATTTCTTTTTTTACCAAACATATGGTAAAAAAAAAAAATTGGGGCAAAATGTTAAAAAATTTAGATTTTTACTTTTTTTAGGGGGAATTTCATATAAAAAATGTGAAAAAATATTGTTATTTTTGCAAAATTGACGCTCATTTTTTTTTTCATAGCGCAAAAAGTAAAAATCGCACAGGTGATCAAATACCACCAAAAGAAAGCTCTGTTTGTGGGAAAAAATTCGTTTAGGTACAGTGTCGCACGACCGCGCAATTGTCCGTTAAAGTCACGCAGTGCCGAATCGCAAAATAGGCACTGGTCAGGAAGGGGGTAAAATCTTCCGGGGCTTAAGTGGTTAAGCGAGCCGTACCGTTTGGTTCCATGTAGTGGAAAAGCGCCACCGTACCGTACCGAACCGTTCCAACACCGTACCATGCGGTACCATGCAGTGGAAAAACGCGAAAGCAAGCCGAACCATTCGGTTCCATGCAGTGGAAAAGCGCCATTACCTTGTGCCAGCACTGCGTGTGCATAGCAAAAGTAAAGGCAGATGACAGCAAATTATAACCCCCCCTGCAATCAGTTTTTTCTTCACATGTGACTTAGATCTCCTCTAATTAATCCCGTGTACCCATTTAATAGTAGAACTGTATTTATTTGACTTCCTCTTTCCATGTCTTTAACATGCTTTCTGCTTCCAGCGTGATGTTTGATTAAGATATAGATCTCTGCGATCCTGACGGTGCTGTCATTAATCTAGGAAAGCAATAACCCCTCGAAGCCTTGGGAAATATACATCCCTTTAAATCTTTAATCAATGCTAAAACATCTGGCAGGCAATGCATTTTATATAAGATCATCTATTACACACATCTCACCAGCACAAAGAGAATTAAGGAAAGAAGAACTCCAACAATATCTTAATTCTTCCGCACTCCACCTCTAATTTGAAGGTGAGTTAATTACCCGGACAGAGAAAGCAAAACGGTCCGCTTGGGATCTCCCCCCCCCCCCCCTCCGCCGATGGTTCGGTATAGGCAGAGCGCTGCCAGCTTTAAGTAATTGAGCATATTGTGAATTCCTTCTATATTTTAATGGATGAGACGATAGCTGAAGCCTGACTCAATTTAAAGACAAGGCGTATAACTCAATTAGTGAGCACTACAAGGCAGAACAGCCCCGCCTATATAATGGTCAAAATGAAGTGAACGAATGATCCCACTTCAAACACACGCTTTGCTTTTTTTAAAGTGTATGTCTATACAAAGTAAAGATTGAAAAACATATTTAGTACATCTCTCCAATACATGCAGATTTTTACCAAATTTTCTGTCTTTAACCACTTAAGCCCCGGAAGATTTTACCCCCTTCCTGACCAGGCCCTATTTTGCGATTCGGCACTGTGTGACTTTAACAGACAATTGCGTGGTCGTGCGAAGCTGTACCCAAATGAAATTGAAGTCTTTTTTTTCCCCACAAACAGAGCTTTCTTTTGGTGGTATTTGATCACCTGTGCGATTTTTACTTTTTGTGCTATAAACAAAAAAAGAGCGTAAATTTTGAAAAAATAACAATATTTTTCAAATTTTTTTATATGAAATTCCCCCCCAAAAAAATGAAAAAATCTAAATTTTTTAACATTTTTGGCCAATTTGTTTTCTGCTACCTATGCTTGGTAGAAAAAAATCACAATAAGCGTATTTTGATTGGTTTGCGCAAAAGTTATTGCGTTTACTAACTAAGGGAAATATTTCTGTCATTTTTGGTGTGTTTTTTTTAACGAGTAATGACGGCGATCTTCGATTTTTTTTGCAGGACTGCGACATTGCGGCGGACAGATCGGACCCTTGACTGACATTTTTGACACTTTTGGGGGTACCAGTGACATTACTACAGTAATCAGTGCTATACATATCCACTGTTACTGTAAAAATGACACTGGCAGGTAAGGGGTTAACTTTATTGGTGATGCAGGGGTTAAGTGTGTCCCTAGGGGCGTGCTTCTAACTGTAAAGGGGTGTGGCTAGTGATGTAACCACAGAGACATACGATCCTACATAGCAGGATCGTATGATCTCTGCAGTTAGATCAGGGAGAATGACAGGCGGCTTTGTTTACATCAGCCGCCTGCCTTTCTTCCTCTCCATGGGGAGATTGCGAGTGACCGCGGACATCAGGTCCACCGGTCACACGCGCGGACATGTTAGGGAATGAGCAGGGGCGGGAGCGTGCCTCCGCCGGCGCGCGCTCGCCCCCCTAGAGACTCACAGGCTAGCGACTTTGCCTGTACGGGGCTGACCGCCGCAGTAAATAGTCGTGCGGCGGTCGGCATGCGGTTAAAAACCCTGCAAGTACAGAAAAACAATGAAAAAAAAATTGCTCTGCTGTAAAGAAACAATCAAAAAGGCATAAAAAACACCAAAATGATATCACTCCAATAGTGAGTCCATAAAAAGCCTTGAAAACGTATTCATACCCCTTAAAATTTTCCACATTTTGTCATGCTACAACAAAAAACGTAAATGTATTTTATTGGGATTTTATGTGATAGACCGACACAAAGTGGCACAGAATTGTGAAGTGGGAGGAAAATGATAAATGGTTTTCAACATTTTTTACAAATAAATATGTGAAAAGTATGGTGTGCATTTTTATTCACCCCCCTTTACTCTGATATCCCATAACCAGTGCTTTAAGTGGCCCAAAAGAGGTGCCGGTACTCTGTTATAGCCTATAAATTAGCCCCCCCCCCCCACCCCACATCAAGGTCCCCACAGAGCACCCCCCCCGGCCTGGGCTGGGACTCCGGAGCAAGGGGACTCACTGGTGGTGACTGGTCTGGCTCTGGAGTGGGAAATATTCTGGGGGGGGGGAGCAATTGAGGGCGCAGATGTCCAAAATGAGCGTACTGGTACGCTAAGGCGCACGGAGAGGTGGCGGTATGCTCAAGAGCCATATTTGGAAGTGGCGGTACTGAGTACCAGTGCATACCGGCCCACTTGAAGCACTGCCCATAACTAAAATCCAGTGGATCCAATTGCCTTCAGAAGTCACCTAATTAGTAAATAGAGTCCACCTCAGGGCCATCTTACCGACTGGACACGCAGGGCAGTTGCCCGGGGGGGCCCACCAGCCCAGCGACACAGCCCCAGGCAAGCATTAGTCCCGATTCCCGTGTGCATTCCAGCGCGGAACTTAGTAGGTGACAAGCACCTGTTGGCCCTGCGCTGCTGTCAGGCCACTTGGGCCGTGGAGGGGGAGCCCACATCTGCAGGAATGCCTGTCCACCTTCACAGGAACAGGCATAAACAGGACAGTCGAGTCTGACTCCCGTCCGAGTGTGTGATAACCGGACCCAGACGCCGAACTTGGAAGCTGTCATTACCCTGGCACTGCTGTACCAATAAATATAGTCTTATCAATAATTATCATTTTTATTCTCGTGGGTGATTGTGTAGGCGGGGCCCCAGTGCACTGCATTGCCCGGGGGCCCTTTAATGTTCTTAAGAAGACACTGGTCTACCTGTGTATAATTTAACCACTTGCCGACCGCCCGCCAGCAGGCTGGCTCGGCTGCGCAAGCCAACGTAGTACTACGTCAGTCGCACGCGTGGTGCTAGAGGGTGCGCTCCCGTCCTCACTAGGCAGCGGGGTTCCCGATGCACAGGGCCGGCGGCCGTGATTGCCGTCGGGCCACCCGCGATCACTCCCCGCTGAGAGAGAAGGACGGTCAGTTGTTGTAAACACAGCCGACCGTTCTTCTCTCTGGAATGATCACAGGGCGCCTGTGATCCTCCTATATAGGATCACAGGTCTCTATGGTCATTTCAAAAGCCAAACCCCCCACAGTTAGTAAACACTCCCCTAGGCTTACATTTAACCCCTTTATCACCCACTAACATAGTTGCCAACATTTGAAAAAAATTTCCAGGGAAACTTTGCAGCACAGCTATCAATTACCACCAATTAATCCGTTCACTCCACATAATTAATCTCCGCCTACTTATCATCAGATTATAGGGTCTACTCAATAAAGAGAGAATTACAGGAAATTGAAAAGGAACTTTTAAACTTCAGGCCAAAGTAGCAGAGTTGGAATAATTCCCCCTTTTAGCTGCACTACTTCTGCCTAAAGTTTATTCACAGTTCCCTGCAATTCTAAAGTGTCAAATGTGCTCAGGTGTGACCATACAAAAAATGGAATATGGAAATATAAATAAAGTGCAAGGTGTAAATAAGTACATTGCCGGGACAGTGTAAATTACCCGGGACAGGCTTCTATTTGCCGGGACTGTCCCGGCAAAAACGGGACAGTTGGCAAGTATGCGCTAGCTTAGCCCCTTCCCTGCCAGTGTCATTATTACAGTAACAGTGCATATTTATAGCACCGATTACTGTAGTAATGTCACTGGTCCCCCCAAAAGTGTCACAAATGTCAGTTAGAGGTCGGATCTGTCCGCCGTAATGTCGCAGTCCCGCTAAAAATCGCAGATCGCTGCCATTACTAGTAAAAAAAATAAAAATTACATAAATCCTTCCCGTAGTTTGTAGACGCGATAACTTTTGTGCAAACCAATCAAAATACGCTTATTGAGATTTTTTTTTACAAAAAATTTGTAGCAGAATACAAATTGGCCTAAAATTATGAAAAATTTAGATTTTTACATTTTTTATTTAGGAATGTGAGCAGAATGTGAAAAATATTGTTTTTTTTTTTTTTTTTTCAGAATTGTCGCTCTTTTTTTGTTTTTAGCGCAAAAAATAAAAATCGCACAGGTGATCAAATACCACTGGTCATCAAGGGGGCAAATCCTTCCGGTCCAGAACTAGTTATTCTCATTATAAATGCAGCTCCTCTGTGAAGCCCTCAGAGGTTTGTTAGAGAACCTTAGTGAACAAACAGCATCATGAAGGCCAAGGAACGCACCAGACAGGTCAGGGATGAAGTTGTGGAGAAGTGTAAAGCAGGGTTAGGTTATAAAAAAAATATCCCAAGCTTTGAACATCTCATGGAGTGCTGTTCAATCTATCATCAGAAAATGGAAAGAGTATGGCACAACTGCAACCTACCAAGACATGGCCGTCCACCAAATTCTGCATGCAGAAATCTTGGAACTGCACTGTAACCAAGTGGCATGGTACTTTTGTACCATGCAATCCAGTGCTGGTAAATGCACTGCGTTTGTGACCTGCGTTTGGGGTGTCGTTATCGCACAGCATTAGTGTGAAGCTAGGCCAAGAGAAGGGTTAGGTTTTGGCTTGCCTCCAGGTTAATGATTAAATTACAAGATTTGGGTTAAAGCCAGATTTAGAAGTATTTTCGGTAATGGGTTAGATTTCATTACCTTTTTAAGGAGGGGTAAATTGCAAATGTGGTTGATAATTTGCTTTTCAAACTACCTGGTACAAAAGCTATTGTGCTGAAAAGTTTTGGCAAGGGTCCTACCTAGCAGCGGTATGACCAGCGGATGCAGCTTGACCCCAGTATTTTATGTATCTGCTGCAAGGTCTTCATGCCTGTTCAGCACTTTGATTGGTTTGCATGCAGGACGGCCCCATACTTCGTATGCCTCGTTTCCACTGAGCGGTACGGTTCGGTTCGGTACGGTGCGCAATTTTTGCCATTTCCATTGTCAAAAGTTGTGAATATTACCCTAATTCCGAACCATACCGTACCACGTTTTTGGGATCCTTTCATTGGGGTACCAAGCACAATCACACCGTACCAACAGGGTGGGGCTACACTCTGCAGAACGTTGATTGGTTGACCATTGGTTCACTACGCCTATCAAGTGACGTTGATCACTACTTTCCGGCTACACCACGCCTATCATGTAAGGGTACTGTTGGCGGTGGAAACGCAAGCCTGATCAAGGTGTACCATTCCGAACCGTACTGAACTGTACTGAACCATACCGCTCAGTGGAAACGAGGCAATAGTCTGTGTGCCAGGGGCTCCTTTATCATCCCATCAGACTGGACAGCAGCTGACACCATCAAAGTTACGAACCACAGCCACCTTATCTGGTTGTCAGGCAATGGGATTCATGAAGACCAGCCTGTTTTCCAGAAGTGTCATTGGGCATATCAGAGACCTCCCAAACACAAAGTCAAGGTAAGCTCAGATAGGGGGAATGGCATTTATGTTAAAGCTCCCCTTCACCTCAGGAGATAAATAAAAATGGTTTGTGGGGAATCATTTTAAAGAAGGCACCTTCTTTCCAGTCTGTAGAAGATACTGTTGCTTAGTTACTGGAATGGTGCTTCTTTCTTTGAGATATGTCAGAATATGAGAAAAATTTATGGTCAACATCTCAAGCGTAGGGCTTACAGAGCATGAGGAATCTGACGGCTTGGATTAACGTTCTGCAAGCCTCAGTGAGTGTAAAGTTTTTTTTTTTACTTTTTGCAAAAAAAAGAATTGAACTACATATGTAAAAAGCTTGACGAATACTCCTAGCTCATTCATTGAGTCGAGCAGAAAATTCAACCTCGGGCATAACTTCCTGTTTTGGGACTTAAATCCCTCTGCCACGCATTCCTCCACAATCCTCTATTGTAGTTCAGCTGAATTCTGTATAAACCAATGTACTCTTTACTTAACACAGGCTTTTATATTGCTGCAGGAAAAATGGTGATAACAGTAAGTCACCAGTGTATTTAAAATGTTTGAAAAGCCGAAACTTTTTTTTTTCTTGTTTTTGGATGGAATGAAGAATTAAAACCTCTGTCGTGTTTTTATTGGTGCCTGCTTCTCTTCTCGGGAGATTAATCCTCTCTATTTGTTCTGGATACCATTGTCTCCAGAAAAGAACGTGATGGGAAATCCAAAATGTGTTACAGGAACGGAAATAAAGAGGAAACCTTCTAATGCTGACACTTGTTCAAGTGACACCTGTTAATAAGGGGATATCACATCACCTCTTCTCCAGTACAGAAATCCCTCTCATAGTACAGGACTTTCCCCTATCCCCCTCCGACCCAGTATAGAGCTCTCCCTCCACCCCCTAGTACAGTGCTCTCCCTCACAGTACAGGGCTTTCCCCCATCCCTCTCACCCAGTAAAGGGCTCTACCCATCCCTCCCACCCAGTACAGGGCTCTCAGTCACAGTACAGGGCTTTCCTCCATCCCTCCCACCCAGTACAGGGCTCTCCCTCATAGTACAGGGCTTTCCCCATCCCTCCCACCCAGTACAGAGCTCTCCCCAATCCATCCCACCCAGTACAGGGCTCTCAGTCACAGTACAGGACTTTCCCCCATGCCTCCCATCCAGTACAGAGCTCTCTCCAATCCCTCCCACCCAGTACAGGGCTCTCAGTCACAGTACAGGACTTTCCCCCATGCCTCCCATCAAGTACAGGCCTCTCCCCCACCCCTCCCACCCAGTACAGGGCTCTCAGTCACAGTACAGGGCTTTCCTCCATCCCTCCCACCCAGTACAGAGCTCTCCCCAATCCCTCCCACCCAGTACAGGGCTCTCAGTCACAGTACAGGACTTTCCCCCATGCCTCCCATCAAGTACAGGGCTCTCCCCCACCCCTCCCACCCAGTACAGGGCTCTCAGTCACAGTACAGGACTCTCCCCCATCCCTCCTACCCAGTACAGGGCTCTCAGTCACAGTACAGGGCTTTCCCCCATGCCTCCCATCCAGAACAGGGCTCTCCCCCACCCCTCCCACCCAGTACAGGGCTCTCAGTCACAGTACAGGGCTCTCCCCCATCCCTCCTACCCAGTACAGGGCTCTCAGTCACAGTACAGGGCTTTCCCACATGCCTCCCATCCAGTACAGGGCTCTCCCCTACCCCTCCCACCCAGTACAGGGCTCTCAGTCACAGTACAGAGCTCTCCCCAATCCCTCCCACCCAGTACAGGGCTCTCAGTCACAGTACAAGGCTTTCCCTGTCTCCCATCCAGTACAGGGCTCTGCCCCATCCCTCCCACCCAGTACAGGGCTCTCAGTCACAGTACAGGGCTTTCCCCCATCCCTCCCACCCAGTACAGGGCTCTCCCTCACAGTACAGGGCTTTCCCCCATCCCTCCCACTCAGTACAGAGCTCTCACTCACATTACAGGGCTTTCTTCCCAGTCCCTCCCACTCCCAACCAGTATGGAGCTTTCCCCCTAACCTCGATTACAGAGCTCCCCCTTCACAGTACAAAGTATTTCCCCCATCCCCCCTCCCACCCAGTACAGAGCTCTCTCTCCATCCCCCAGTACAGACCTCCCCCTCACAGTACAGGGCTTTCCCCCCATCCCTCCCCCTCCCACCCAGCACAGAGCCCCCACCCTCCAGTACAGAGCTTTCATCTTATCTCTCCCCCTCCCACCCACTACAGAGCTCTCCCTCCATCCCCCAGTACAGACCTCCCCCTCACAGTACAGTGCTTCCCCCCATCACTCCCCCTCCCACCCAGTACAGAGCTCTCCCCCCACCCTCCAGTACAGAGCTTCCCCTCTCAGTACAGAGCTTTCCTTTCATCTCTCCCAGTCCCACCCAGTACAGAGCTTCCCCTCACAGTACAGGGCTTTCACCCCCCCACCCACCTAGTACAGAGCTCTCCCCTCAACCTCCAGCACAGAGCTCTGAGCTCCCCCTCACAGTACAGGGCTTTCCCCCCACTCCTCCCATTGCTACTCAGTACAGAGCTCTCCCTCCACCCTCCAGTACAGAGTTTCCCCTCACAGTACAGAGCTTTCCTCTCATCTCTCCCCCTCCCACCCAATACAGAGCTTCCTCTCATTGTACAGGGCCTCAACCCCCCTTGCTGCCCCCTCCTGTACAGAGCTCCGAGCTCTCTTTCATAGTACAAGGCTTTCCCCCTATCCCTACCCAGTACAGAGCTACCCCTTACCTGCCTGCTTCCTTCTAAAGTTCCTGCCTGCTTCCTTGTAAAGTCCCTGCCTGCTTCCTTTTAATGTCCCTGCCTGCTTCCTTGTAAAGTCCCTGCCTGCTTCCTTGTGAAGTTGCTGCCTGCTTCCTTGTGAAGTTGCTGCCTGCTTCCTTGTAAAGTCCCTGCCTGCTTCCTTGTGAAGTCCCTGCCTGCTTCCTTGTGAAGTTGCTGCCTGCTTCCTTCTAAAGTACCTGACTGCTTCCTTCTAAAGTCCCTGCCTGCTTCCTTGTGAAGTTGCTGCCTGCTTCCCTGTAAAGTCCCTGCCTGCTTCCTTATGAAGTTGCTGCCTGCTTCCTTCTAAAGTACCTGACTGCTTCCTTCTAAAGTCACCGTTGCTTCCTTGTAAAGTCCCTGCCTGCTTCCTTGTGAAGTTGCTGCCTGCTTCCTTGTAAAGTCCCTGCCTGCTTCCTTGTGAAGTTGCTGCCTGCTTCCTTGTGAAGTTGCTGCCTGCTTCCTTGTAAAGTCCCTGCCTGCTTCCTTCTAAAGTACCTGCCTGCTTCCCTCTAAAGTTCCTGCCTGCTTCCTTCTAAAGTCCCTGCCTGCTTCCTTGTGAAGTTGTTGCCTGCTTCCTTCTAAAGTACCTGCCTGTTTCCTTCTAAAGTACCTGCCTGCTTCCCTCTAAAGTTCCTGCCTGCTTCCTTCTAAAGTCCCTGCCTTCTTCCTCGTGGAGTTGCTGCCTGCTTCCTTGTAAAGTCCCTGCCTGCTTCCTTGTGAAGTTGCTGCCTGCTTCCTTCTAAAGTACCTGCCTGTTTCCTTCTAAAGTCCCTGCCTGCTTCCTTGTAAAGTCCCTGCCTGCTTCCTTGTAAAGTCCCTGCCTGCTTCCTTGTAAAGTCCCTCCTTGCTTCCTTGTGAAGTCACTGCCTGCCTCCTTGCAAAGTTGCTGCCTGCTTCCTTGCAAAGTCCCTGCCTGCTTCCTTATGAAGTTGCTGCCTGTTTCGAATAGAAACGGGCTCCAATTAAACACATCATGTCACCTTCTGCACATAGGAATACAGCACAGTACAGAATTAAAGGGGTTGTAAAGCATTAAGGTGAAAAACCTTCTGTGCTGCAACCCCCCCCCCCTTCCTTTTTTCTTACCTGAGCCCGATCCGATCCAGCGATGTGCACAAGTGCAGCGGCTCCAGCTGCTGTTGCTCTCCTCATGGGACAGACTGATAGCAGCAGGAGGCATTGGCTCCCGCTGCTGTCAATTAAAGCGGTAGTATCCCGCTTTTTTACTCTTTTACCTACAGGTAAGCCTATAATAAGGCTTACCTGTAGGTACAAATAATATCTCCTAAACCGGCATGGTTTAGGAGATATTTACAGTGCATGCAGCCGCTCGCGCGAGCGGCGCATGCGCTCTGAAGGTCCGGAGGGACCTTCAATCTATTTGCCGGGAGCTTGCCGGAAAATCACTCCCGCACGCATGCGCGGGAGTGACGTCATCGTGGCTCCGGCCAATCATCGCGCCGGAGCCGTCTCTTCCAGCCAATCACCGCGCCGGAGCCGCCGAGCCCGGAAGAGACGGCGAGGGATCATGGCAGCGCCCGCAGCGATGTCCGGGGGTCCGTGTCGGGGCTTCGTTCTAAGGTAAGTAATACATAATGAGCTAGTATGCGATGCATACTAGCTCATTATGCCTTTGTCTTGCAGGTTTTTTTTTTTTTTTTTTTTGAACTTTGGGTTTACAACCGCTTTAAAAACTGTGACATAGGAGCGGCGTGGGGGGGGTGGGGGGGCGAGTCTGGCTGTCTGTGTCAATGGTTGCACCAGCGGGACTCGGAAATGAGCCCGCACGGGTGCCCCCAATGGAAAGTAGCTTTCTGTGGGGGCACCTGATGAAGAGGAGGGGCCTGGAGCTCTGGCGGGGAACCCCAAAAGAAGAGGATAGGGCTGCTCTGTGCAAAACTATTGCACAGAGCGGGTAAGTATAACATGTTTGTTATTCAAAAAAATAATAATAAAAATCGAAAGTTTACAACCACTTTAAGCCCGTATCTGCTTTTCTTTTCCCAGCATAAGGCATCTTGCACACGGTAATGATGTTTGAGCATCAGCATTTCTGGACATAATTTCAAGCGTTTGTGTTACACGTATTGGCGCTTATGCGCATTCGCTCGCACAATACATTCCTTATGACAAAATCTATAAAAATTCAAAATATTTATGTTTATATCAGTGCCCACCGGTGCCACCTATCAGTGCCACCTCTCTGTGCAGCCTATCAGTGTCACCTCTCCGTGCCACCTATCAGTGCCACCTCTCTGTGCAGCCTATCAGTGTCACCTCTCCGTGCCGCCTATCAGTGCCACCTCTCCGTGCCGCCTATCAGTGCAGCCTCATCAGTGCCACCCCATCAGTGAAGTAGAGAAGTTACTTGCTTGCCAAATTTTATAACAAAATATGAAAAACATATTTTTTTTTCTGTGAAAAATATTGTTTTTTTTTAAGAATTGTCGCTTTTCTTTTTGTTTATAGCGCAAAAAATAAAAATCGCACAGGTGATCAATTACCACCAAAAGAAAGCTCTATTTGTGGGGGGGGGGGAAAAGGACATCAGTTTTATTTAGGTACAGCATCGCACGACCGCGCAATTGTCCGTTAAAATAACGCAGTGCCGAATCACAAAAAATGGGCTGGTCATTAAGGGGACAAATCCTTCCGGTCCAGAACTGGTTAAATACCACCAAAAGAAAGCTCTATTTTTTAAAAAAAATTATAAAAATTTAGTCTGGGTACAGTGTTGCATGACCGCGCAATTGTCATTCAAAGTGCAAACAGCGCTGAGCAAGTGGTAAAAAGGTGCATGCACGTTTTCCATGTTCACGCGGCACAGCAGCCCATTCAAATGAGTGTGAACAGGTGGCAGCCCATCCATTGGGGGCACAGGGGCGCCGCCCCCCCCCCCCCCCCCATCCATGCTTCCGACCCCCTAATCTACATGCAGGGTGCCGGATGCATGGATTCCATTGGGTTTTTTTTTTTTTAAGCACCTGATTAGAGCCAGAAGCTCTACTAGGCATCCAAAAAGGATGGGCTTGGGGCACAGAGTACTGCACCCTGAGCCCACCCAGTTGTGTTACAATAGCGAATGAATATTTGCTATTGCCACACTGATTCTCCTCCCGGCCAATCAGGAAGCGGGTACTGTTTACCGATTGGCCGAAAGGAGAAGGCATGCTTTTGGCCAAGAAGGGGGGAGGAGACGACATGAAGGAGCCTGAGAGGGAAGCCGCCGCCTGTCATTCCGGAGGAAAAAGGTAAGTAAACGGGCTGGTGGGGCGATAGATGTGGTGGTGTAGATGGGGGGGCGGGGGGCGGTCCGTCTGAAGCCCCCCCCCCCCGTCTGATGGAACACCAGCCACCACTGGTGTGAACAGCACTAGTGTGAACTGAGCCTAAACCTGGAAGCTGATTGGCACAGCTGCATCAGATCTTGCACTCTCCGGTTTTAGTAAATCCCCCCCAAGCAGGGCTGCTGTTAGAAATCGCGGGGCCCCATACAGACTACCTGGCAGGGCCCCCCCAAGAAAATATTAAAGATACATTTAGCTAAAATTACAAGAAAATCACTATTAGCAGACACAAATATAACATAATTTACATAATTCCTGCTAAATCTAAAAAAATTAGATGAAAAAAATATACAGGCTGGGTAGTTGGAGCTCCAGGATCAGAGAGACAGAAGAGAAACAAAGGTACAAATAAACTCCTGAGCAGAGATAACATTAGAGCCAGTGCTGGGAGGGGGGCCCACACAGGGAGGGGGATTAGTGAGGAACAACTGTCTTTCTCAGCAGATGAAAGCTGATAGCAGGGAGAGGGACAGATCAGATTCAGGTGCCGAAGGAAGATTTCTGTATTTGTTGTCCATCACTTATCCCCCTCTCTGTGTGGGCCCCCCTCTGTACTCGGGCCCCCTACAAGAGGGCTGGTGGTCCCCCCCTATCAGCGGCCCTGCCCCCAAGTATCAGGGTTTAGGTGTACTACAAAGAGATAACCTCAGTCCCATGTTAAAAGTAGCCTGTGTAAACTTTCTGCTATGGACACAATTGTAACAATTACTGGAGAGTACAGGATTGTAGCATCCACCGGAAATTGTCCTTTATGTAGCGTTTTTTTAGACTGTAACCATGTAATATCACATGTTGCGGTTTTGGCTCATTAAACGTCACTCATACAAATGGATAAAGGGCCTACAACATCCGAGGCATCGCCTTCTGTTTTGCACGCAGCATCCTGATTGATTAAATCGTAGTTCTTGCGGCCTTACCTAGCCGGGAGCTGCCAGGAGAATTATTGTAATATGATATTTAAGTAAAGCAGTCATGGCACTATATATCTTGTGTGTATTGGCATGGAGAAGTACAATGAGGGGAATTTAAAGGAGGGGCTGCGGACGTGAACAGCAATCCTAACCGTCTTTAATAAGCCGCTATGTACATTCTGTTTTATTAAATTTAAATGGATGTCAGTAAGTGAAAAGCAGCAATGTAGTACAATTTAATAAGGAAAGGGAAGCAGCTTTTCTCATACTTCATTGTGAAAGCTACTCAATAGAAACGTAGTTTAAAGTTTTGTTTTGCAAGACTTTTTTTTTTTTTAGATAGAACTCTGTCTAAAAAAAAATAAAAGGTAATTTTTTTTATAGTAACCACTTTCTGACCAGGCTTTTTCTGGGTCTTTTTATTTTTTTTTACAAGTTTAAAGCAGTATTTTTTGCTATAAAATTACTTGTAACCCAGAAACATTATACATTTTTTTTTTTTTTTAGCAGAGACCCTAGGGAATAAAATGGCGATTGTTGCAATATTTATGACACACAGTAAAATGCAAATGCAGTTTTTTGGGGAAAAAATACACTTTAATGAATAAAAAAATAAAAATAAAAAACAATATGTATCCCCATTTTTTTGTATATTGTGAAAGATAATGCTACACCGAGTAAACAAATACCTAACATATCTCGCTCGTGGATTGGCAACAAACTACGCTACTTAAAAATCTCAATAGGCGATATTTGTAACACCTTTACATGTTACCTGTTTAGAGTTACAGAGGAGGTCTAATGCTAGAATTATTACTCTCGCTCTAACGTTCGCAGGGGTACCTCACATGTGTGATGTGAATATCATTTACATATGCGTGCGCAACTTATGTATGCGTTCGTTTCTGCGTGCGAGCATGGAGGGATGGGGCGCTTTCATTTTTTTTTCTTCCATTTTTTACTTTTTATTTTTCACTGTCCCTTTTTTTTATCACTTTTATTCCTACTACAAGCAATGTAAACATCCCTTTTAACCACTTACCGCAAAGTGACGTAGATCTACATCGGCAGACTTTGCGGTGTTATACCGGGATGATGCCTCTAGCTAGAGGCACCATCATAGTACCGTGGTTTACAGCCGACGGTCGGCATTCCGTCAGTAACGACCGATGCGGCTCGGGAGCCGCTTGATCGTTACCCGGGTGAGCGGGAGGGGACTCCCCCCCCCCCCCCGCCTCCTTCCGTGACTTTTACTCTGCTGCAAAAGGCGGCACATTTCAAAAACGGCTCTATGCAAAAATGCTGGTTCTGGCATTTTGCATACATGGAAGTGTAGTGGAGGGGTTTGGGGTCTTTTAGACCCTCGATCCCTCCATAAAGAGTACCTGTCACTGCATATTGGTGTCACAAGGGATGTTTACATTGCTTGTGACAGAAATAAAAGTGATCAGATTTTTTTTTTTTTAAAACCTGTAATAAAGTTAAAAAAAAAATAAAATAAATAGGAAAAAAAAAATTTTAGCCGCCCCCGTCACCGTTAGCTCGCGCTCGAAAATAACGTATACGGAAGTCGAGCTGCAAATGAAATCGCTGTTCAAACCACACATGTGAGGTATCGCCGCGATCGCCAGAGCGTGAGCAATAATTTAAAAAAAAGAGCTACACTCTAACTCTAAACTGGTAACCGTTAAAAAAATTTAAAGCGTCGCCTATTGAGATCTCTATTGACCGTAGTTTGTCGCCATCCCACGGGTGTGCGCAATTTTAAACCGTAACATGTTGGGTATCTATTTACTCAGCGTGACATCATCTTTCACAATATACCAAAAAAAATGGGCTAACTTTACTGTTTAGTATTTTTTAAATGCAGTGAAATGTGATTTTTCAAAATTTTTCCCAAAAAATGGCGTTTTAAAGACCGCTGCGCAAATACCGCGTGACAAAAAATATTGCAATGACCGACATTTTATTCTCCAGAGTCTTTGCTAAAAAAATATATATAATGTTTGGGGGTTCTAAGTAGTTTTCTAGGAAAAAATACTGATTTTAACTTGTAAACAAAAAGTGTCCGAAATAGGGCTGGGGCTTAAGTGGTTAATAGAAATAAGTATGATAGGTCCTCTTTATGGAGAGATCTGTGGTTAAAAAGACCCCAAATCTCTCCTTTACCTTTTTAAAGCAGAAGATAAAAAGAATTATTATTTTTTTGAACTTTTGCTTAAAAAAAATCAATTGTTTACTTCCAGTCTGGACTGGAAGTGACGTCATGACGTCGCTCTGGTCTTCCAAGGCCATAAAGTTGATCAAAGCAGATCTATTCTTTGATCGCCTGTGTGACCAGTCGGTGGCAAGGTCGGATCATTTCTTGGGCGAACTGGAGGTGCCCCCACTAGTGGATGAAGCTGTCATTAGATTGGCCAGACATGTCACATTACCTAAGGATGATGCAGTTTCCTTCAAAGAGGTTTCAGAAAGAAAGATAGATATAGCGCTAAAGAAAATATATACATGGGAAGGAAGAACCAGAAGCCATCATTGGCACTGACATCATTAGCCAAGGCAATAACAACATACATGAGCAGAGAGCGCAGAAGTGGAATTATCCGCAGAGACTGGAAGTGCCTCAGTACTGAAAATAGTGAATGAGATCAAACTGGCGGGCTTTTTTGTAGGTGACTCGGCGATAGACACACTATGGAGTTCAGCCAGAGTAATGCTATAATCAGTGATGGTGAGAATAGCATATTGGCTCAAGCCATGGACGGCAGATGGGTTATAACAATCCAACTGGTGCCGTATCCCATTGGTCCCCCCGTCCAGACTGGTCCAGTTGGTACCCAACTACGCCAATTTGCGCTGGCCACGGCGGAGCAAATCAAGGACCCTTGGGCCATAAAGACAACTGGGGAAGGTCATCACTGGGAGTTTGTGGCCCCCCCCGGAGGTGACGCACTTTACCCTCACAAAGTTACCTCAGGTTCAACAGAAAAAACAGATAGTCTTCTAATATGTCCAATAGCTCCTACAAAAAAGAGCCATAGAACCAGTCCCTATGCTAGAAAGACATCAATGATTCTAATCTCCTCTTTTCCTAATAAAGAAAAAAAAAACAGGCGATCTAAGACCAGTATGTTGAACAAGTACATCCAAGTGCAAAGCTTTCGAATGGAGTCACTGCAGTCAGTCGTACAAACCATCAGGGGGAGTGGATATTATCTTTGGATTTGAAAGATTCTTAATTACATGTCCCAGTTCATCAACAATGTCACACATATTTACGGTTTGCGATAATGGAATACCATTTTCAATTCATCTGCCTACCATTTGGCCTGTCAACGTCACTGAGGATATTCTCCATTCTACATGGATAGCCATGTTGTGCAGACAAGGCCTACAAGTGTTCCACTATTTGGACGATGTCCTCTTAGTAGCCCGAAACCTACAAATCCTGACAGAACATCCGGAGATTCTGGTCTATACCTTAATGAGCCTAGGATGGATAATCAACTGGCAAAAGAGTCAACCAATGCCCACGCAGAAAATGCTGTTTCTGGGGGTAATCCTAGATACCTGCACTAACACAGTAGAACTCCCTTTAGAGAAGGCAACGGTGCTTGTCTTTCAACTAGAAAAAATATCAACACACTCAGACCTCACGGCCTACCAATGCCTCAGGCTGTTAGGATCGCTAGTGGCTATAATACCCAAGGTTAAGTGGGCCCACTGGTGGATGAGGATCTTTCAGGTGGAATTCCTGAGACAATGGAAGAGCTGCTCCATGCATCAACGGATAAGGTTGTCACCAGCGGTGAAGCGTTCCCTCGATTGGTGGCAGAAACCAACCAATTTGTCAAATTGCCACTAACTCAATCCACCGACACCAGTAGTGATCACATCAGATGCATCAGCGGTAGGTTGGGGATCACATTGCAATGGGCATCTAGCCCCGGTGGAGAAGCAGACGGAAGGAAGTCTCCAATGTATTAGAACTGAAGGCAGACTTCCAAGCTCTAAAAGCATTTCAAGACCAAGTCAGAGGGACCAGTGTAATACTCCAGATGGACAACAGGGCAGCAGTCACCTATGTAACCTATGTAAACCGCCAAGGAGGAACGAGGAGTCAAGCACCTCTAGCAGAGGTCGTGCCCATTATGAACTGGGCTCAACAACAGAGGCGGCTCTAGGCTTTGTGAGGCCTAAGGCAAAACTTGGACATGAGGCCCCACTCACGCCCATAATGGGAAAAATATTTCAAGCAATAAAAATGAACTGTATAAATTGCATATATTAAGAGCCTTAACCTTTGTACTATGAATTGACAGTTTCTAGAATTTTCTCCCCCAGCCACCCAGGGGCCCTCTCCTCCTCCCTCGGCCACCCAGGGGCCCTCTCCTCCTCCCCTCCTCCCTCAGCCACCCAGGGGCCCTCTCCTTCTCCCTCAGCCACCCAGGGGCCCTCTCCTTCTTCTTCAGCCACCCAGGGGTCCTCTCCTCCCTTAGCCACCCAGTTGCCCTCTCCTTCTCCTTCAGCCACCCAGGGGCCCTCTCCTCTTCCCTTAGCTACCCAGGGGCCCTCTCCTTTTTCCCCTAGCCACCCAGGGGCCCTCTCCTTTTCCACTAGCCACCCAGGGGCCCTCTCCTTTTCCCCTAGCCACCCAGCGGACAACAGACACCTGTCAGCCGCAGTGAAGGGACTGCAGCACACTGCTGCAACTTTTTTATCCGAGCATTTAAAACAATCTTTTACTTAGGAGATTTCCCTGACAGCGCCCTTCTAAATGTTGTCGCTCCGCCACTGGCCGCGAGGCCCCTGTAGGTGCGAGGCCTTAGGCGACCGCCTAATTTGCCTAATTAGAGAGCCGCCTATGATGTGTGAAGTCTATCAGCCACTTACATCCCAGCTCAACAGAATTACTTGGCGGAGGCACTGAGCTGACAAATGTTGGACAGCAATGAATGGGCACTGAACCAGTCAATCTTCCTGTGGATTTTCAGTCAGTGGGGTCATCCTGACCTCGACTTTATTGCATCACCGACCAACAGAAAATGCAGACGCAAGGGCGAAATTCCCACAAGCAGAAGCAGTGGATGCATTCAGCTCCGAATGGATCTGTACCCTATGTATCCCTACCTATACCTATAATTCCCAGGTTACTCAATAGAATACACAAATACCCAGGGGTGGTGATAGCAATCATTCCCTGTTGGCCCCGCAGGCCCTGGTTCCCACTACTACAGGCTTTGGCGTTGGAACCCCCAATCCTACTACCGGGGATACCATATCTCCTCCAGCAAGGTCAGTTGTGTCACGCAAATCCTACTAGGCTTCATCTTGCGGCATGGAGATTGAGAGGAGAAGGCTAGGGGAGGCAGGTTACTCAGCCTCAGTTATTGAAACCTTGCTGAAAGCAAGAGCGGCAAGTCGGTACCACCCTCTACCCATCTCCCAGTATTGTCCCTTTTAGATAATACAGAACCACGTATCATTTTGTGGTGCTTAGTAATTTGTATGGAATTTGTAACTGATAACATGAGAAGCAGTAAAATAGGCCCCCTGCAGCCAACAGCAATAGACCCCCCTTCAGCAATAGATCCCCAAAGTAATAATACATCCTCACATCAACAATAGACTCTCACCAGCAACCATATTTCTCAGCAGCCAACAACAATAGACCCCTCCCTCAACAGTAGCTCTCTCCCAGCAACAACTGACCCCCCTCCCAGCAACAACTGACCCCCAGAAACAATAGATCCTCCCACCAGCAACAATAGACCTCTCCAGCAACCATATATACCCCTCCCCCCACAACAATAGATACCTGCAGCAGCAATCGATCTCAGCAGCCAACAATTGACCCCTCCCTCAACAGTAGCTCTCTCTCAGCAACAACTGACCCCCAGCAACAGTAGATCCTCCCACCAGCAACAATAGACCTCTCCAGCAACCATAGATACCCCCTCCCCCCACAACAATAGATACCTGCAGCAGCAATCGACCCCCCCAGCAACAATAGATTTCTCAGCAGCCAACAACAATTGACCCCTCCCTCAACAGTAGCTCTCTCTCAGCAACAATTGAACCCCAGCAACAGTAGATCCTCCCACACCAACAATAGACCTCTCCATCAACCATAGATACCCCCTCCCCCCACAACAATAGATAACTGCAGCAGCAATCGACCCCCCCCCCCCAGCAACAATAGATTTCTCAGCAGCCAACAACAATTGACCCCTCCCTTAACAGTAGTTCTCTCTTAGCAACAATTGACCCCCAGCAACAGTAGATCCTCCCACCAGCAACAATAGACTTCTCCAGCAATCATAGATACCCCCTCCCCCCACAACAATAGATACCTGCAGCAGCAATCGACCCCCCCCCCCCCATCAACAATAGATTTCTCAGCAGCCAACAACAATTGACCCCTCCCTCAACAGTAATTCTCTCTTAGCAACAATTGACCCCCAGCAAAAGTAGAATCCCCCCACCAGCAACAATAGACTTCTCCAGCAATCATAGACACCCCCCCTCACAACATTAGATACCTGCAGCAGCAAAAGAACTCCCAGCGACAATAGATCCCCACAGCAACAATCGACTCATGTCAGCAACAATAGATTTCTCAGCAGCCAAAAACAGTAGTTCCTTCCCTCAACAGTAGATCCCTTCCAGCAGCAACCCCCCCAGCAACCTAAGGAACCCCAGCTACAGTAGATCCCCCACAGAAACTATAGATCCCATTGCAACAGTAGATCCCCCAGCACCAAGGGACAACAGTAGCTCTCTCTCAGCAACAATTGACCCCCAGCAACAGTAGATCCTCCCACCAGCAACAATAGTCCTCTCCAGCAATCATAGACACCTCCCCCTCACAACATTAGATACCTGCAGCAGCAATAGAACCCCCAGCGACAATAGATCCCCACAGCAACAATCGACTCATGTCAGCAACAATAGATATCTCAGCAGCAAAAAACAGTAGTCCCTTCCCTCAACAGTAGATCCCTTCCAGCAGCAATCCTCCCCCATCAACCTAAGGACCCCCAGCGTCATTAGATCCCCCACAGCAACTATAGATCCCCCTGCAACAGTAGATCCCCCCAGCACCAAGGAACACTAGACCCCAGCACCCGTTTCCATGACATACAGTGCTGGAGGTGCTGGAACTGCGTTCCCCTGCATTCCCACTGAATATAATACATAAAAACCTTTATCAGTATACTGTATATAATATATGAAAACATTTATGACTAGTTGAGTCAATTTCTTTGTGTTTAGATTATTTTATTCTTTATTATTCACTATTTGCAGCCACACAACTCCTAGAATAGGAAATATGAATGATGTAAACTAGTCTGGTGGCAGACACTGAAGCTTCTCCGAATCTGTTAAGCACCGGGATTTTCACACTCTAAAGTCTATAGAGTTTTCAGGGAATCGGTGCCAATAACAAATGGTGGTTGTGTGGGTGGAAGTGCCTTACTAATGGGAGAGGACAGAATGGAATGTCTGGAGCTGCCCCAGCGATTACTTTTACAGCAGTGCTGTGCAGTAAGACATCTATCAGCACACAACATGTTGCACACAGTAGAATACACCGTATCTCACAAAAGTAAGTACACCCCTCACATTTTTGTAAATATTTTATTCTATCTTTTCATGTGACAACACTGAAGAAATGACACTTTGCTACAATGTAAAGTAGTGAGTGTACAGCTTGTATAACAGTGTAAATTTGCTGTCCCCTCAAAATAACTCAACACACAGCCATTAATGTCTAAACCGCTGGCAACAAAAGTGAGTACACCCCTAAGTGACAATGTCCAAATTGGGTCCAAAGTGTCAATATTTTATGTGACCATCATTATTTTCAAGAACTGCCTTGACCCTATGGCCATGGAGTTCACCAGAGTCCTCTTCCACTCCTCCATGATGACATCACAGAGCTGGTGGATGTTAGAGACCTTGCGCTCCCCCACCTTCCGTTTGAGGATGCTCCACAGATGATCAATAGGGTTTAGGTCTGGAGACATGCTTGGCCAGTCCATCACCTTTACCCTCAGCTTCTATAGCAAGGCAGTGGTCATCTTGGAGGTGTTTGGGGTCATTATGTTGGAATACTGCCCTGTGGCTCAGTCTCTGAAGGGATGGGATCATACTCTGCTTCAGTATGTCACAGTACATGTTGGCATTCATGGTTCCCTCAATGAACTGTAGCTCCCCAGTGCCGGCAGCACTCATGCAGCCCCAGACCATGACACTCCCACCACCATGCTTGACTGTAGGCAAGACACACTTGTCTTTGTACTCCTCACCTGGTTGCCGCCACACACACTTGACACCATCTGAACCGAATAAGTTTATCTTGGTCTCATCAGACCACAGGAGATGGTTCCAGCAATCCATGTCCTTAGTCTGCTTGTCTTCAGCAAACTGTTTGCTGGCTTTCTTGTGCACCATCTTTAGAAGAGACTTCCTTCTGGGACGACAGCCATGCAGACCAATTTGATTCAGGGTAGTCTTCCTGGTCACGATTGCAGATTGACAGCAGTGAGAGCCGGTGGTGCCTGCATACTTAGAGGCGCCTCAATTCTCTTTTATACTCTGTAGCTCATGCTGGATTTTGCTTCTAATCCCCTTGTGGAGGCTGCCATGAGGCTACAAACGTAAGGACTTATGAATAAATGGTTGTGGAACGAATCATTTGAGTTTCCATAATTTCTTATGGGGAAATTTGCTTTGATATAAGAGTGCTTTGGATTACAAGCATGTATACAGAACAAATTATGCTCCGAATCCAAGGTTTTACTATATATATATATAATTATATATATATATATATATATATATATATATATATATATATATATACAGGGCTTTTTTCTCAGAGAATAGGTGCAGGAACTCCCCCTTCTAAGTTACTTTGTGTCTCCGCCCTCTACCCACCTCCCACCTCCGAGCACTAACCCTTGGTTCCACTCCTTCCAACCTCCGAGCACTTACCCTTGGTTCCACCCCCTACACAGCTTCCAGTACAGCCCCTTTTAGAGAATATCGAGGCAAGTATAATTTTGTATTGGATTAGGTTATGATAACAAGAAACGCTATAAAATGGATCCCCCACAGCCAGCAGCAATAGACCCCCCCCCTCCCCCCAGCAGCAATAAACTCTCATCGGCAGCAAAATATCTCCCAGCAGCCAGCATCAATAGGCACTCTAGCAGCCAGCAACAGTGGACCCCTCCCTAAACAGTAGATCCCTTCTAGCAACACTTAACCCTCAGTACCAAAAGATCCTCCACCAACAACAATAGATTGCCATTCAAAAATAGATCCCCTCCAGCAACAATAGATCTCCCAGCAGCCAGCATCAGTAGACCATCCAGCACCCATTGGAGTTTCCCCCGCATTCCCGTTGAAAAAAAGCCCTGTATATATATATATATATATATTATTCATGTGAGGGGCTGGAGTATGAGGATGGAGAACTTTTCTTTTGAGTGGGTGGGTGGGTGGGGGGGGGGCGCCGAACTGAGTCTTTGCCCCGAGTGGAAGAATGTCTAGCTTCGCCACTGCGCATATTACAATTATCCTCATCATTCAGAAAGCCCCCTGTCCCTTCTCCCAGTCCGCTCTTTCCATGTTATAATCAGGGTCGGGCGGGGAACCTATAATAAAACAGTCAATGTGTTCAGGTCAGCAAGTCACTAGCTAGACAAAAAGACAAGTCAAGAATCTCATCCTGTACATCCTTGCCAGAGATCCATAAATTGCGATAAAAAAAAAAAAAAAAATATGAAAAGATTTTAATATAAAAGCCAACAAAACCCGAGGATCGCTGAATAAAAGACGAGATTGTCTCTTTAGAGGAAGTTAAACCTTCATTTTAAATAAAAAAAAAAAATCACTTTTAACAAAGACCGTCTTCTTCAGGCCATAATGATAACATGAATGAATCTCCACAGTCTTCTGTTTGAGAAGTGCTTTTCCCTCTTTTCTTTATGAGCGATCACTAGGCAATAAAAGCTCGGAATAGAGGAGCAGAATATATTTGAATTAACCTTGCTGGCGGCATATAATACGGGCCAATCTATTTTTGTAAATCATTACCTAACTCCAACAGCTGTTGTATTTAGGAGCTGGCTTATAGCGGCAGAAAGCAAATTAGGCTTATATTAAAATGAAAAAAATAAAAATACAAAATATAAAAGCTATAAATGTTCCTAATGTACAAAATGTTTGTTAATCTTTCTTTTTCTTTTTTGCTTCTTTTCTTTTTTCCCTTCCCCATTTATTCCACTTTCCTTTTCTTATTTTCTTTACTGTCCCTCTTTCTTTTTTTGCTTTTCCTTTTTCCCTTCCCCATTTATTCTACTTTCCTTTCCCTTTTTTCTTTACTGCTTTACTGTCCTCTTTTTTTTTTTTTTTTTTTTTGCTTCTTTTCCCTTTTCCCTTTCCCATTTATTCCACTTTCCTTTCCCTTTATTCTTTACTGTCCTCTTTCTTTTTTTTTGCTTTTCCTTTTTCCCTTCCCCATTTATTCCACTTTCCTTTTCTTATTTTCTTTACTGTCCTCTTTCTTTTTCCCTTTCCTTTTCCCTTCCTTAACCACTTCTGGACCAGATTTTCCCCAATAATGACCAGGCCATTTTTAGCAATTCTGCACTGCATTACAGGTCCCTCTCAAAAAATTAGCATATTGTGATAAAGTTCATTATTTTCTGTAATGTACTGATAAACATTAGACTTTCATATATTTTAGATTCATTACACACAACTGAAGTAGTGCAAGCCTTTTATTGTTTTAATATTGATGATTTTGGCATACAGCTCATGAAAAACCAAAATTCCTATCTCAAAAAATTAGCATATCATGAAAAGGTTCTCTAAACGAGCTATTAACCTAATCATCTGAATCAACTAATTAACTCTAAACACCTGCAAAAGATTCCTGAGGCTTTTAAAAACTCCCAGCCTGGTTCATTACTCAAAACCGCAATCATGGGTAAGACTGCCGACCTGACTGCTGTCCAGAAGGCCATCATTGACACCCTCAAGCAAGAGGGTAAGACACAGAAATACATTTCTGAACGAATAGGCTGTTCCCAGAGTGCTGTATCAAGGCACCTCAGTGGGAAGTCTGTGGGAAGGAAAAAGTGTGGCAGAAAACGCTGCACAACGAGAAGAGGTGACCGGACCCTGAGGAAGATTGTGGAGAAGGACCGATTCCAGACCTTGGGGGACCTGCGGAAGCAGTGGACTGAGTCTGGAGTAGAAACATCTAGAGCCACCGTGTACAGGCGTGTGCAGGAAATGGGCTACAGGTGCCGCATTCCCCAGGTCAAGCCAGTTTTGAACCAGAAACAGCAGCAGAAGCGCCTGACCTGGGCTACAGAGAAGCAGCACTGGACTGTTGCTCAGTGGCCCAAAGTACTTTTTTTCGGATGAAAGCAAATTTTGCATGTCATTCGGAAATCAAGGTGCCAGAGTCTGGAGGAAGACTGGGGAGAGGGAAACGCCAAAATGCCTGAAGTCCAGTGTCAAGTACCCACAGTCAGTGATGGTCTGGGGTGCCATGTCAGCTGCTGGTGTTGGTCCACTGTGTTTTATCAAGGGCAGGGTCAATGCAGCTAGATATCAGGAGATTTTGGAGCACTTCATGCTTCCATCTGCTGAAAAGCTTTATGGAGATGAAGATTTCATTTTTCAGCACGACCTGGCACCTGCTCACAGTGCCAAAACCACTGGTAAATGATTTACTGACCATGGTTTTACTGTGCTCAATTGGCCTGCCAACTCTCCTGACCTGAACCCCATAGAGAATCTGTGGGATGTTGTGAAGAGAAAGTTGAGAGACGCAAGACCCAACACTCTGGATGAGCTCAAGGCCGCTATCGAAGCATCCTGGGCCTCCATAACACCTCAGCAGTGCCACAGGCTGATTGCCTCCATGCCACACCGCATTGAAGCAGTCATTTCTGCAAAAGGATTACCGACCAAGTATTGAGTGCATAACTGAACATAATTATTTGAAGGTTGACTTTTTTTGTATTAAAAACACTTTTTTTTTTATTGGTCGGATGAAATATGCTAATTTTTTGAGATAGGAATTTTGGTTTTTCATGAGCTGTATGCCAAAATCATCAATATTAAAACAAAAAAAAAAGGCTTGCACTACTTCAGTTGTGTGTAATGAATCTAAAATATATGAAAGTCTAATGTTTATCAGTACATTACAGAAAATAATGAACTTTATCACAATATGCTAATTTTTTGAGAGGGACCTGTATTTTAACGAACAATTGTGCGGCCATACGACGCTGTACCTAAATAAAATTGATCTAATTATTTTCCCCACAAATAGAGCTTTCTTTTGGTGGTATTTGATCACCTCTGTGGTTTTTATTTTTTGCGCTATAAACAGAAAAAGAGAGACAATTCTGAAAAAAAAAATAATAATAATATTTTTCACATTCTGCTATATAACATTCCCAATATAAAAAATAAATAAAATGAAAATGTTTTCTTTATTTTAGGCCAATTTGTTTTCTGCTACATATTTTTGGTAAAAAAAATCCCAATAAGTGTATTTTGATTAGCTTGCGCAAAGATTATTGCGTTTACAAAGTAGGGGAAAGATTTATGCCAATTTTATTTATTTATTTATTTTTTTTTTTACCAGTAATGGCGGCAATCTGTGATTTTTAGCAGGTTTGCGACATTGCGGCGGACAGATCAGACACCTAACTGACATTTTTGACACTTTTGGGGGGACCAGTGACATTACTACAGTAATCAGTGCTAAAAATATGCACTGTTATTGTACTAATGACATTGGCAGGGAAGGGGTTAACACCAAGGGCGATCAAAGGGTTAAGTGTGAGCCTAGGGGGTGTTTTCTAACCGTGAGGAAGATGGGCTTGTGAAATCAACACAGAGATCTGTGTTCCTAAATGGAAGGGACACAGGTGCTCTGTGTTGATAGCAGAGAGAACAACGGTCTGCCGTGCTTACAAAGGCAAACTGCCGTTCTGTCTCCACGGGGAGCGATCGCGGGTGCCCGGCGGCAATTGCTGATGCCACCCCCGTGGATCGGCTTCCCCGCTGGCGAGTGGGCACGCACGCACCCCCAGAATCGCTCCCGCGAACCGCTGTACAGGTACAGAGTTTCGCGGGAACCTGCCAACCTGCTACCGTATATTGACAGCGGCTGGTCAGCAAGTGGTTAAAGTGGAAGTTCAGCCAAAGCCTATTTAAAACTAGATCTTCTCTCTGCCAAATTCTAAAACAAATCTATCAAAACGGAATTGATTTTTTGTCATCATTTTCGTCAGTAGACAAAAATGTGGTGTACTTTTCGTTTCGTTTCATCACTGTAAAAATTTGGCTGATGAAAACGAAACAAAAAATACACCACATTTTTGTCTACTGATGAAAACTATGACAAAAAATCAATTACGTTTTGATAGATTTGTTTTAGAATGTAGCAGAGAGAATATTTAGTGTTAAAAAGATTTTGGCTGAACTTTCACTTTAACGAAAAAGTTTTCGTTGACGAAATTAACACTGCTTAAGAGTTCCCTTCACTGGAACTAAGGGGCCAAGTCCAATAAAACAACTCCAAACCATAATCTCCCCTCCAACAAATGATTTGCACCAGTGCACAAAGCAAGGTCCATAAAGACATGGATGAGTGAGTTTGGGGTGGAAGAACTTGGCTGGCCTGCACAGAGTCCTGACCTAAACCCGATAGAAGACCTTTGGGGTGAATTTGAGCGCAGACTGCAAGCCAGGCCCTCTTGTCCACTATAGTGCCTGACCTCACAAATGGGCTTCTGGAAGAACGGTCAAACATTCCCATAAACACACTCCTAAACCTTGTGGACAGCCTTCCCAGAAGAGTTGAAGCTTTTATAGCTGCAAAGGGTGGGCCAACTCAATATTGAACCCTACAGACTAAGACTGGGGTAACATTAACCTCCTTAGCGGTATTCCAGAGTGTGGCTCGGGGTGGAATTTCACTGCCATTAGCGGTAACCCCGAGCCACACTCGGGGTACCGCCAGGGAGCATCGCTGGATCCTGGTAGAGGTTACTTACCTTGTCCCCAGGATCCCGCGATGGGTCACTGCAGCATACGGCGGCCGGATCTTCCGCCTGATGCTGTGAGCCCCGGCTTCCGTCTCCTGCGACGTGACGCTCCCATGGGGGTGGAACCGGCGGCAAATTCATATAGTAAAACACACAAACACACTGATTACATTACAAAATAAAATAAATTGACATTAGTTTGTCCCCCCCCCCCCTCCCCGTGCCCTTTCCTGCAGTTTTACTGTACTTTTATATATATATATATATATATATATATATATATACATATACACACACACACATATATTATATATATATATATATATATATATATATATATATATATATATATATATATATATTATGAATAAATATAAATATATATATATATATAAAATATATATATATACATACATACTTTAACTTATTTATAGTTATTTATTATTTTATAATTTATGATTTTGTGTTTCAAACTTTATCATACCCGAGATGTTATAAAGAAGAATGCACAGTAAAAAAAGAATCATATGTAAATAGTTGGTTTGGGCTGCTCATCATTAAGAATTACTAGCAAAATAATGGTACCGCTTTCAGCACCTAAAATCGGAAACAATCATACCGCCAGGGAGGTTAAAGTTCATGTGCGAGTAAAGGCAGGTGTCCCAATACTTTTGACAATATTATGTGTGTATATATATATATGTATTACAGTTCAGTAGTTCTGGCCTTTTAAAGTAACAAGATCTAAAGTGTAATTCTCTGTTAATTGCCATTAAAGTACTATGAAGAATAAAACAGGAGCGGGGTCAATAGGTGTCTGATCTCGTTCTCAAGATCTAAATTGCCCTGTAATCTAGATAATTTGTATCGATCATCTTGTACATAAGAATAGAATCATCGATAGATGACAATATCCAAGATAAGCAAAACTGAGAGGTTAGGGCAACAAAGCAGCGGAGAGCGAGCTACTTCTCTTCTGTGGGGTCCATCGATTAAATCGCCTGGGTAGCGGGAGTAATCCATTTATGAATCAAAGGTCACATGACCCACACATGGCTCAATACCCCCCCCCCCTCCCCCACCCCCACTTGTCTGAACAAAGCAGTTCCTTAATTAAACAGGGGCACATTTGGAACAAAGTTAGTTTAATGAATATTCAAAGTGACAGGCTTGTCGATACTGATCCCAAAATAGTATGTCCCACTTTATTGTTCTGCTATAAATATATAAATGATACCATAGGAGCATGATGCCCCTCTCCTTGGCATTAAAGTGATATTTACTAAAATTATTTTCGAGTATATATTCTTTACCCAAAGTGGCTGTAAACCTCTGAAATAAAAAATAAGCAAAGCACATCCTCCTAGTATGTACTAGCCTCAGTCCACAGCACCTAGTGTGGTTCCTCTCTGCTCTCTATCCACTCTAGCTGCATGAGTCACTTTTGACAGGTTATGCAGACCTCTCAGAATCCCAGGAGATAACCGTGCCCCCCCCCAGCACACAGCAGGTGATTGACAGCCTCAGCCGTTCATGTTTCCCTATGAGACTGTGTAGAGGGGGTGTGTTCACTCCCTCCACTCAAGTCTCAGAGTACACTCAGCTTCCCGCTCTATGCTTTACTGTGTGTGACATCAGATCCCTTCTCCCTGTGTTCTGGAGCTAGAAATGCTGTGTAAAATGTGTGCTCTAGGAGTTTGTAGAGAGGGGAGTGCTGCAGATAAACAGGTACAACTTATGTACACTATAATACCAAAAGTATTGGGACGCCTGCCTTTACACACACATGAACTTTAATGGCATCCCAGTCTTAGTCTGTAGGGTTTAATATTAAGCAGGCCCACCCTTTGCAGCTATAACAGCTTCCACTCTTCTGGGAAGGCTGTCCACAAGGTTAAGGAGTGTGTCTATGGGAACGTTTGACAATTCTTCCAGAATTGCATTTGTGAGGTCAGGCACTGATGTTGGACGAGAAGACCTGGCTCACAGTCTGCGCTCAAATTCATCCCAAAGGTGTTCTATTGGGTTCAGGTGCAGGCCAGTTAAGTTCTTCCACCCCAAACTCTCTCATCCATGTCTTCATGGACCTTGCTTTGTGCACTGGTGTGCAGTCATGTTGGAACAGGAAGGGGCCAACCTCAAACTGTTCCCACAATGTTGAGAGCATGAAATTGTCCAAAACGTCTTGGCATGACGCCTTAAGAGTTCCCTTCACTGAAACTAGGGGGCCAAGCCCAACCCCTGAAAAACAACCCCAAACCATAATCCCCCCTCCACCAAATGATTTGGACCAGTGCACAAAGCAAGGTTCACTGTGGCGACTATAGGAACAATATATAGGGGGGGGGCACAAAAGGTACCACAGTCAAAACTGGGGGGGGCACTCATCATTTTCACCACTATATCATACCACCAAAAACTAAATAAGCATATACATAAATAAAGTTACAAAATACGAGTATTGCAGTATGCAATTATACCTTTTTATATAACTAACCTAACACTTAAAAGACAAACTTTCAAGAGTTTTCCATTCTTCCTCAGATATTGCCTTAGAAAGAGAAAAATACTTAAAAGCTTTTCTTTATAGTTTAAAGCAATTTCAGCAAACAGTTTACACAGTAATAACCCCTAGTATTGGTGCCAGTTTACGCAGTAACAGCCCCTAGTATTGGTGCCAGTTTACATAGTAATAACCCCTAGTATTGGTGCCAGTTTACGCAGTAACAGCCCCTAGTATTGGTGCAAGTTTACACAGTAATAACCCTTAGTAATGGTCTCAGTTTACGCAGTAATAACCCCTAGTATTGGTGCAAGTTTACACAGTAATAACCCTTAGTAATGGTCTCAGTTTACACAGTAATAACCCCTAGTATTGGTGCCAGTTTACACAGTAATAACCCCTAGTATTGGTGCCAGTTTACTCAATTATAACCCCTAGAATTGGTGCCAGTTAACGCAGTAATAACCCCTAGTATTGGTGACAGTTTACAGTAATAATTCCTAGTATTGGTGCCAGTTTACGTAGTACTAGCCCCTAATATTTTTGCCAGTTTATGCAGTAATAACCCCTAGTATTGGTGCCAGTTTTCGCATTAATAACCCCTAGTGTTGGTTCCAGTTTACACAGTAATAACCCCTAGTATTGGTGACAGTTTACAGTAATAACCCAGCGTATTGGTGACAGTTTACAGTAATAACCCCTATTAATGGTGCCAATTTACACAGTAATAGCCCCTAGTATTGGTGCCAGTTTATTCAGTTATAACTCCCAGTAATGGTGCCAGTTTATGCAGTAATAGCCCCCCTAGTATTGGTGCCAGTCTATATAGTAATAATCCCTAGTATTGGTGACAGTTTACGCTGTAATAGCCCCTAGTATTGGTGCCAGTTTACGTAGTAATAGCTCCTAGTATTGTTGCCAGCTTATGCAGTAATAACCCCTAGTAATGGTGACAGTTTATGCTGTAATAACCCCTAGTAATGGTGCCAGTTACTACAGTAATAGCCCCTAGTATTGATGCCAGTTTACGCAATAATAAAGCCTAGTATTGGTGCGATGCTCTCAAAGTGGAGGAGGTGGGGAAGAATAGTGAGACTGCCAACCACACTGATGAAACTGTTAAAGCCAGCCGCGACAGTAATGGCAGTCCGAACACTTTTATCAACTTCCTGGGAGATCTCTATAATTTCCCCGGGGGTCTCCTGATACACTACAGTACATCGCACACCTCCACACGTGACTCCTTTCCTCCACCACACACTGTGGCGAAACTAATGGGCCATACACACTATCAGATTATCTGCAGACTTTTGTCTGCAGACTTACCAAAACCAGATAATATGAGGTCAAACCTAAACACTTTCAATTTGTATGCAATCCGGCAGGCCCTTGCACTACATAGAAAAGGTCAATCTGAAGGAAAAGGTCTTCAGATAATCTGATAGTGTGTATGGCCCTTAAGGGGGAAGGCTGCTGCAGCACACTTCTCCATCCAGGACTCATGCTCCTACAGTTGGCGGGTACTGCTGGCTTTTACTGCTGGTGGGTACTGCTAGCGGATACTGCTGGTGGATACTGCTGGTGGATACTGCTGGTGGATACTGCTGGTGGGTACTGCTGGTTGGTACTACTGGTGGGTGCCCCTCCAGCCTCCTCCAAATTTCCAAATTCCCTTGTTTTTGCTGCCTCATCCCCATCCCCCCCTTTTTCCCAGGGACTGCTGTTGTGGGGAACCAGACCCTTTTCCCCCCATTTCCCCGGTTTTGCTAATTGACTTTGGGATGTTGGCACCTTTTACTTGGTCTGCTATATATTTCAGGCTTGACATTTTTCAATTCTGAAAAAAAGAAAACCATATTTTTCACTTCCTGTTTTATAACATTCCCAATAACAAAAAATGTAAACATCTAATTTTTCATCATTTTAGGCCAATTTGTATTTTGCTACATATTTTTGGTAAAAAAAAAAAAAAAAAATCCCAATGAGCGTATTTTGATTGGTTTGCGCAAAAGTTATCACATCTACAAACTAAGGGAAAGATTTATGTCATTTTTTATTTATTTATTATTAATGGCGTCGATCGGTAATTTTTAGTGGGACGTTGCTGCGGACAGATCAGACCCCCAACTGACATTTTTGACACTTGGGGGGGGGGGGGGGGCAATGACATTACTACAGTAATCAGTGCTAAAAATATGCACTGTTACTATACTAATAACACTGGCAGGGAAGGGGTGAACCCAGGGGCGATAAAAGGGTTAAATGTATGCCTACAGGATGTTTTCTAACTGTGAGGGGGATGGGCTTGTGGAATCATCACAGGGACCTGTGTTCCTAAATAGGAGGATCACAGGGGTTCTGTGTTGATAGCTGGGAGAACAACGGTCTGCCGTGTTTACAAATGCAGACTGCCGTTCTGTCTCCACAGGGAGCGATCACGGGTGCCCAGCAGCAATCGCAGGCGCCGGCCCCATGGATCGGCTTACCCACTGGCGAGTGAGTGCGCGCCCCCATGGTAGGTACAGGGATTGGCAGGAACCTGCCGACCTGCCGCTGTATATAGGTGGCGGCTGGGCGGCAAGTAGTTAACGTGCACTGCTCATTCCAAACAAATGTAAGTGAGGGGAAGAGGAGAGGTAATGTCCTCTGGGTTCTCCTGAACAAGAAGGCAGAAAAAAACAGTAAGAAACGATTTAATGAAAAATAGATTATATGGCCAGTAGGTAGTGGATGTGGATGGATTATTTTTGGAGGATAAGGGTATTTTTTAGTGTCACTTTAATCACTTTACGACCAGCGACGTAGACCTACGTCGGCTGACTTTGCGGTGTTATACTGGGGTGATGCCTCTAGCTAGAGGCATCATCCCGGTACCATTGTTTAGAGCCGGTGGTCGGCTTTCTGGCGGTAATGACCGATGCAGCTCGAGAGCCGCTCGACCGTTACCCCAGCGAGCGGGAGGGGATGTCCCCCCCCCTCCCGCCGCCCTCCGCGGCTCTGCCCGGGTCTCCCACGTCCGCCGGCTGGATGGAGTCCCGATCCAGACTGGAAGTGGCTTTGATTGGGTCTCTGATGACGTAACCTGGATGCGGCGTCCATGACGTCACGTCCGGGTTACTCTGCTGCTAAAGGTGGCAGATTCAAAAAGTGACAGTATTCAAAAATGCAGTTTTCGGCGTTTTGCATACATGGAAGTGTAGTGGAGGGGTTTGGGGTCTTTTAGACCCTTGATCCCTCAATAAAGTGTACCTGTCACTGCATATTGCTGTCACAAGGGATGTTTACATTGCTTTTGACAGCAATAAAAATGATCAGATTTTTTTTTTTTTTTAAAAAACCTGTGTTAAAATTAAAAAAAAAATAAAAATAAATTGGAAAAAATAAAATAAAAAAAGGTTAGCCACCCCCGTCGCCGTTAGCTCGCGCACGAAATAAAACGTATATGGAAGTCGTGCCGCAAATAAAATCGCTGTTCATACCACACATGTGAGGTATCACCGCGATCGCCAGAGAGTGAGCAAAAATTTTAAAAAAAGAGCTACACTCTAACTCTAAACTGGTAACCGTTAAAATTTTTTAAAGCGTCGCCTATGGAGATTTTTATTGACCGTAGTTTGACGCCATTCCACGGGTGTGCGCAATTTTTAACCGTAACATGTTGGGTATCTATTTACTCGGCGTGACATCATCTTTCACAATATACAAAAAAATGAGCTAATTTTACTGTTTAGTTTTTTTTTAAATGCAGTGAAATGTGATTTTTCGTAAATTTTTCCCCAAAAAATGGCGTTTGAAAGACCGATGCGCAAATACCGCGTGACAAAAATTATTGCAATGTTCTCCAGAGTCTTTGTTAAAAAAAAAAAAATATATATATATATATATAATGTTTGGGGGTTTTAAGTAGTTTTCTAGCAAAAAATACTGATTTAAACTTATAAACAAAAAGTGTCAAAAATAGGCTTAGTGTTAAAGTGGTTAAGCCCCAGTCGTCAGACATCTCCCTGCTCTCATTGGAAAAGAGAGGTCCAATCCTAAGGGGTGGGGTTAGTCCAGATCTTAGGTACTAAGAGAAAGCAAGATCAGAGGGGTGCACAGAAGAGGCGGTGTTTGGGGCATTTAAAACAGGTTCACATACGTTTTATTTGTAGAATCCTTAAAGTGGTTGTAAACTCTTCCATATACCCAGTGAAGTGACCGACCTCTGGTGATACACAGAGATGACACAAATCCTCCTACATACGTTGTACCTGTTTATCTGCAGTCTTCTCTTTTTTACATTCAAAGTCCAGAATATTTATCCACTTCAGCTCCGGATGATTTTCCCCCACTCATGACCAGGCCATTTTTTTGCAATATAGCACTGCGTTATTTTAACTGACAATTGTGCGATCGTGCGGCGCTGTACCCCAAAAAAAAATGTATGCCTTTTTTCCCCCACAAATAGAGCTTGATTTTGGCAGTATTTGATGGTTTTTATTGTTTGCGTTATAAAGCAAAAAAAGAGAGAAAATTCTCAAAAAAAAAACCAAAGAAAAAACAACTATATTTTTCACATTCTGCTATAAAACATTCCAAAAAAAAAAAATTAAAAATCTAATTTTTTTCATCAATTTAGGTCAATATGTATTCTGCTACATACTGTATATTTAAAAAAAAAAAAATCATTAATTGTAAATTGATTGGTTTGCACAAAAGTTATCACGTCTACAAACTATGGGAAAGATTTATTGAAATTTTTTTTTTCTATTAATGGCAGTGATTAGCGAATTATAGCGGGACTGTGATATTGCGATGGACAAATCGGACACCTAACTGACACTTTTTGGTTACCTGTGACACTAATACAGTGATCAGTGCTAGAAATATGCACTGTCACTGTACTAATGACACTGGCAGGGAAGAGGTTAGGTCAGAATGTATTTTGCTACATGTTTTTAGTAAAAAAAAAAAAAAAAATCCCAATAAGTGTATATTGATTGGTTTGCGCAAAAGTTATCGCGTCTACAAACTATGGAATATTTTTATTGAATTTTTATTTATTTATTTAACTAGTAATGGCGGCGATCAGCGAATTATAGCGGGACTGTGATATTGCGATGGACAAATCGGACCCCTGACACTTTTTGGTTACCAGTGACAGTAATACAGTGATTAGCGCTAGAAATATGCACTGTCACTGTACTTAAACTGGCAGGGAAGGGGTTAGGTCAGAATGTATTCAACAAAAATCCCAATAAGTGTATATTGATTGGTTTGCGCAAAAGTTATCGCATCTACAAACTAGGGAATATATTAATTGAGTTTTTATTTATTTATTTATTTTACTACTAATGGTGGTGATCAGCGATTTATAACGGGACTGTGATATTGCGGCGGACAAATCAGACACTAACTGACACTTTTTAGAAATATGCACTGTCACTGTACTAATGACACTGGCAGGGAAGGGGTTAACATCAGGGGTGATCAAAGGGTAAGTGTGCTCCTAGGGAGTGCTTTCTAACTGTGGGAGGGGGGAGGTACTCTGACTGTGGGAAGAGAGAGAGATCCATGTTCCTGCTTAGCAGAAACACAAGATCTCCATCTTCCCCATCACAGAATGGCGGTCTGCCTTGTTTACATAGGCAGACCATCGTTCTGCCTCTCCACCGGACCCGCTGATTGGCTTCCACTGTGTCCAATCTCAGCAGGAGCGGATCTCCGGCGGTGCGTGTGCGCACCCCAGACCCACGGCATGAAAATTACGTACACATACATGATTTTGCGCAGGAAGTCGACACTATACCGCAGTATATCTGCGTGAGGTGGTCTTTAAGAGGATAAAGCTTGTCAGAGCAGTCAGAGAGCAGGGGGTGGAGAGCTAAAGTTACACACTGCAGAGCTCGGTAAGGAGAGCTCTGGGAGCTGATAGGAGGGGAGGGAAGAGGAGGGGAGGGGAGGAAAGGGAAGGAAAGGGAACCCCCCCATCCCCTTCACACAGCACACAGGAACACAGAAAGAAGGCAGCAGCCAGAAAAGACACTTAGTGCCATAGGTGTGCACAGCCTATCGCATTAGGGTGTGCACCCCAAAGCTTGAACATACTTGCGTGTGTGTGCATGTATATATAGATATATATATATATATATACTGACGGTCAGGGCCAGGACAAGGGGTGGGTGGGAGGGTCAGTTGCCCTGGGCGCAATGGTTTACTGTAGGGATAGGGCGCCTTCCTTCTGTTGCAAAGTTGACAGCAGGAGTGTTTTTAACAAGTGAGTGACTGCTGGGGGTAGGATCCCCTGAGCTTGCACATTATGAACAGGGGGAGGGGGGTTCAGTCTGGCATCTGTGCCCTGGTTGCTGGATGATCTTGTCCCGGCACTGCTGGCAATAGATAGGGTCAGTAGGGCAGAGATTGAGATTGGGGTCAGTAGATTTTATTTTTATAATTTAAAAAAAAATAAAAAATTTAGGAGCCCCATTAGGAGGCTTTGGTAAAATATCAGGGGGTCTAAACAGGGGGAATCTGCGACACACAGGGTGATTAGGGTGTGCCCAGGCACACCTGGCACGCCCTGTGCGCACGCTTTTGCTTAGTGCTCTGGACTGAGACAAGTACACACTATAGAGGGATATGCTTTGTTCATATTTCATGTCTGAGGTTTACAATAGGGTGACCAGACGTTCCCGGTTTCCGGGGGGACAGTCCCTGGACTGAGGGCACTGTCCCCTGACCAAGTGTGTCCCCCATCCATGTGCCTAAATTCAAGTTGACAACTGTAAAAAATATTGTAAAAAATATAAATATATATGAGTATATATGTGACCATCTATAGTGGTACTACATAGAAAGAGTCTAGTGTCAACTATGTATAAAAAAAAAAAACACTTTATATAAAATAGAAGTAAAAGGAACTGTGAACAATGTGAAAAAACAAAGTTCAAAAACGTTAAATGCAAAGAAAAAATGGCCATAGGATTGTCCTGGCATTCGCTTTCCATGGTGCTGAAACATTGTATACAGTTGTATGAATTGGGGGTGTGAACAGTAATAAATGTAACCTATAGGGTGATCTATCCAGACTTATCACTCTGCGCTTTCCTTTGCAGATCTATCAGAGGTGTTGGTTAGTATTCAAGAAAGCATCTAGCAAAGGGCCAAAGCGTCTGGAGAAGTTTTCTGATGAGCGAGCCGCATATTTTCGATGTTACCATAAGGTGGGTGATACATTTTATTTAAAAATGTTCTCTTCTGTTTACATTTCGTGCCGGTTCACAAATATGCGATGCGGGGAACCCTGCGAATCCACTGCGGGTTCCCGCATCGCACTCGACTCACAGGCAGTTCACACTGCCATATGCTAATCGCTGGGGGGGGGGGGGTGTCAATCCAAAGTTAACGACACCTCCAGATCAGTTTTGCATATTGCAGTGCAGGACAGGAATCAATATAGGTGTGAACACCCATGCGATCCGATTTTGGTGCGGACCAAAAAAAAGGGTCCTGTGCAACTTTGGTCCGAATGCAATGCAAATTCAGTCATGCAATCTGTATGGCTGAATTTGCAATGCACAGGCATCGCATGTGACTTGCAGAGCAGTGCGCTCCGAATCACATGCAATGTCTGACATCGCATATGTGTGAACCGGAACTTCCTTTTTTACTGGGTACACAACAGAGACCACTTAAGGCTTAAAGTGGATGTAAACCCTCACATATACCCAATGAAGTGAACAGCCTAAGATGATACACAGAGATGAAACAAATCTCCCTACATACGTTGTATTTGTATATCTGCTGTCTTCAGCTTTCTACACTGTTTAGAAAGTGAATTTTTTCTTGCTGTTCCAGCACTGGGTGTGGAGTCTGGGCATACACTGTGTGACAGCTGATTGGAAGAAAGGCACACACCCCCTACACATAGGCATAGGAAGGAAGATACTTGCAGAGCTGTGCTGTGAATAGACCAGCTCTCTGCTAATCTATCTCTATGCGCCCACCCCAACACAAATTTCCAGCTTTTTTTTTTTTTCTCCTGTGTCTGAGAATTTGTCAGAAGTGACCCTGCTGATAACAGAGGAATGGAGCATCAGAACGACACGGGACTTGGGGCTTTGGAGAGAGATAAGTAAACACTACATATATATGTGCATAGGTCAGATTTCATGAATGGGGTTTACATCCACTTTTAATTAAGAGGAACTCTGGCTAAAACATTTTTTTGCTAGTTTTGGATGAAGGGTTAGAACCCCTCTCCAGTTTGCACAGCATTCTAGTATGCTGTAAGGCCATTTACAATTATTGGGCTGCCTTAAACAGGAGCTCCAGCCACCTGTCAAAAAAATAAAAGTCAGCAGCTACAAAAAAGTGTAACTGCTGACTTTTTAAAATCAGCCACTCACCTCTCCCACAGTCCAGCGGTGCATTCACCCCAGCCGCCTTCATCCTCTGTCCTCCTTCGGTGGCGCCGGCATCCTCACTATGGGCACCCGGCTGTGACAGCTTGCAGCCGGGTGCCCACTGCGCATGCGCGAGACGCGTGGCGCATCGTGAATGGTGGATGCAGTCTTCTGTCAGTGTCCCAGAAGACTGCAGGGGGAGGGAGGAAGAAGAACTTCCGTTGCCGAGCTCCACAGCGCTCGGAATGAAAGTTGGAGCAGGTATCTGTCAAAATCGGGTACCTGCTCCCCGCTCTTCAAACGAGCCAATTGTGCAAGAGAAGCGGGGGATGAGTCCTTAAATCAGAACTTCCCATTTTGGGTGGAGTCCCGCTTTAATGTAACACACGTCAACCTGCAAAGTACCGCAAATGAGCATGCTTATGTTAACTCTCTGCTACAGACCAAAAGATGTGTAGGGTCCCTAATTCACATATCAGCCACATACTGTAAATATGGCCGCCCACCATAACCTGTCAAGGTATGAACTCCACTAGACCTCTAAAAGTATTCCATGGTATGCGGCACCAAGCCGTCAGTAGCAGATCCTTTAAGTCCTGTAAGTTGTGAAGTGGGGCCTCCATGGATTGTTGGATTGAGACCTGAATAATTTAGAGGTCAAGTCAACACTTCAAACTCGTTGTGTTCCTCAAATCATGCTTCTATTCATCAAACCAGGCCACCTTCTTCCATTGCTCAGTTCTGATGCTCACGAGGCTATTGTAGGCACTTTTGGCTGTAGACACGGGTCAGCATGGACACCCTGACCAGTCTGCTGCTACACAACCCTATACACAACAAACTGCGATGCTCTATCAGGACCAGTATTATTTTTTTCAGCAATCTGAGCTCCAGTAGCTCTTCTATTGGATCAGACTGTCTATGAGCTACAGGCACAGTGACCAGAAGCTAGTGGAAACCAGTGACGGCCCGTACATTAGGGGCGCAGGGGCGCGCCCCCCCTATCCATGTGCCCGCCCCCTAATCTACATGCAGGGCGCCGGATGCATGCATTCCAATGGGGGTTTTTTTTTTAAGCACGTAGTTAGAGCCAGAGGCTTTAATAGGCTTCAAAAAAGGGTGGGCTCGGGGCACAGAGCACTGCGTCCTGAGCCCACCCAGTTGTGTGACAATAGGGAATGAATATTTGCTATTGCCACACTGATTCTCCTCCCGGCTAATCAGGAAGCAGGTCCTGAGTTTCCTCGATTTTGTTTCCCGTTTCCCCGATTGGCCGAAAGGAGAAGGAATCCTATTGGCCAAGAAGGAGGGAGGAGACGGCCGCTGAGAGGGAACATGGAGACTGAGGAGGAAGCCGCCGCTGCCTGTCAGTCCCGCGGAGCAAGGTAAGTACACTGGCACAGGGGGGGGGGTGATAAGGTGGTGCGGGCTGGAGTGATTGGGGGGGTCCGTCTGCTGCCCCCCCAACTGATGGAGCACCACCCGGCACTGGCGGAAACCTTTCCAATCATGTGACTGCCAATCACGACGGTCACGTGACCAAAAGCTCTGCCCCTACCTCCCAGTATTTAAAAGCCCTTAAAGGGGCAGGGGGAGCTGGCGCCAAGGGGTTAAGCAGTAGGACATGAAGTGGACAGCACTGGGACGCCATTAGCAATGTTCCAGGCCAGGCAAGCTTTAAACTTAATGCGCCAGGGGTTAACAGCAACAACAGTCACTGGGATCCTTCTCCCTTAGGTCTGTACTCACAGTACAGTACAGATGTATCCCTCGGACTCAGGCAGACAGTCTCTTCTGTGAAGCTTTTATATCAGATTTTCAGTGGAACCCCTCATTTTTTCTCCCCAAAGAACCTGCAGCAGGATAGGCCTCCCTGATCTATGCACAGCTGGAACCTCAATGAGACAGGCAGAACCTTCAGCAGGACAGCCTGGCTGGGAACCTCTCCTCCTGGAAAAAAGACCCCTCTCTCTGGGGTGCCAAACTATTTAGCCACTCCCCAACCACCATCTGGGTACACCTCCCCAGGGATTGGCTGGGGCTGTATACATTTCCAGGCTGCTAATATGACTGGCTCTACAACCCACTATATTCTGGAAGACTCCAGAAAACAGGGTGAAGCAATCAAACTTGCAGCCTGTAGAGTCCAGGGCAGCCTAAAGCAAACACATGCTGATCTGCTGAATACAGAAGAGCAGCAGAACTAAATTTGCCTAAACGAAACCTATTAGATGTGCAGCACAGTGGGCACTGAAAGACACCGTCTCGCCGTCAGTGCAGCTTTGGGAAGTTATAAAGGTACAAAAGAGCTGAAAGTGAATCTAAAGGTTTGTTTTATGAAGGAGGAGCAGTATACAGAAGGTTATTTTTTTTAACCTTCAGCCTTTACAAGCACTTAAAGCTGCAGTTAGGCTTTTAGTACGGACCCTGAACAAGGTGTGCAGATCATATAGAGATCATTTCTCTGGGTCAGTGACACAGAAAGTTTTTAAAGGAGAAGTACAGCCAAAGCTTGTTTTGCAGTCCTGTGACCCGTATTCACCGTACAGCGGGCTGAACCCCGCTGTTGGCTTAGGTCAGAGAGCTGGTTTTGGCTTGGGCAAGATGGCGACATTGAAGTCAGGATCCGTCCACATGCCTAGACTGGCACCCCGCCCAACCTCTCAGCGAGCCACTGAGAGCCTGAGCCGGCCGCTCCCGCTCCCTGCACATCCCAGCGCTCCAATAAGGAGTGGGGGCAGAGCAGACAGCCGGTGACAGACAGTCACCAACTCTCTGCTCAGGGAGCTGTGAGAACCAAGCAATCGGCAGCGTTTGACAGCTCTGTTCTCATTGTAAGAGCCGTGGGGGGGGGGGGGGGGACAGATGCAGCAGCCACCTAGGTAAGTACAATTCAAAAATAAAAACCAATCCCATACTTCTCTTTTAAATCATAACTCCACTTTTGTTGAAAAAAAAACATTCCCCTCTGGGTGATCTCTGTACATTGCAAGAAATTTAACAAACTTTGCGCAGATTCCTACCTTTTGTTATTCTGAAAAAATCAATGTTTGTTTCTCTGTGCCTCTGTGCTGAGTGAGTCTAATGGGAGTGGTTTCATAATTATCAATCAGCTGTGGCAGCTGCAGGGATCCAATGAGGAAAGCTGCGGGGCCTGCATCCCTTTAGACGTGTTCCTATTGGGAGGATCTCACCAAAAATGACATTTTTGTTGCAGGGGATGCCAGAAATCTGACTTGTATCTTAGTGCAGACTTCTGGGAAAATTGGTGAGCCAATCACACAAGCAGGAAATGATGTTTCAGGGGGTGTGGTCAGTATACATTCTGTGTACAGAACACCTTTAGGCGGCCATATTGCATTTTCAGAAAATTACAACAGCTGCAGATTAAAAAGGAAAGGTAATTTTTAATAACATTCAATTACAATAGGATTTGTGTCTCAATTGTATACACTATATTGTTTTTTCTTTATTTGCTGATTTTTCTTCCCCACGAAAGTGGATTTACACTTTGTAAAGGTACTCCCCATCACTGGGAGTGAAAGACAGGTACTTAAAGCGGAGTTCCACCCAAAAGTGGAACTTCCGCTCATTTGTTTCCTCCCCCCTCTGATGCCACATTTGGCACCTTTCAGGGGGGAGGGGGGAACGGGTACCTGTTTTTGACAGGTACCCTTCCCCACTCCTGGGATACGGCACCGAGGCATCGTCCCTCGGATGTTTGGTCCCCTCCTCCATCCCCCGCCGCTGAGCCAATAGATATGCGCAGTGCGCTTCGCGCATGCGCAGTAGGGACCCGACCAAGGCTTCACTGCCGGGTTCCCCTACCAGCAATTAGCGGCGGCAGCACCCGACAGCCGATGAAAACATCGGCTGCGGTGCCGACATTGCTGGGCTCCAGGACAGGTAAGTGTCCTAATATTAAAAGTCAGCAGCAACAGTATCTGTAGCTGCTGACTTTTAATTTTTGGAGGGGGGTTGGAACTCTGTGAACTCTGCCTTAATGGACACTGAGAATAGGATAATGTGTATTGTATTTCAGGAGCTTGAGGATGGCCGTATGCTAGTTAATTGGCTCAGGTTGATTGAATAATTGTCATCTGTTAGTTGCTGAGTGGAAATAGTATACTGTTTGTTTTGGTTGTTGTTTTTCAGATATGTTAAATATATTTCTATACACAATTTCATCTGCATGTGATAATGTAATCAGGCAACCCCTGACCTGTGTGTGGTAATCTAATCAGGAGGGGGAGGTCCATGCTGTATATAAATTCTGTGTGAGAATGTTCAATAAACCGAAGATTCCAGTACAAGCTAAGTTGTCGGCTAGCTTTGTATGGGGGCGGCTGGGAAAATCTGATATCTAATTCACAACTGGGAGGACGCCATATACTGATGGAAGTCTACAAGTACAGTGTAGGTTGCGGCTCCATTACACCCTTTAAGTCTTAGATTTAGTATGCAAGTCTGGGAGTATTTTAAGGAGTGCAGAACACGTTTCTTTGCGCTGACGTTTCTGTTATAGTTCATAAACTGATGGCATGATCATAAAACATGGGCGTACATTAACCACTTGCCGACCGCCGCACGACTATCTACGTCGGCGGTCAGCCCCTCACAGGCAAACTAACGTAGGGCTACATTGCTTGCTTGTGAGGGTCTAGGGAGCGAGCGCGCGCCCCCGGAGGCGCGCTCCCTCTCCCGCATGGTCACGGACCCCCCCGCGCGTGTGACCAGCGGACCCGATGTCCGCCGGCCACTCGGCGATCGGCGGGGGAGAGGGAGAATGTCAGGCAGCTTGTGTAAACAAACTGCCTGTCATTCTCCTCGCTGTAAAGACACTGATCACTCGGATCTAGTATGTAGATCCGTTGATCAGTGTCCTTACAGCTAGAGCCACAGCCAATCACAGTAGAAACCACGCCCCTAGGGACACACACAGCCCCTCCCTCCCAAATAAAGTTAACCCCTTCACTACCAGTGTATTTTTACAGTAACAGTGCATATGTATAGCACTGATTACTGTAGAAATGTCACTGGTAACCCCAAAAGTGTCAAAAATGTCAGTCAAGGGTCCGATCTGTCCGCCGCAATGTCGCAGTACCGCAAAAAAAATCGCAGATCGCCGCCATTACGCGTTAAAAAAAAAAACAACAAAAATGACAAAAATCTTTCCCTTTGTTAGTAAACGCGATAACTTTTGCGCAAACCAATCAAAATACGCTTTTTGCGATTTTTTTTACCAAACATAGGTAGCATAAAACAAATTGGCCGAAAATTTTTAAAAATTTTGATTTTTACATTTTTTTTGGGGGAATTTCATATAAAAAAATGTGAAAAATATTGTTATTTTTGCAAAATTGACGCTCTTTTTTTGTTTATAGCGCGTGATCAAAAAATCGCACAGGTGATCAAATACCACCAAAAGAAAGCTCTGTTTGTGGAAAAAAAAGGACGTCAAATTCGTTTAGGTACAGCGTTGCACGACCGCGCAATTGTCCGTTAAAGTCACGCAGTGCCGAATCGCAAAATACCCCCTGGTCGGAATGGGGGTAAAATCTTCCGGGGCTTAAGTGGTTAAGAAGCTCACATTTAGAGCCATTGGCACAATAGTGGCAGCTCACTAGCGACAGCAGGACTAAACAGTGAGGCATCGATCTTAGGCTGACAAGTGACAATCTGAAGCATTTACCCCAGTAAGATAGCGATACACTTCTCACCCGGTCTTTGAGGGAGCAAAGCATAGCTCGTTTGGACGTAAGGGAGCAACACATGGAAACCTGCATGAGATCCCTCACCGGCAAGTGACATCTGCAGCTTTTCCAGCCAGCAAGACCTTGCTCTTCCTGCCAGTGAGGGAGCAACGCATGGACATGGGAGTATTGTCTTCTGCATGAGCAAAGCATAGATCCCTTGCCAGCAAGTGTCTTTCTGCAGCATTTCCGGCCAGCAAGGGATCAATGCATGGAAATAGGTGAGTATTTTTTTTCTACACTTCATAGTGATCCTGAGTTGTTCCCAGTTACGGGATCGTCATTGTGCCACGAGCTTTAATCAGTTTTTTTTTTTTTTTTTCTTTAGATCAGTGCTGCCATAAGATGCGGCCGGTTGGAATGAAGTTATTCCTTTGAAACTGTGTACAATGTGTAAGAGCATGCAGCCTTCTGTCTGACTGCTAAAAATAGCCGGTGTGCTCCAGTACTAATATATGCTGGAGATTAGTCTTCCCATATGGTGTGCAGCATTAGGAGAATCGAGGCGTTCACAAGACATTTGTTCTGATAACTGCGCAATACGGCAAGTCTTTGCAAGCAGGACCTGTTCCAGCACACAAGAGCGGCAAAATTTAGCACCAAAATTCTTAGGCAGGGCCACTTCCTTGCCATTCACATCACCCATCTTGACTTTATAAAATCCAACTAAGCTCATAATCTTTACCACATTGATATCATAAAAGTCATTTTCAATCTTTTGAAATCAAGGGTAAAAAAATAGCAAATAAAGGAAAAAAAATATATAGCGTATACAATTGAGACACAAATCATGTTGCAATTGAATGTTATTTAAAATGACCTTTCCTTTTCAATCTGCAGCCACTGTAAATTTTTGAAAATGCAATGCAATATGGCTGCCTGGAGGTGTTTTGTACACAGAATGTACACTGACCACACCCCCAGAAGCATAATTTCCTGCTTGTGTGATTGGCTCACCAATTTTCCCAGAAGTCTGCACTAAGATACAAGTCAGATTTCTGGCATCCCCTGCAACATAAATGTCATTTTTGGTGAGATACTCCCAATAGGAACCCGTCTAAAGGGATGCAGGCCCAGCAGCTTTCCTCATTAGAGCCCTGCAGCTGCCACAGCTGACAGATAATTATGAAACCACTCCCATTTAACCCACTCAGCACAGAGGAACAAACAATGATTTCTTCAGAATAACAAAATTAGGAATCTGCAACACATTTTTAAAATCCTTGCAATGTACAGAGATCACCCAGAGGGGAATGCTTTTTTCTCAACAAAAGTGGAGTTACGCTTTAAAATTATACCTGGTGATCCTATCACAAAAGGCACTTACTGTTATGGGAGTGACAACTGTCTCCCAATAGTGCTTTGGCTTTGTCACCTGTCTAATGGTTCCCCTGCTGGAGACTACAAGCAGCTGTGCCGACAAACACATTGTACAGACATAAAGTAGAAAAGTAGAAAGGGGGACACGGGGAGCCAGGACTTTATTGTACCAAATAAAGTAAATTTACAAAATACACAGTATCTCACAAAAGTGAGTACGCCCCTCACATTTTTGTAAATATTTTATTATTCCTTTTCAAGTGACAACACTGAAGAAATGACACTTTGCTAAAGTAGTGAGTGTACAGCTTGTATAACAGCCAGTGCTCGAGTCCTGCAGGAATGCATGGGAACGATGTTCCTGTACTATTCCCACAACAGGAACGCCGTTCCCATTAGCTGCCGAATCCTGCAGGAC